>NW_012119855.1:868082-894176 GCF_000951035.1 Colobus angolensis palliatus
AGCCTTATTTGACAAAAGTGACACTTGGCAACCCCTTGTCCTTGTGTTATCTTCTCTCTCCTACCTTCAGTTTTACTCATTAGAAATTCTTGATGTATTGGAACCACAGGTCTAAGATACATGATAAGAATCTGCTTCATTGATTTCTTTCTCAAGTCGTATCTTCAGGGAGTATTTAAGCATCATGAAATTATTTATTGGGTCCTTTGTGTTTATCAAAGACTGTTATAAGAAATGGTCATACAAAGATACTTTTGCTCTCTCATATTGAAAAGATACTTTTCATCCCATTTTCAACATTCTTCTTACATAAAAGGACCTACAAGATACATTATTCGTAGGATTTAATGCCAGCAAAATCTGCCTCTCAAATGAGCTTGCTTGCAGACAAAGAGAACTGTAAAATACATCACAAAATGTAGCTGAGTGCTAAATTTGATCTTCAATTGCAGAACTGTTTTACACCATTTTCCTAGGATCTCTCTTCCCTTTCTCTAAATGGCTTCTGATCTTTCTTGGAAAATTTGTATTTTAACTGCTTTTACTATTTTAAATGTTCTTATTATAAAACTTTTCAAATCTATTCTTTTTTTTTAAGTAGTAGGCTGACTACATTTTGTAAATAATCAAAAATACTAGATACTGAGTGACAAGATCTGTATGTGTAGAGAAACATTTTGATGAGCTTGTAGAGTTTTATCACCTGAAAGTGGTAATACTCAAATCAAAGTTATGCACTTTTTCCCTTTGATACCTTGTATATCTGCCTCATTTGTATTTTTCTCATATGATCATGCAAATTGGTAGTAATAGAACCAACATGAGGATGACTTAATTTCTTGATGTACATGCCAATTCTAGGTTCTGTGACTTTGGCAATGATGCTGTCGTTTTTTTTCCTCTCAGATTTGTAGTCAGTGAGAAGTATGGAGTATTATTTCTTTTCTCTGGAATATAAGCTGCTTCTCAAAGTTGTAATTTCAGACATGAAAAGTTATCCTGAGTGCAGCCTGGAGATGTGTGGGCAAAAATTGACATGTCTTTGGAATACTACAGAAGAGAGCCACCAGTTAGCTTGTGTTACCTCACCTACCTGCATCTTAAACACAGCTTTACAAATGCTTTCTTTAATTTACTGAATGATTTATAGTTAAATAGATCAAAATTCTGGAATCAGTGCTCTATATTTTGAAGAGAAGCTGATGCATGTTTTTTATTTTCATGATGGATTGCCATGTGATATCCATCAGGAAATGCTGTGGAATGGCAGTTACACATACCAAAAAGGGGTGAGCAAATTTTATTGAGTAGCCTACTACGTGTCAGTAATTGCCTACACATCATTTTATTTTATTTCAATAATAACTTTGTGAAACAATATTTATTTTCCCCATTTTAAAGAATTTATCAGGAAAATGAGGCTTAGAGAAGTAAATTCCTCAGTAGGACACTAGTAATGTACAGAATCAGGATATGACTATAGATCTGTCTGATTCTAAAGGTTGTGCCTCTTTGCTTCACCATCTTGAATTGAATACCAGAGGTCTTTGGGGAGCTTACAAGAAAGGCACTTTGAAGATCATAATGTTGACTATTGTATTATCAATCTGTTATCACTAAGCTATAACTTGCTGTACAAAAATTTCCCTACCAGAGTCATCTTTTTAGAATGTTCAAAGTTCATTGGCAACCATAGTTGTCATCTTTGACAAAAACAAAGTTTGGATGCCTCAGATTTGAGAGAAGGCCCTTTTCTGCATCCATTGGCCTATAGCTGTGACATCTCATTTATTCATTCATTTGACCAAAAAAAAAAAAAAATTTTACTATGTGTAGAGTACTGTGTCATCCTAGGGATACTGTACTATAATAAACAAGAAGCACACAGTCTCATTTTTCATGGATTTCACTGTTTACTGTATAGTTAGCTAATCACACAAATAATTTGATCATTAAAATTCTATTATATACTTCACTGGAAAAGTACAGAGTAGTATGAGTGTTTGAAAAAGGAGAACTAACCAGTCTGAGGCTGAGGAGTGGTCAGCTAAATGAAGGGGATGGGATACACTAAACATTCCAGACAGAGAGTCTGGATAGGTTGTAGAATAATCACGTGGAAGTAAGCAACACATAGGTTGGGTACAGGAGAAGAGAGTAAAAGGGACGATGATTAACTGGGGCCATCAGACAATTTCAGTCAATACTGTGGTAACTCTGAATCCCATCTTTACCCAAAGCAGTTTCGTAACACTTAGCACAAAGTTAGCACAGTATATAAATGTATGTATGTATGTATATGTGTGTGTGTGTGTGTGTGTGTGTATATATATATATAACCCCATGTGTTTCTCTTGAATCTTCAAGTTATCTTCTGCTGTGTAACAAACTATCCCCATTGTTACTGACAAATTATCAACTTGTTATTTCTTGTGGTTCTATGAGTTGACTGGGATCAGCTGTTTGGGTCCAAGAGGCCAAATAGAAGCAAGGATTTTTATAATCTAGTCTTGTAAACCTGAGAATTTCACTTCTATCATATTCTATTTGTCAAAAAAAAAATATTGAAGTCAGCCCAGATACAAGAGGAAGAGAATTAGACTTCATCTTGGCAAACACCTCTGCTATGCTGAATAAAGGAATTGGATGTTAGTCAGGATTGAGATACACTCAGGAAGACTAGTTCATCTTCCTTATGTCTCAAGCTTCTGATTTGGTTCATATTTTAAGAGCTGCCAAGATTAGATATGTCTTCCTTCTCTTAATCAGACCTTACTCTTATTCATTTAATTTCTATGAGATAGCATTACATAATACATCATTGCCAAGTAGTTTTGGTCAACTTATCTTATATCTCTAAGCCTCAGTTTAAAAAAATCTACTAAAAATATAGACTGTAAAAGCTGCCTTATCTGCTACATTAGGTTGGTGTAAGATTGCCAATGAATAATTCATTTATGCAACAAACAACAACAACAGTAATGACAGTAACGCTTAGGGTACTTAGCATGTACCTAAAACCATTCCACTATTCTAAAGGACTATATGTTAAATCTTCATAACAGAACAAGGGCCAGCTTTTTGCCAGATGGCATGCTATAATATGTTCTGGGGATATAAATACTAATAGAAAAAGATGTACAGTGTTACCCTCAGGCATTTCTAGCATAAAGGAGGGATTAGCCATTAATCAAATAATCACACAAATATGAAATTATACTTTGGATACAAAACACGTAATGGGGAGAACAACATCTTAGTTGAACAAAGATAGACAAGTACCTACTTTGTGCCAGGCATGGGGTGATTTAAATCTGTAGACAATAGCTCCCACTGTGGGTGATGTGTAAATATCATTACTTACGTGCATGGTTTGGGAGTTTTGGAGTGACCTGTAATTGTAAGCATTTGGCTAAGTAAAAAGAAGCTGAAATACAGATTTGATGATGATGAAGTTTTTTCAAGTGGTTTTGAAGTTTGCTCCTCGTGGTTTTAATTTGAATGGACAGATGTAATGGAAGAAAAATAGTAATTCTTAGAAAATTCTGACCTTTTTCTGACAAAACAGCCTACTTTCTCCTCCTAGAGAATAAAATAAACATAAAGTTGTCCTTCTGGTTCCATAAGTTAGAGAGGAATGCTCTCATCCCATAAAAGAAACAAGAAAAGACACTTATTTAGTCTTTTTGCTAAAAATACTTACGAATATTCCTCAAAAGTCACTTTGGTGCAGTTTAGAAAACCAAAACCTTTATATTTGGAGTAAGATCTGACTTAGAATTTCATTTCTACCCTTTACTAACCAATCATCCTTGATTGAGTTATTCGTACTTCTAAGCCTTAACTTCTACATCTGTAAAGTTAGGGAAGTGATCTCTTCTTGATACATCAACTGTAAGATGCTACAGAAAGCATTATAATATTACCTTGCAATTATAATTGAATAGTATTTGGCATGAATTAGGATTGTAGAATCTTATGCTTCCAGCTTAGACAAAAGCCTTTGTTTCTCATATATATCCACTTTAGATCAATACTTGATTTCAAAATAATATTGGTCCTTGAGATCAGTTTTTGTTTGAGCTGGTGGCTATTTTGTATATATATCTTTTATGTGGTACATTGAGTAATTTACTAATTTGATCATTTATGATTTTAATGACTAACCAGGTTATTCTGCCCTATGATAACAATTTTAGAATAATATTAATACATAGAGAATCCTTGTTACCCACTTATAATGTTGTGTAGGGAGCAAAAATTGTTATAACATGGAGCTATTACTAATATTTACCTGAGAAAGTAGTCTCCATTCAAATATTTCTTATGCTTAATGATGTTATCTTCTCCTAGATATGGTGTTAGTGTCCACAATGGGCATTTGCTTGCTGAAATATAATACAAATACAGTGTAAACCATTGGAAAATGAAATGATCTCATTTTTAGTGAGTCAGAAGTGAAATGAAAAATACCTACAGTATTTTCATGAAATTTTGTCAGAAAAATAATGCCTCAAATTTATATTTGACCCCTTTTTAAGTCCATTTAAAAATGATGACAAAATAACATTTTTCCTTATTTATACTTTTTGTTTTCAAGGAATGCTGTTAATCCAATTTTTCTCAATCATTTATTATGAGATTACAGTTTCATTTTATGCATTTGTTTTTTAAGCAAGATAGGAAATGCATTAACCTACATAAATTAGAAGTCCACGAGAAGAATGGGCACTGGACATGCTGGATGTTGAGGCTTAAGCCAGATTTCAAGGACTCAGTCTTGATCTTTCCATAGCTCAGCTGTGTTTTCTTTTGTGATTGCCACATTTCCAGGCAAAATCTCTTCTTTTATTGGAATAATAATTGCCAGCAATTCCAGGATTACATTGTTTTCTCTTGGCAACCTCAGCAGAAGGAGAGATTCTTTCAACAGTCCTATTTTAATTGGCTGCTTTTTGGTATCAGCTATCCTATAGCACACTGTACCCACTGTGCATTAAATTAGAGGCTGAGATGAGTTTAGCAGAAAATGTGCTGAAGAAATGATAGAGATGAAGAAAATAAATTTTGAAATCTAAGTTTATTTTTAGGAATTAAAAATAGATTTCTATTTTTACTTGTTTAAATATGTGTACTTAAAAAGGATAGTTTCTTAAAGATAGCTACTAGTTTAATATGAATGATTGTTCATTAATTTGGATTGTTATTCAGTAATCTGTGTTTTTTGATCATGACTTGGAATTAAAAGAAGTAATGATAATTTGAAGATCCAGGGAGGAGTGGATAAAACATAACCTTTAGTTTTTTTTCTAATTAATTCTACTTTCTCATATCTTTTTCTGGTCTCAAACCTTGTAGTTAAAATTGCACCTTGATTTCTGTTCACTCTTGTTAATGGTTCACAAAAGAATTTTATAAGGTTTAGAATCACCTAGACTACTTTGTAAAAGTACTGATACTCAGGCTCAATCCTAGTTCAATTAAATCAGCATCTCTGCAGTAGAGGGCTCAGGCCTGCCTAGGTTTAAAGCATGCCAAATGACTCTAACATATGGCCAAGTTTGAAAAGCACCGGCTCAGATCCTCACATAGCAGCCACTCAAAGGTGAACATGGGATGGCAATTCGCATTCCTTCATCTCCTGAAACCCACTGATTCAAATATGTAGGCAGCGGTATTCTCTCCTCCACTCTTAGCTTTTCTTCCCATTATGCCCACATAGGAGATATAAATATCCTTATTTAGAGCACAACTGGCCCCAGGATGCAGTTTTAGCAAGATTCCAGCTTGGCTGCCACTGTCGACTGGAATTGTTTTCTATAGCGCCAAGCCGTTTTTCTCTCAAACAACTTTGAACTCAATATCATCATAGACTGGCAAGGGTGAACCCAGCTGTCTGATTTTCTCTGTACCCTTAAACTCTGGTGAAACTTTTAGCTATTTTATATATAGCCCTTGAAATGGACCAATACGAGGTCATGTTGGGAATTTTGCTGATTTTACATCAAGGAGCCTCGCAGACAGGCTGTGAAGTAAAGAGACCCAGCTGCTGAGAATGATAAGGCTGCCAGGAACAGCTTTGGTGCTGAAGAGTGGAACCTTGTCTGCCGTGTTCACTGCTGGATCCCTGGCTCCTGGAATAGTATCAACCACAGAGTAGGCACATGATGAAAACTTGTTGAATGAAGGCATAAAGCATGAAAAACGTAAGTGCTGAATGGCTTGGAAAAGGCTTTTAAATACCAGTGTGCTCTCCTTCCTCACACAACTGAATGATTATAAGAGTTTATAGAGTGCTTACTTATGTGTCAGACATTGCACTAAGATTGCATACACACAGTCACATATACATGCACATGCACACATAAACACAAACATATTCTTTTTTGTTTAAAATATAACAGTTTTATTAAGCAAGTACTACTATCCTCATGTTACAGTTGCAGAAACTGAGGCTTAGAGAGGTGAAGTAACATTTCCAAAGTAGCACAACCAATTAATAGCAGGATTGGCATAAAAGATTAGGCCTTCAATTCCAAGCCTTCATGATAAAACCATTATATGATATTAATACCTCTTTCTATGTCTCCAGCTTCAAGTTCCTTAAACATGCTAGTGATGACTAGTAGTTATCACTTTGAGAAGTTACATTATTCCTGAATTTTTTACTTTCCTGCCTCTCTCTGTTAGAATATAAATTCCATGAGATGAGGGGCATTCGTTTTGTTCACATTGTTCACATTTGTTCACGTTTTGTTCTCTAACGTTAGCACTTAGAGAATGGTTAGGAACATGGTAATTGTTAGATGAATGAATAAATGAGCCCACTGTTATGGGTTGATTTATTCATTCAAGGTGCCCACTCTTACGGGCTCATTTATTCATTCACGGTTAGTCCTTGTTTGAATGATTAGCTCACTATCCAATTGCTCAATTCAGATATTGGACATTATCTTTGATTCATGGTTTAACCTCATCACCACCCATAATTGATCATGTTATATTTACCTCTCTAATATCACTCAGATCCATTTTTTCTTCTATTCCCTGGGCTCCTGCATTAGTTCAGGTGTTGTTAACTTCACTTTTTTGCAGTAGCATTCTAATCCGTCTCCTTGCTTTGAGTTCTACCCTCCTCTGATTCACAAAACTTCTAGTGCAGTGGTTTTCAGTTGGGAGAAATTTTGTCTGCCAGGGGAAATTTACCAGTGTCTGAAGGAGACATTTTTGGTTAGCACAGGTGAGCATTACTACTGGCATCTTGTTGGGGGAAGCTAGGGATACTGTTAAACATCCAAAATGCATAGGGTGACCCCCAACAACAAAGAATTACCTGGTCAAAATGTCAATAGTGCTGATGTTGAAAAACACTGTTCTAGGGAAAGCTTCCTATAATCTCATTCTAATTTACATGTAGTCAAACCCTCCCAAGACTGCCCTCTGCCAATAGTGTAAAATACAAAGGCCATAGTATAACATGTGGAATACATGATAACTTGCCTCCCTCTTACCATTTTAGCTGAATCTCCTCCTCCTTTGAAGTGTTTATGAAATTTCAGGCATTTTGAGCAATTTGCATATACTCAAAAGTCTTGTTATGTCCCATTGTTCACTTGTTTAAACTCTTTTTTTTTTTTTTTGAGACGGAGTCTCGCTCTGTGGCCCAGGCTGGAATGCAGTGGCCAGATCTCAGCTCACTGCAAGCTTCGCCTGCCGGGTTCACGCCATTCTCCTGCCTCAGCCTCCCGAGTAGCTGGGACTATAGGCGCCCGCCACCTCGCCCGGCTAGTTTTTTTTGTATTTTTTAGTAGAGATGGGGTTTCACCGTGTTGGCCAGGATGGTCTCGATCTCCTGACCTTGTGATCCGCCCGTCTCGGCCTCCCAAAGTGCTGGGATTACAGGCTCGAGCCACTGCGCCCAGCCCACTTGTTTAAACTCTTATGCAATCTTCGGAGATATTCTGTCAGACAATCCTAGATAGAGTCATTCAATAAATACTTACTGAGTCCGTTTTATTTTTGGGTGCTGTGTTAGGTCCTGAGGATACAGCAGGAAATAACATAAACATGGTCCTTCCTTTCTTGGAGCTCCTCATCTTCATGTACTGTAGTTAGATCTTCCCCCTTTAGAATATGTGGAGCTATCACTTTGTCATTGTTAGGCCACCAGATACATAATCACAATGCAATTATCACTTCAAAGAAAATGAGGAATACTTACGGTCATTCTCAGTTCATATTCAAATTCACATTTACTTGATTTTCTAAAAAAGAAAAGAAATACCTGTTCTAAACAGTTGGTTTCTTCAAATCAGCTTCCAAACAAGATCCATTCCTAGTATTTAGTTATCTCTTGCCTCTTGGGTTCTTTTTAATCTAAGAGCCACCTCGTTCCTTTCCTCCTTCCTTCCCTCCTTTCTCCTGCAACATTCCTCTATCCCTTCTTCACTTCCCCTGTTCCTCGTTTTTTCTTCCACCCCTTCTTCCTGTCTCCCATTCCATTGACTTGTAGAAACAATAGGTAATTGTCCTGTAGATAATCCCATATTTAAGAGTTTAGAGTTTTCTGATCGCTCCTTTGAGGTATTTAACTAATTCTCCCATTTCCCCATTTAGACTAGAAGTTAGATAGAAAATCTTAATTAGATGTATGCATATTTTTTTGCAAGACTAATTCCCGAGTGATGTTATATATTTCACATTTCACAACATTGATGGTAAAGAATATCTGTCACTTAGAATTGCTGAGATGAAGTTCAGATGGCGAGAGGTGACAGCCTGGTCTCTTAATTGTAAACTTTTCTAACAACTTTGCACATAGTGGTTTTGCCACTCATTGATGACTGCTTGAATTAGTTATTTTATTAGATGTTGGAAAATAGTAGCAGTCTAATTCTTTCATTCTGTCTCTATTTACTAGATGAATTCTTCTATATAGGACTCGTCTCATGGTTGCTGTGAAATACAGTTCAAATTGGAACAGAAACATAAATCTCATTTTTTTCTCTTTAATAATCAATTTTCAGTAAAATAAATTGGTGCTTTAACACTCTCCAATGTTCATATCACTCTCCAATGGTATCCAATTAGTTTTACCTTTTTTCCCTTATCCTTCTTTTTTAGCTCCCCTCTCCCCTGTATTATTATAAACCAATGGCTCTTTTATGCCTACTCACTCTTTTAAATGCAAGAGGCTGTAGTATTTAGTATGGACCTTTTTATACAAGCAATACATGTTTGTAGTTTATTTTCTAATTATTAAAACAGATCTTTGTTTTAGAATTTGGGGAAAATTCTATCACAGAATGCAGTGGAGTAGGTGTTGTATAAGACTATAGGTCTTATTGTACCTGTTTTCCTGCCTCCCTCCAACAGACACTTGTTGAGCACCTATTTGTGTGTCAGGTACCAGGCTAGACAGTATCTTTCTCACAGACTTCCTTTTGCTCATAATGTCTATGAGTTATCTAGAATCAGATACCATTGGAGATGGAACTTACTAGTTAACTCAGAGATGTCTCAGAAACCTCACCTTTTACAGGACACCTGGGTAGAATCATGGGTCACCAAGAAGTCTCTCTAATGTGTAGACAGGCCCTTGTGTGAACAAGTGTTAAAAGTTCTTGGACAGAGGCATTTTCTAGACAAGCCAATTAGAAAGGACTTAAGCAAGTTACAACAGGACTGTGAACTTGAAGTATTAACAGTTATTTCAACTTTTTGTTTTGCAATAAATTTCTTAGACTTTCTTGATGAGATTTTTCAACCCCCAATTTTCCCAATTGCTCCACATTTAACAAATAATGTGTATGCCAGTCAGCTTATCTTTTCCAAGGTATGGTGTAGGTTAATGCGTGTCATACAGAATGCATAAGTTAAAACTGAATCTTCAGTATCCTATTCCTGTGTATGTCTTGCTGCCTTATAATTTAACCTGGCTGATGCCCACTTAGAGCTTTCCTGTGCTGTCAGCGGATGCTTATGTAGTTTATTACAGCTTAAATTATCATTTACTATTGGAAATTGGATCGCAAGGAAAAATGTAGCCTTTTTACTTATCACATGGGAATTTAAAAAATTATTATGAAGACAGTAGTTACATGAACTGGCAGTAATGATGGAATTTCTGACTGGTGCTTGTCTTTGTCTAATCACTTATCCCAGCAAAATTCTCTTTTGTATCTTTTAATTTCTTCTTGATTGTGATTAACTATATATTTGGATTAGCTGCTTTAGAACATTTTTACAATGTATAAAATCATTTTAATACTATAACACTTTCATGTATTGATTACTTGCTATGTTCTGGGTTCTAGGACACTCTACTAAGTTCTTTAATATCTTATTTGATTTTTGAAACATCCTACTGGGCATCAAGAAGAAAATTGGGTTTTATAGAGGTTGAATAATTAGCCCAGTGTATATCATGAGAAGTTGGGACTAACTGAACTCTGCCTGACTCCGAAGATTATGCTCTTAACTATAAACTACAGTTAATCTCTTAAAAACACGTGCACACACACACACAAATTCTTTTTCCATAAGGAGCTATTAAGTAATCTTTTCCAATCATGATAAATGTTTATTTATATAAGTGAGCATATATTTGTAAATATGCACATATGTGCTTTTAATAACCTAGAAACCCATTAGTATGAATCAGAGGAGTATGCAAGAAGCAAATTTTATACACCCAAATAATTAAAAATGTCTTCTATTATTAACTTAGTCTGATCATCAACAGACATTGAAGGAATTTAAATATGTACCTCACAATCACCGTTTATTAAACTTTCCTTTTCTCTTTAATTCACAGCTCTTCTTTTTTCAAACTCATTCCCCTAATTCCTTTTTCACAATCTGCCTTTTAAAAATACAACTTTCTCCCTTTTTCAGTTCCTTAAATTTAGGAAAGAATTCTTCCCATTTCGGAAGGAAGTAAAGGAATATCAAGTTTGTAGTTTTAGTATGGCTTTCAAACTTCCTTGAACCATCACTTATAGGAAGAAACATATTATACTTCTCAATTCAAAAAAATATACATACAAGTGAAAAGAGATGAAAAAAATATTGCAGTGGACTATAACATTTCCACTATATCCTGTTGGACTTAAAAAAATTTTAGTTATGACTCATCCAGTTGATTTTATTATCCATTAATGGGTCATGGGTAGCAATAAGAAACTCTGAATTACACAACTTTCTATGATGGGTTGGAAAAAGTGGAAAAAGAGGGAAGTCTGTTAATATGGCTAGATTAATAATTTTATTCTCATCTCATATGTCCCATTAATTTCCAGTAATTACTTTCGTGGAGATTATATTATGAATAGTCATATTAAAGTAATAGTAAAGAAAGAAAGGGTAGTAATTAGGTCAGAGGGGAATGAATAAAACACTTTGAAAATAATAGATTAAAATGGGTTATGGATTTAGTACAATGTAGGCTGTATAGCTTTTAGTATACTTTGTCTTATTAAAAATTTAATTGTTTTGCAGAGTAACTTGACAACATAAGAATTTCACTTGGAAAGGGGAAGAAAACACATGGTCTCTCTCTCTCTCTCTCTGCATCTCTGTCTCTCATTCTTCTCCTAAATCTCTTAAAAGAAGAGGCAATATTTACTTCTTCTGTTTCCATCTGCCGTTTCCCCTTAATCAGTTTTAGTCTGGCTTCTGTCATTGTCTCTCTACTGAAACTGTTTATGTCAGCAGTGAACTCTAATTTTCAAATCAAATGTACTCTTTCTCTTATTGGAGTTTGGCAGCAGCTAATACACAATATACCTTTAATAAATATTAGTTATTTAATGTTGACAGAACTCTGAATACTCAGTTAACTATTAGATATATATAAACACCTTTCACAGTACAGAACTTTCTTAATTTGTTTCATTTGTTGTAACTAATGATGTTTTCCTTTCTGTACTACCTACTCACGCATCTGAATGGAGCAGGAATGTCTGGTATTGTTACACAATGGAATAGCTTTTTCAATGCATATCTGACTACTGTCTGATTTCAGTTATTTCTACATTATTAAATTTAGTGACTAGCTTATAGCCTGTTTGTTTAGGCTGTGACCCTCTTTTCTTCAACCACAATACCTCTTTCCACTGTACCCTCTGGGTCCCCAAAAGCAAATTTGTACCTGGTCTGGGCAATAGATAATTGGATGAAGAGGCATTGTCTACTTGTCCTCTTTCCTGAGAAAGATTAGTTGGGCTCCAGAACTTAAAAAACGAGGGAGTAGTGCTACTCGCTGGTCATCTAATGAAGGTAAGAAAGGTCACAAAGTCAGAAAAAGTAACCAGCCATAATGGTTGAAGGTTTTGAAGCAATATAAATCTCTTGCTGGTCAACCTTTAACTTGAGAAATCTTTTCCCAGCCCTGAATTCAGACCCACAGAGAAGACTTCTGCATCTTTATATCAAGCTAAGTTGTTTTTCCAAATGGAGTTCAAGCCATGTTTGTGGGTTCCAGAGGGTCTGCTCAGTGGGTATCCTCCTTTCTTCTCTCATAATTATATCTTCACTTAAAATCACTTTATTTCTGGGCACATTGTAGAGAGCAGTGGTATAGTATGTCCCTCAATGGAGAGAGGCACCTAGCTCTCAGCTCAGTATTGTCATCATTTGGCTGTGCCCAAAATAATATTAATATTAATTAATAGTAACAGTGACAGGATCAGTGACCATTTTTTGAGCCCTTCCCATGTGCTTATGAAGCCATGCCTTATGAAGGCATTTTGCAAACCTTTTTAAGTCAGGAGCCATGTTTCTCTTATTCACTGCTGTATACCCTGCCCTTGGCAGAGTCACTGCCACATAGAAGGCAGTTAAGAAGTGTTTATTAAATGAATGTGTTGTTCTGATCTTCAGAACAATCCTAAACAGATCAATTATTATTTCTCTTCTATTGAGATTGATGTTTACAATTAACTAATTAGTACAAGGTCATTCAATTGGTACTTGTTAGAGTCAAATTTGAGTTGAGTTGTATGTTCAAATTTGAGCTTCACTATAGACTCAAGCCTTTAGGCTTGACAAACAGAAATGTTCCCACTGTATCATGATGGTGAGTAGGTAGATAGGTAAATTAATAAAAGAGTGAATGGATGAATTGAATTGCTCTAGCCCTGTCTGCTTGTGTTTATTACCAGCCATTTCTAGTCTACTTTGCTTATAACATTGTTCCTTGAGATAGAAGAATATAGGATTGCACTTGCCACTGGAAAAATTAGGATTCTGATGGTTTGGAATTCTGTTGTCCTCTTCTCAAGATGCAAAGCATCTGTGAAGGTCATGAAAATCCCATGATACCTTTGGATTCTAGGTTCCCAGATGTTTTCACACTGTGGGGGCCAGCCTGCTTGGGTAGCTGCAGGTCACCAAGCTTTCCTCTTTGTGAGGCATGAGAGCTTGTCCAAAGGTGCTTAGGTGTATTTTGTCACCAAGGACAGGGGAACATAACGAATGATCATTCTGTCAGGTGGTCACCTCAGTCTTTGGACCTCGTGGATGAGTTCAGATTCTAAATACATTGTATTCATTTAATTCTGCTCTGTGCTTCATCTGACCCAGAAATCTGGTTAGCTATTCAAACTTGGGGAGCTCAAAAATCAAAACAGTTTCCAAGAAGAGTGGCCCATCTAAATTCAATTCCAGGAAGGTGCTGAAATCAGAGGGAGGTCCGTCATAGGGCAACTCAGAGCAAAAGACTGAGATGAGCAGGGACAAAGGGGAAGGCATTTCAGGCAAAGAAAATGATAAGTTTATTACCACACTTGGGTGACTTTAGTTTTTGACCCTTGGACTTTCCCTTTCTACTTTTCTCCGAGAAATTGCTAAAGAAATTGACCAGAAAGTATGGAGAAGGGAAAATGCCATACATGATCTAAATTTAATAATTCATATTGGAGTTTGAAAATTTTCTTGAGATATTGGAGAGATGGATTACAATATGGAAACAAACTAAAGGACCCAACAAAACCCTCAGAGTGCTTTTGAGTTATTTAGCAAAAAGCAGACTTTTGTATTTTCCACTGTGTAGCAGATTTCCAGTCAAAGAGAATTCTGGTGCTAACAATGTGTATTACTACCTGTTTTTTAGAGAGTTGTCATTGTTTAGCTGGAAATATAGTACTTTAGTTGCCAGGCAAAAGATGTCTGTCATAAGCAATAATTCTTTTACATAAATTTATCTGAGATTTTGAGAAATTCAACTGATCCTCATTTACATCTATAATGCTTTCCTTTTGACTGTGCTGATTCTAAAACATTGGTTATGACTGTGTTATATTGTTAATTTATACAGTAGCACACTTGTTTATACAGCATTGGCTCAGCTGCTATGTGGGCCAGTATGAAGACAACCATACTGCTACACTTTCTATAAATTATTGTTTAAAACAGTAAAATACTTTGAGATTGCTGAGGTAGTAGGACTTTTTAAAGATGATTTAATATACCTTATTTTGTGTTAAATCATTGGTGTTTTGTTTTGTTTTGGAGACAGAGTCTTACTCGTCCCTCAGGCTGGAGTGCAGTGGCGTGATCTCGGCTCACTGCCTCCCAGGTTCAACCTCCACCTCCCGGGTTCAAGTGATTCTCCTGCCTCAGTCTCCCAAGTAGCTGGGATTATAGGCATGCACCACCATGCCCAGCTAACTTTTGTATTTTTAGTAGAGATGAGGTTTTACCATGTTGCCCAGGCTGATCTCAAATTCCTGACCTCGAGTGATCCACCCACCTCAGCCTCCCAAAGTGCTGGGATTACAGGCGTGAGCCACTGCACCCGGCCTCATTGGTGTTTTTATGTCTTTCTTCATATACAATAACACTTAAGCAAAAAGCATTTTCCAGAATTTTGTTTTACATCACTTTATGTCTATTCAGCTTAACTTCATATAAATGAAATAAAGCTATTTATTTTATGGGCACAGTTAATACTTCATTAATAGTGTTTTGGCAGTAGTTAAACGTGGGTTCTGAAGATTGACTTCTGGGATTCTCATCTTACCTTTGCCATTTACTAGCTGTATAATTTTAAACAACTTGTAAACTGTTTTGTGCCTTACATTTTCAACTTTAAATGGAGGTAGTACCTACCTGCTAGCCTTGTTCCGAAGATTAAATTACATCCCTCTGATGAAGTTATTAGTTAAAACAATATCTGGGACATAGTACACTTGATTTTTATTATAATTTCTGTCCTTGATGTTTGATAATTTCTGTATAGTTTTGATTGGTAACTATGTCTGTAGTAATAAGAGTATTTGAATTAGTCTAAGTTTTGATGAAGCAGGTTTCCATTTACTGTGTTTATTTTGGGCTCTTATTAGCAATTTGTTAAGAATATGGTTTCTAAAGGTATTGGACATGTGAATCGTGTGTGTGTGTGTGTGTGTTAGCACTTAGCATTTTTGTATTTGAAATGTTGGAGTGTTTCAACCTATTTCCTTTTTGGAGGATTGTCAGTCAAAGTGCTCTACTATTTTGGAAAATTGTGTTAAAACTGTATGCTGTTCTATTTTCTTATATTTCTTGTTTATCTAAGTCATGCTTTCAATAGGTGGACACTTCACAATTATAAAATCACTGAATCAGAGCAATGAATGTTTCATTATGGTAATTTGTGTTTTCATATTTGTGTCTAGTATTTAGGATAATGTTCCAAACTTTATAGGGCCTACTTTTTGTTTTGTTCTAACAAGACATGGAGCACAAAACTCAGAGATATGATAATACCTTGATTTTTCTGACATGTTGTCAGGAAATGATGCATTCCAATAAACACAATTTTTAGGTGATTTTTTCCTGTAGTCTGCCTCTCCCATCTTTGTGTTCTGAAGAAGTGCATAGTAACTATAATATAAACTCTTTATGATACAGGGCCACCATTAGAGATATGTATTAATTTACTGCCCAGTGAGTGACACAACACTGTCCTCAAGGTATATTAGAATATGTTGCCCCACTCTACTATGTACTAAATGGATCCAGACAGCTGTCTTTTTTTGAATTCTTATTTCTTTGAATTCCTTACTGCTGGCAATGTGCCTACTTCCAGAAAGCCAATCTTTATTTACTGATTCTGATGGTAAGCCATGCTTGCCAGAATTGTGTCTAAATAACACTAGGATAGTGCTTGAGTGAGGATTTGACATTTTTCCAAGTGCAGTTCATGAGAGGAGGGAGGTGTTATTGAATATAGTTGGGCTACTGACTGTAGGAACTATTTTTGAATTTTGATACACTACTTTAATATACCGTCAAAGGGTTTATATATTTAATATTTTTAATGCATGCCTAAATGAAGGACTTGAGTGCAGATGTAAACAATGCACAGATATTACTGGGTAGATCTGCTAAATCCTTAAAAAGGAAGAATAGAATTCTGAATTTATAACTTAGGCATCTTAAATATAACAGTGATTATCATAGGAACAGAACATAAAGCAGGTCATGGCAGAGTCCCTCTCCCTGGAGATATTTCACAACAAAACTGGAAAAATGACTGTCAACATTTTGATAGTGAAGATTTCATGGACCAGGTGACCATTTGAAAACTCTCTGGGATCTGCTTCTGTTCTCTACTTCAGATACAAACATTGATAGACTGATTCATTCAGCAATTATTTGTGAATTTATCTACTAAGTCAGAGGCACTGTGGGAGGTTCTGGGGAGGTGAATAAAATAGACGTTGGCCTTGGTCCCCTGGAAATACAGGAATAAAATAATCACACAAATAAATATGTATTCATCAATTATGATATCTTATGAAAGAAAAGTACTGGGTGCTGTGAGCAGTTATTAACAAGAGGAGGTGATTTAAATTGATAATTCAGGGAGGAATTGATAGTCAAGTTGAGGTCTAAAGAATGAAGATAAGCTGGAAAAAAAGAATCCTCTCTAACAGAGTAAACAGTCTAGGAAAATGTTTGGAGAAAGGGAAAAGCTTGGCATGTTGCCAAAACCATGAGAGGACCAGGGTAACTGGATTGCACTGAGCAAGGTAGAGTGTGTTGTAAGATAAAAATGGAGATGTAAGTGCTGAGTCATGAAGGACCTTGGAAGCCATTGTGAGGATTTGGGGTATTTTTTTTCCAGTGTAAAAACATTCAGAGTTTTAAGTAGGAGATGGGCATAATCACGGTTGAGATTGTAAAAAATATTATTTTCTCTGCTATTTATTGACTAACGAAAGGATTGCGGTGGAAGTGTAGAGATGGGCTATGAGGCTGTCGAAGAAATACAGCTAAGGGTGACTAGCAGGCAATGGATAGAAGTGGACAGATTCAAGATGTCTTGGCCAATCCCTCAGTTTCATTATCTGTAAAATGGGGATCATTGCTGTGTTTGATACAGGGTTGATATCAGTAAATGTTAGCTATGATTCTTTATGTTACCTAATGAAATTTGTACTAGTTGGTTGGTTAATTGAAAGAGCTTGTCAAAGAAGGGAAATACTGAATCATATATACTTATCTTAAATATTTCATTTTAACTTAATGCATATAAATATTTATTGTCAATCTTTTGATGCAGAGTTGGGACCATTTGTTGAATGTGCGTATATGAGTTGAAGTTCTGAACTGATTTTGTTTGGTTTCATTTTGCATGAACCATACCCATAGTTACATCCTCTATGATTTTTAGTTTTAATTCTATTGAAGAGAAGCAAGAATTTAAAAGATATCTGTAAAGGTTTTTATGACACAAGGATGAGGATGAGAGCCCGGAAATTTCTATTTATTTATTTTTTCCAATTTTGCACATATGTGATTTAAAAATAATTCATTTAGCAACTTTTCTTTATGGTTTTCCAAAATATTCTACCTCGTTTTTCTATAACCAAACTTTTTAAAGTGCAAATTACACCAGTTTATGTAATGGTTCATGGAAATATATAATTTCAATAATAAGTACAACTGGTATAAGCAGGTTTGGAAACAAATACAAATGACTTCTGATAAGGATATCATTTGACTGGGAGAAGTGAAAATGTAGGTAGGATAATACTAGAAATTAACTTCATATTAGCTGCAAGCACTCACAGTGCCATGGTTCTGAGTCAATGTGCTCTTCTAGGGGAAATGGAGAGTATTGGTTAATGTAGCAGCTAAGTAACTGGAGAATGCTTTTACTAGTTTTTGAATGTAGGATTGACAGAGCTTGATGTGGGGTGAAGAAAGGGAGATCCCAAGGATAAGCAACTATGAGAAGAAGGAATCATTGATCAAGATGGGTGGGAAGATGGGGATGGGATCCAAATGTAATTTTAAGTTTAAGATGCCTGGAAGACATTCAAGTGGCAATGTTAAGGGGGCCGTTGACCACGTAGCCCTAAAACTTGGAGTGGTCTTAACTAGGCTTTGCCTGACAAGCTGAAATGTGATGACGGCTTGAACCAAGAGGAGAGTGGTCCAGTTGCCCAGCTGGAGTTTGTAGAACATGGAGTCCTGGAGATTGAAGGCCAAGTGGTGAGAGGGAAGGTCTGAGTTACACTTGAGGAAGGAAGTAGAGTGATGTAGCTGGAGAAATGGTGCTGATTGTCAGAGGCAAGTGTCAAGGTGGAGCTCTTAGTGCAAAATTAGAAAATCACAAGTGTACAGAATTAGGAGATTGTAAAGTATGGCAAAATTAAGGTAAATACTTCAACAGTAAGACTGAAAAATACCAGAGTGTTAGAATACCATTTATATGCAGTGCTGACTGAATAGTCTGTGGGCCAACACGAGAGCTACTGATACAGTTGTCCAGGTATAAACATTAATTTGATTTTCTAGAAATGTCAATGGACTTTTCATAATACAGCCTTGATGCAAGGACATCCTCATAATCAGTGATACACATTTATGGATGTACTGGCCTCTGTTAGGCTGAAGAAAGCAATTTGACCTTCCCTAGAAAGGAACTAAGCTCTTGATCTTGGCCTTATTAATGATTTTTCTGTAATAAAATAAGCTAACTCTGATCCTACCAATTTATCAACTGCATGGGCAAAAATGCAGATGTTTGATATGACCAGTGCCCTAGACTTGTATTGATATGTGAATTATCCAATTGTAATGGAATTCATAATGAAAAAACAACATGTTCAGACACTGTTGGAAATTGTAATTATATCTGAAAATATTTTGTCAATCAAAATGAATATTGTGTTCTTTCATTCAGCTAAGTGGGAAATTGTGGCAAGGAAGGAAGCGTTTATTTTTAGTTGATGAGTATAGCAAATCTGGCCTCTCAATATAGGTGTGTTATATTGTGATATGAGGGATAATTTGGCTGGCTGGCCATGTGTTGGCTTGCTCAGTAATTTCAAACACATGAGACTGAAGATTCCCATTGATTTCCATTTCCTTAAAGACTAAAGAGCTGAGTCTTGGTGTCTTTTCTTTTGAAGAGGCAGTCTCTTAAAGGATTGGTCCTTCCTTCTGTTGGGAGTATTTATATATTGAATATAAAAGCTAGAAATAGCAACCATTGATTATTTTTGGCCTTACTGCTTCCCCACAATGTGAATTTCTTAATGCTTTCATCTTTAATGTACAAATATGCTTGATTTTTATTAAAGTTTTTCCTTAAGCACCTATTTTTGAAAACATCCCTGGAGAGATATTCTCATATGAGAAATTAGTTTCTCATGCTTATAATATAGTTTTTAAAAATTTTATATTTATAGGGAGCCAAACATTTTATTGTGATTTACCATATTCTCTCACTAGCTGGTCTTTGTGGTTCTCTTTGTCAAAGGCTGATGCCATCATTCAATCACTTACCCAAGAGTGAAACTGGGCTTCCTATTTGATGTCCACTGTTTCTTACTGTTTAATGTGTTCTAAAATCTGTTTAGTACTCTTCATCTCTGTAGCCACTACTAAGCCCACTAACTCTCTGCCCTAGATTGTTCTGATCATGGTTTTCTGCTTTGTCTCTACTACCTCTTAACCCGTTCTTCCTACTTTGGTCAACGTAATATTGCTAAGCTTAACATATAATGCTACCTCCCTGCTTAAAACATCATGATCTTGCCCCTGGGATAAAAAACAGATTACTTGGTGTGTTATATAAATTGTTTCAAGTCCTGATTTCCTATTTATTTAGGAATCTAAAGATTTAGGAATCTTCCTTTCCTCACATTCTAGGCTCCAGGCATATGGAAACTTAATTTATGTTCTCAAATATTACACGCATGTGTGACCGCCAAGCCTTCCCACATGACCTTCCTTTAGTTTAGAACATCCTCTCCCTTCCTGGCAGCCTTCAACTGAGATGTTATTGTTCAGAGGAAAATGTCTCTCAGCACCGCAGATGAGCTTAGATGCTCCTACCCAGTGTGGCCACTTCAACCACATTGTGGCTTTTAAAATTATTTATTGCTATTGCATATTTACTCATCTATACCTCCCTATAAACTGTAAATTTCATTAGGCACGAGACCACATCTCTTCTGATAATATATTGCTATGTATTTTAGGTTTGTTATGGAAACACCCCACTACCAGAAACCAAAGTCTGTTCCAATTCCTGTTTTTCAAAAAAAAAACACCTCAAAACTTAGTGGTATAAAACTACCATTATTTTTTATGCTCATGAATTACATGTGTTAGAAATCTGGACAGGGCATAGTCCAAATGTAGGCATGCATTGCCTCTGTTCCACGGTATCTAATGCATGACCCAGAAAACCTAGAAAGGCAGAGGGCTATTTTAATAGCTAGGGGATGAAATCCTCTGAAGGCTTCTTTATGCACACGTCTAATGCCTAGGCTGGGATAACTTGAAGACTTAGCTGGGGCTTCCAACGAGAGTGCCTACACATGGCCTCTCTCTGGGGTCTGCAGTTATCCAGAGTGTGGTAGAATTGGAATGTTTAGATTTTTTACTTGGCTATCTCAGGACTCCAAGAGCAAGTCAGAAGAAAGTAGAAGCTAAACAGCTTTTTATGGCCCAGTGTAGGAAGTCACCTAGCATCACTTCTGCTGTAATCTATTTGTTAAAGTAGTTGCGTTAGTTTTCTATCATTGCCATTACAAATTAGCAGAAACTTAGTGGCTTACCACAATGCAAATATATTTTATTTTATTTTATTTTATTTTATTTTTTTTTTGAGGCAGAGTCTCGCTCTGTCGCCCGGACTGGAGTGCAGTGGCCGGATCTCAGCTCACTGCAAGCTCCACCTCCTGGGTTTACGCCATTCTCCTGCCTCAGCCTCCCGAGTAGCTGGGACTACAGGCGCCCGCCACCTCGCCCGGCTAGTTTTTGTATTTTTAGTAGAGACGGGGTTTCATCGTGTTAGCCAGGATGGTCTCGATCTCCTGACCTCGTGATCCGCCCGTCTCGGCCTCCCAAAGTGCTGGGATTACAGGCTTGAGCCACCGCGCCCGGCCGCAAATTTATTTTCTTACAGTTCTGGAGGCCAGATCCAAATAGATCTCAAGGAGCTCAAATCAAGATATAAGCAAGGCTGTGTTCCTTTTTGAGGGTCTAGCAGATAATCTTTTTCCTTGTCTTTTATAGATTCTAAAGATCACCTGTATTCCTTGGCTCATGGCCCCTTCTTCCATCTTCAAAGCCAAAGCCAGCATCATAACATCTCCAAATCTCTGACTTCCCTAGTTTCCTGTTTCACTTTAGGGACCCTTGTGATTACATGACCCACAGAGTTAATCCAGGATAATGCACCTATCTCAAGATCAGTTGATTAACAACCTTAACCACCTACACCCTTAATTACCTCTTGCCATGTAACAAAACATATTCACAGGTTTCAGTGGTTAGAACTTGGACATCTTTGGGAGCCATTGAGATCAATCTCATCCAGATTGAAGGTGACTCTTAGGAACAGGGATTAGATTCTGAAACTTGGTATTGCACAGAAGGCCCTCACATGCAAGGACATAAACTCCTTGCTCACACAGAGAAAAATTACCAACACGAAGAGAACAGAGCTCCAGACTGGATCCTTTCTCCAAGGGGATATAGACCCTACTTCTTGATGGGAAGAGGGTCACATAATTTACAAACGTATATTAAAACCACCATAAGTATTTTGCTCACATTACTGTACATTTCTGGCACATTGACAAATAGACAATTCATGAATTTAATGCACTTAACATCTGTGTAATGATAGAATTGAATAATGCTAAATATTCTAGAGGAAAACCAGAAAAAATAACCTGAAAACTAACAGTATAGGAGATGCTAAAAATGAAGTGTGTACATGTTAAGAATTCCAGTTTTTTTTTGGTTTGCTAGCTCTCTATTTAAACAAGTATGCTCAGTGATTACTAATGAGAAGCAGTGATGTGTCAATGTTAGTATTGTGAACACCCTAGGGAGGCATACTTTGTATATGTTGTGATATCCCTGGACTATAAAAAGCTGAAGAAAATAAGAAGTAGAAGGGAATGTGTAATGAATATAACAAATATAAGATTATGAAGAAGATGAAAAGAGAGAGGAACCAGAGTGGCAATAAACACAATGAAGGTTTCAAAAGAAGTATACGTTATGGAGCGAATTATGTCCCTGAAATACATATATTGAAGCTATAACTTCTCAATGTGACTATATTTGGAGTTAATGCTTTTAGGAACACAATTAAGGTTAAATGAGGCCCTAAGGGTGGGACCCTAATCAGATTGTTCTGACATCTTTATGACAAGAAAAAGATATACCAGAGATGGATTTCTAAGTGTCCACAGAGTAAACGCCATGTGAGGACGCAGTGAGAAGGCAGTCATCTATAGGCCAGCAAGAATGGCCTCATCAGAAACCAGCCCTGATGCCATCTTGGACATCAATGCCTAGCCTCCAGTACTATTAGAAAGTACATTTCTATTGTTTAAGCTGCCCCATCTGTGATATTCTGTTATGGCACCCTGAGCAGACTAATACAGTGTGCTTAAAAAGTGGATGAATGGTTTGAGTAAAACTTTCCATAGTGTTAGTCAATGTCGAGGACTTCATTAACTGAGGGTCATACACACAGTTTCCTACATGGCAGTGCTTGTTTCTTCTTCTCGGGAGTACAAGGGAAATATGGCCCTGAGAAGTGAGGAACTTTGCATCATGAATGCCACTGGGCCTTTAGTCATCCAGCAACAGGTCACTTCATCCAGCTAATGTGGTAGTTCCCATATGTTTGGGCAGGAAAGAAAAATCTCATAACCCATTGTTTTTCTTACTTTTGAATTAAAAACTCATGTGAAAATCCAGTTCTTTTTCTGGTTTTGGCATCTTCTACTAATTAATATTAACTTGAAAAGTGCTTGGACAACAGCTTGGCTAACTTCAGTCAAAAGCATGTAAGGAATGTATTCATGGACAGAGATCTATGGGAACAGTGGAGTGGTGTTTTCCAGGCAAGAAGACAAGTTATGATAATATTAATGATGTTAAAATCCACCTGCTAAAACAAGCCCATTAAATCAAGCAATTATGGAATTTGTACTGCTCCAACTATTTAACAGACTGAAAAAGCTGTTTATTTTTCATTCAAGGAGAAATCATACTAGGAAACGAGAACAAAATCTTTAGTAATATCTTTGGAATTGATGATATAAGTGAGGATTTTTTTTTTCAAGCATGAAATACTGTGGTTACTTTAAGCAAATATATGAATTTGAAGCATACGGTGTTGTTCCCAGGATGAAAAGAATTCTATAAACCAAGCTTCCAATAGACAGGAACCAGGAATATCTATGTCGCTCTTGGGAGTAAAATCATTTTAATCATCTATTTCCTGGCAACTTTATGGGGATAAATGAGCTCAAATGGTTTATTCTGCCCTTGCATCACCCTGCTTGAATTTCTAAGAGCCAATATTTCAAGTTGCCCCAGCATGTTAACTGTCTATGAATGGCAAGAGAAAAGAACCTAGAGGAAACCTTCAGGAACGCCTTGGGTATCCATAGTGGGAGGGTAGAGTATTTTGATTTACTGTTCCCCCAAGATATCACATAGACAGGGAAAGTGATTTCCTAAAATGAAACTGCATGTTATTAGCAAATCAATTGCCTATCAGGCAGCTCCAAGGCAAGACCTATCTACTATACTCATTGTTTTATCTTCATGAATTTAAGGGCTTAAAAGCAGTCTAATTTTGTTTAATTAGTCCCGCTATTGCTCACAGATTATCTTCCAGTGAGTGAACAACCATAAGTAAAGCTTGCAACAAAATGAATGTGTGCATTAAAACTGCCTTCATAGCATTATGATATGCTTAGCAAAATACCTAGCAAATAAAGATTAGATCTTAAAAACTCATTATCTTTGAAGTGAAAATCATATTGGAATTGGTACCAGTTTAACAGAATTTGGGGTGAGAACCACAATAAACTCTTATAAAGATGAACTACATTAAAAAATATCTAATAATAGAAAAATTAGAAAATTCAGTTGCAATTCTCAACAGATAATATGTTTGCCTTTAAGAAGACATAGAGTGTTCAAAAAGGATACTAAGCTTATTCAGTGGTGAAGAAAATACTATTCAACAAGTGGAGCTGGGACAACTAGATACTCAAATGTAAGAGAATGAATTTAGAACCTACTTCATGCAGAAGTTATGAAATATATAGAAGTTAACTCAAAATATATTATAGATCTAAATGTAAAAGTTAAAACTACTAAACGCTTAGAAGTAAACAGGAGTAGATTTTCACAATCTTGGATTAGACAGTGGTTTCTTAGGCATGACACCACAAGCACAAACAACAAAAGGAGAAAGAGATAAATCAGACTTTATCAAAATTAAAAACTGGTTTTTAATTTTCCAAAGGATAATTGGAAAGGATTATTATATATTATAATTGGAAAGGACACCACTGTCCAAAAGGATGTGGTGTTCCAAAGGATACTGTCAAGAAAGTGAATCAACAAGCCACAGAATGAGAGAAAATGTGGTTTGTGCATCTCATAAGGGACTTGTACAGACTATATAAAGAACTCCTATAACTTAGTGAAAGGATAAGTAACCCAATTAAAGAATAGGAATGAGGCTGGCAAGATGGCCGAATGGGAACAGCTGTAATCTGCAGCTCCCAGTGAGATCACCGTGGAAGGTGGGTGATTTCTGCATTTCCAAATAAGGTCCAGGTTAATCTCAAAGGGACTGGTTGGACAGTGGGTGCAGCCCATGGAGGGCAAGCTGAAGCAGGGTGGGGCCTTGCCTCACCCGGGATGCCCTTGGGATCGGGGAATTTTCTCCACTACCCAAGGGAGGCCATGACACCACTGAGCCTGAAGAACTCTGGCACAGATACTGAGTTTGTCCCATGGTTTTCGCAACCTGCAAACCAGGAGATTCCCTCTAGTGCCTACCCCACCCAGGCCCTGGGTTTCAAGCACAAAACTGGGTGGCCATCTGGGCGGACACCGAACTAGCTGCAGAAGTTCTTTTTTTCCATACCCCATTGGCGCTTGGAGCACCAGCAAGACACAACCATTCACCCTCCCAGAAAGGGGTGCTGAAGCCAGAAAGCCAAGTGGTCTGGCTCGACAGATCCCATCCCCATGGAGCCCAGCAAGCTAAGATCCACTGGCTTGAAATTCATGCTGCAAGCACAGCAGCGGTCTGAGATTAACCTGGGACTCTCAAGCTTGGTGTGGGGAGGGGCGTCTGCCATTGCTGAAGCTTGAATAGGTGGTTTTACACTCACAGTGTAAACAAAGCTGCTGGAAACTTCTAAGTGGGCAGAGCCCACTGCAGCTCAGCAAGGCTGCTGTGGCCAGATTGCCAGATTTCCCTTCTCTGGGTGGGGCATCTCTGAAAAAAAGGCAGCAACCCCAGTCAGGAACATGTAGATAAAACCCCCATCTCCCTGGGACAGAGCACCTGGGGAAAGGGGCGGCTGTGGGCACAGCTTCAGCAAACTTAAACGTCCCTGCCTGATGGCTCTGAAAAGAGCAGTGGACCTCCCAGCACAGCATTCGAGTTCCGCTTAGGGTCAGACTGCCTCCTCAAGTGGGTCCCTGACCCTGGTGTATCTTAACTGGGAGACACCTCCCAGTAGGAGCCGACAGACACCTCCTACAGGAGAGCTCTGGCTGGCATCTGGCAGGTGCCCCTCTGGGACAAAG
>NW_012119855.1:894226-894959 GCF_000951035.1 Colobus angolensis palliatus
TTCCAGAGGAAAGATCAGGCAGCAATCCTTGCTATTCTGCAGCCTCCACTGGTGATACCCAGGCAAATAGGGTTATGAGTGGACCTTCAGCAAACTCCAGCAGATTGGCAGCATAGGGGCCTGACTGTCGGAAGGAAAACTAACAAACGGAATAGAACGTCCACTCAAAGACCCTATTAGCAGGTCACCAACATCAAAGACCAAAGGTAGATAAATCCACAAAGACGGGGAGAAGTCAGCACCAAAAGGCTGAAAATTCCAAAAACCAGAATGTCTTCTTCTCCAAAGGATCACAACTCCTCGCCAGCAAGGGAAAAAAACTGGACAGAGAATGAGTTTCACGAATTGACAGAAGTAGGTTTCAGAAAATAGGTAATAGCAAACTCCTCCAATCTAAAGGAGCATGTTCTAGCCCGATGGAAGGAAGCTAAGCACTTTAAAAAAAAGGTTAAACAAATTGTTAACTAGAATAACCAGTGCAGAGAAGAACATAAATTACCTGAGAGAGCTGAAAAACACAACACAAGAACTTTGTGAAGCATACACAAGTTCCAATAGCTGAATTGATCAAGCGGAAGAAAGGATATCAGTGATTGAAGATCAACTTAATGAAATAAAGAGAGAAGACGAGATTAGAGAAAAAAGAATAAAAAGGAATGAACAAAACTTCCAAGAATATGGGACTATGTGAAAAGACCAAATCTACATGTGATTGGTGTACCTGAAAGTGACA
>NW_012119855.1:895584-898295 GCF_000951035.1 Colobus angolensis palliatus
AAATAAAGGGATGATAGAATATTTACCAGGCAAATGGAAAGCAAAGAATAAAAAAAAAAGCAGAAGTTGCAATCCTAGTCTCTGACAAAACAGACTTTAAACCAACAAAGATCAAAAGAGACAAAGAAGGGAATTATATAATGGTAAAGGGATCAATGCAGTAAGAAGAGCTAACTATTCTAAATATATATGCACCCAATACAGGAACACCCAGATTCATAAGCAAGTTCTTAGAGACCTACAAACAGGCTTAGACTCCCACACAATAATAGTGGGAAACTTTAACACCCCACTGTCAATATTTGACAGATCAACAAGACAGAAAATTAACAAGGATATTTAGGACTTGAACTCAGCTCTGGACCAAGCAGATCTAATAGACATCTACAGAACTCTCCACTCCAAATCAACAGAATATACGTTCTTTTCAGCACCTCATCACGCTTATTCTAAAATTAACCACATAATTGAAAGTAAAACAAGCCTCAGCAAATGCAAAAGAACGGAAATTATTATAACAAACAGTCTGTCAGACCACAGTGCAATCAAACTAGAACTCAGGATTAAGAGACTCACTCAAAACGCCACAACTGCATGGAAACAGAACAACCTGCTCCTAAATGACTACTGGGTAAATAATGAAATGAAGGCAGAAATAAAGATGTTCTTTGAAACCAATAGAATGAAGACACAACATACCAGAATCTCTGGGACATATTTAAAGCAGTGTGTGGAGGGAAATTTATAGCACTTAATACCCACAAGAGAAAGGAGAAAATAATCTAAAATTGATGCCCTAACATCAAAATTAAGAGAACTAGAGAAGCAAGAGCAAACACCTTCAAAAGCTAACAGAAGACAAGAGTAACTAAGATCAGAGCAGAACTGAAGGAGATAGAGACACAAAAAAACCCTTCAAAAAAATCAGTGAATGCAGGAGCTGGTTTTTTGAAAAGATCAACAAAATCGACTTCTAGCAAGACTACTAAAGAAGAAAAGAGAGAAGAATCAAATAGACACAATCAAAAAATGTTATAGGGGATATCACCACTGATCCCATAGAAATACAATCTACCATCAGAGAATACTATATATACCTATATGCAAATAAACTAGAAAATCTAGAAGAATTGGATAAATTCCTGGACACATACACCCTCCCAAGTCTAAACCAGGAAGAAATCAAATCCGTGAATAAACCAATAACAAGTTCTGAAATTGAGGCAGTAATTAATAGCCTACCCACCAAAAAGTCCAGGGCCACCTGGATTCACAGATGAATTCTACCAGAGGTACAAAGAGGACTGGTACCATTCCTTCTGAAACTATTCCAAACAATAGAAAAAGAGGGAATCTTCCCTAACTCATTTTATGAGACCAGCATCATCCTGATACCAAAACCTGACAGAGACACACAAAAAAAGACAATTTCTGGCCAATATTCCTATTGAACATTGATGCGAAAATCCTTAATGAAATACTTGCAAACCGAATACAGCAGCACATCAGAAAGCTTATCTACCACGATCAAGCTGGCTTCATCCCTGGGATGCAAGACTGATTCAACCCATGCAAATCAATAAACATAATTCATCACATAAACAGAACCAATGACAAAAACCACATGATTGTCTCAGTAGATGCAGAAAAGGCCTTTGACAAAATCCAACACCCCTTCAGGCTAAAAACTCTCAATAAGCTGGATATCGATTGAATGTATCTCAAAATAATAAGAGCTATTTATAACAAACCCACAGGCAGTATCATACTGAATGGGCAAAAACTGGAAGCATTCTCTTTGAAAACCAGCACAAGACAAGGATGCCCCCTCTCACCACTCCTAGTCAACATAATATTGGAAGTTCTGGCCAGGGCAATCAGGCAAGAGAAAGAAATAAAGAATATTCCGTTAGGAAGAGAGGAAGTCAAATTGTTCCTGTTTGCAGATGACATGATTGTATATTTAGAAAACCCCATCGTCTCAGCCCTCCTTAAGCTGATAAGCAACTTCAGCAAAGTCTCAGGATACAAAATCTATGTGCAAAAGTCACAAGCATTCCTGTACACCAGTAACAGACAAACAGCCAAATCATGAGTGAACTCCCATTCATACTAAGAGAATAAAATACCTAGGAATCCAACTTACAAAGGACCTATTCAAGGAGAACTCACTGCTCAAGGCAATAAGAGAGGACACAAACAAATGGAAAAACATTCCATGCTTATAGATAAGAAGAATCAATATCATGAAAATGGCCATTCTGCCCAAAGTAATTTATAGATCCAATGCTATCCCCATCAAGCTACCACTGACTTTCTTCACAGAATTGGAAAAAACTACTTTAAACTTCATATAGAACCAGAAAAGAGCCTCATAGCCAAGACAATCCTGGGCAAGAAGAACAAAGCTGGAGGCATCTGCTACCTGACTTCAAACTATACTGTAAGGCTACAGTAACCAAAACAGCATGGTACTGGTACCAAAACAGATATGTAGACCAATGGAACAGAACAGAGGTCTCAGAAATAACACCACACATCTACAACCTTCTGATCTTCAACAAATCTAACACAAATAAGCAACAGGGAAAAGATTCCCTATTTAACAAATGTTGTTGGGAAAACTGGCTAGCCATATGCAGAAAACTGAAACTGGACCCCTTCCTTACACCTTATACAAAAATCAACTCAAGATGGATCAAAGACTTAAA
>NW_012119855.1:899375-944196 GCF_000951035.1 Colobus angolensis palliatus
GTTTCCGTAAAGAAGGTATACAAATGTTCAGTAACCACTTGAGAGCAATATTAGTAATTAGAGAAAAGGAAATCACAGCAATAATGAGATACCACTGCACATCTCCTAGGATGGCTAAAATAAGGACAATAACAAGTGTCATGAGGAGGTAGAAATGTTAGAACACTCATACATCACTGGTGGGATTGTGGAATGGTACAGTCATTTTTGGGAAACAGGTTGGTAGTTTTTTTCAAAATGTTAAACATAGACTTACCATATGACTCAAAAATTCCATTCCTAAGATAAATGCCCAAGAGAAATGAAAACCTATGTCAACACAAAAATCTGTATGTGAATGTTTATAGTAGTTTTCTTCAAGTAGCCAAAAATTGAAAAAACCCAGTTATCTATCAGGTGATAAATGGATAACAAAATGTGATATATCCATACAATGGAATATTATTTGACAATTAAAAATGAAATACTGATACATTTTACAATATGGATGAACCCAGAAAACACGGTAAGTGAAAGAAACTAGTCACAAAAGGTCACAGAATATATGATCACTTCATCATAAGTAATCTTGGATTAGACACCCTTGGCCTTACTTTTTTTATTTTTTTTATTTTTTAGAGACAGGGTCTCACTCTGTTGCTGAGGCTAGTGTGCAGTGGTACAACCTCGGTTCACTGCAGCCTTGACCTCTCAAGCTCAAGCCATCCTTCCACATCAGCCTCCTGAGTAGCTGAACTTACAGGTGTGTGCCACCATGTCCAGCTATTTTGTTTTTTAATTTTTTTTCTTTTTTGGTAGAACTGAGGTCTCACTGTGTTGCCCAGACCGGTCTCAAACTTCTGGGCTTACAAGATTCTCTTGGCTGGGCGTGGTGGCTCATGCCTATAATCTGAGCACTTTGGGAGGCCGAGGTGGGTGGATCACCTGAGGTCAGGAGTTTGAAACCAGCCTAATCAACAAGGTGAAACCCCGTCTCTACTAAAAATACAAAAATTAGCCAGGCATGGCGGCATGCATCTGTAGTCCCAGCTGTCAGGAGGCTGAAGCAGGAGAATCGCTTGAACCCAGGAGGCAGAGGCTGCAGTGAGCTGAGACTGCACTACTGCACTCCAACCTGGGCGACAGACCAAGAAAAAAAAAAAAGAAGGATTTTCCTGCCTCAGAGTTCCAAAGTGCTGGGATTACAGGTGTGGGATTATAAAATGCCTGCCTGGCTTTGATTTTTAAGAGTGAATGTGGTGATACCTAGAGTGTTTTCTGCCTTGTGCTGGCTCTGGCTGCTATGCATGGAGGATCTAGGCCTTCATTCTCGTTCTAGAGTCATGACAAAAGGTAGTACAAAATATTATGTCATAAGTATCTGCTATGGTGGCAGGTGTCTGTAATCCTAGCCACTCAGGAGGCTGAGGGAGGAGGCAGGAGAATCAGTTGAACCTGGGAGGCAGAGGTTGCAGTGAGCCGAGATCGGGCCACTGCACTCCAGCCTAGGTTACAGAGTGAGACTCAATCTCAAAACAACAACAACAACAACAACAACAACAACAAAACTGCCATGCTTCAAGTCAACAGCATTTATTGAGTACCTGCTAGTGTGATGGCTTGTGTGCTAGACAAAAATACAAAGATGGATGTGCGGCGTTTTCATTATTCAGAAAACTCATTTGCTTATAATCTTAGTTATCACCTCTGCTGACACAATTGCTGAAGGATAGAGAACAGGAGGGATTCTCTCTATTCTGAATTTTGATGTAGATACTATAGTATATCAGAAATAATGGGAAGCTATTAATTTCTGTATTAAGAATAACTTTAGCCTGGGTGTTGGCTCATGCCTGTAATCCCAGCACTTTTGGAGGCCGAGGTGGGAGGATTACTTGAGGGCAAGAGTTTGATGAGTCTGGGCAACATAGTGAGACCTCATTTCTTCAAAAAAGAATTTAAAAAATTAGCTAGACACTGTGCTGCACACCTTTAGTCCCAGCTATTTGGGAGGCTGGGAGGATCGTTTGAGGCAGCGGGTGGAGGTTCCAGTGAGCTGTGATCATGTCACTACACTCCTGCCTGGGTGACAGAATGAGACCTTGTTGCTCTCTCTAAAAAACAAAAATAATACAAGGACCTTTATTCACTTAATTTGATTATTTAATGCTATAGATTTTAATTCTCTGATAGCTAATTTGCTCTTTAGAGAAATGTGACTGATACTAATAAACGAGCATTTTTGGCCTACCGTATTTTGTATATTATATTTGCTAATAGTAGAAATAATCTACTTCTAGATATCAAAATGTTAAAAGTTATGATCTGTTTTCAACAGGTATGCTCAAAATATTGCAAAAGTAATTCTGCATTTGCAATAAAATAACATTCTGTGACATTTTACTTTGGAGTAATTAACATCATCATGCATTGTAAATTAATTCAGCTAAAGGCAGAAAATCTATTTAGTGTGGATGGTTGCTTCCCATTGTCATATTTCCCTTTTGGGAAAAAAAATGTATGCACTGTTCTTAATATAACAAGATATTATACGTAATGTAAATGATGAGTTAATGGGTGCAGCACACCAACATGGCACATGTATACATATGTAAGAAACGTGCACATTGTACACATGTACCGTAGAACTTAAAGTATAATAAAAAAGAAAAAAACCAAGCTATTAAAAGAATGAGATAAGAGTAGTTTATTTCAACACATGTATTCAGTATATAAAATACGGTTTTTAAGGAAGGTTTCAAGGAAGGGCGTAAAAGCAAGCAGTGTAAATGAGTTCTGAACAGATAGGAAGAGCGAGTTAAGATAAATGAAAAGAGCAGATTTTGGGGGCCCTTTGATATATTTCCATGTCCTTGGTTCCTTTCAGTCACTATTTCTGCTAATGAAATTTTGTAATTTTGAATTGTATGGATCTGTGCTACTCATTAATGTTTCTGGTAAAGGTTAAAAAATGAAATATATTCTCTTTAATGTGTTTTCATGAAAGCTACTGTGTATGTATATACATACTACTCTTGTCATAGATAGTTCTGTTTAAAAAATATATGAAAACCCCAGAATAATTCCATTATTTAGTATAATCACATGTTTAATTATATTGGCAAAAAGGGAAAAGTTGATCACTTATTACAGATAAATGATTCTTCCAGGTGGCTAGACTCTGTTTTGTTTATCATAATAATTTGATTGACTAAAAATATAAGCATGCCCAAAGATGCCAAATTTACTTCTTTTCTTTGGTTATCCTAATCTGGCTTATATTAATATAACAATGGATTACATTTTCATCTTTATTATGAGGCATAAGATCCCTTAGAAGTTATTTGTCAACAGTAAAAGGAAGACCACCTATGTGATGTGATTTTTAAAAATACGTTGAGTGTCTACAACTTCATAATTTAAAGCAAATGTTATGAAACACATATGTAACAGATTCCCTGTTCTAGATAATTTGGCAATTATCACATATTTATCACATAGGCAAAAACATTCTTGAAAATTTTGTTTTGTTTTTTATATTGTGGCATTTCCTTGGCAAACTTCTTAATGATAAAAGGTGAATTTAACCAGTAATAGAGTCCCCAAGCTTAAAGATCTATTCAAGGATGGTTTAAAGGCAGATATATGTGAACATTTTGAGAAGGATGCAAATGTCATTTTGTATTTTTTTTTTTGAGACGGAGTCTCGCTCTGTCGCCCGGGCTGGAGTGCAGTGGCCGCGTGGCCGCATCTCAGCTCACTGCAAGCTCCGCCTCCCGGGTTTACGCCATTCTCCTGCCTCAGCCCCTCCAGTAGCTGGGACTACAGGCGCCCGCCACCTCGCCCGGCTAGTTTTTTGTATTTTTTTAGTAGAGACGGGGTTTCACTGTGTTAGCCAGGATGGTCCCGATCTCCTGACCTAGTGATCCGCCCGTCTCGGCCTCCCAAAGTGCTGGGATTACAGGCTTGAGCCACTGCGCCCAGCCATGTTTTTTCAACATTACTGTACATGCATATGATTTGAAGGGAAGAAGAGACAGAGACAGAGAAGGAGACGGAAAAAGAGAAAAGAGGAGGAGAGAGATTTTACCACTCTGTGTTTTAGAGTTGAATACATAGTTATTCAACCTGAGGCTATAACGTTTGATGTATCTTAAAAACCATTGTTTTTTATATAATGGTTAGTATAAGCCCTGCAAAATTTAGTCTAACCAGCTATATTCTAGAATATATGTGTTCAGTGATACCATTTTTTCAAAATGAGGATGCTAGTACAGTCATATTTTTACTTTATTAATAAATTGGGAGATTATTGATAGAGAAAGGAAGGCACAATGTGACCTGTTTTACTGCATGATATAAAGAAAAATCTTATTATACTGTTACTCATTATATGTCTCTGCCACAAATTTGCACGATAATTTCAGCTAGAAACATCAGTATTGTAAAATTTCTGATCACTCAACAGTATATTACTAAATTGCCACTGATACACTCAAGATGTATTAAATATGCAAAAGAATTGGAAACAGAATTTTGAGATGTTTGTTCACCTATGTTTGGTGCAGCATTATCCACAATAGGTGAGATATAGAAGTAACCTAAATGTCCATCAGCAGATAAAGAAAAGGTAGTATATATGCACGACTGAATATTATTCAGCACTAAAAAGGAAGTCTTGTCACATGGTGAAATAAGTGAAATAAGGCAGTCATAACAAAAACTTCTTCATGATGCTGGATGATTCTACTTATATATCTGGAGTAGTAAATTCAAAGAAACAGAGAATAGAATGTGGTTGCCAGGGGCTAGGGAATTGTCCCTATGTATAGAGTTTTAGTTTTGAAAGATAAAAATTTTCTAGAGATCTGTTGTATGATAATATGCATATAGTTAATAATGTACTATACACTTAAAAATGGCTAAGATTGTAAATTTTGTTACATACTTTTATCACAAACTCCTCCCACCCCAGCACTCCAAATATATATACACAAATCCACACATATGCTTGGGGCAGACAGAAGTAGTGTGACATAGTATTTAGATTCAGCCATTATCCTAGAGATGGATAGAGGTGGATGCTAGAGGAATTTTCTTCAGAAACTTTGCTAAAATTGGGCATTTTAGACGTCAGCAGTAAAAACAATGTGTGAATCAAACTTTATTATAACAATTTAGTCCTGCAAATTTTGAACTGGAAAATTTTTACTTGACAGAGTAATGACCAAAAAGCAAAAGTTGTTATGCAGTTTTATTTCTCCAGGAAGATTTTCTATGATCAAAATCTGATGAATAAATAATATCTTTATTAAAAAATTATCAGATATTGACAGATAGGAAGAATTCCCTGACCTCATCTTGCATAACATAGGGAGTGGAAGACAGATGTCTAAATGAATCCTGATGATTGCAGCTACTGCGGGGATTGCTTAGCTAGAGATGTACTGCTGGAGCTCAGGGGAAGGAGTGACTGACTCAGCCCAAGGCTTGCGAAGGAGACTTTATGGAGGAGCAAGGATTTAAAGGATGAGCAGTTGCTTCCAAAGTGGAGAAGAATAAATGCTTCTAGGATAAAAAAATAAAAGTGCAAATAGAGTCCCAGACTTGTGAATGTGGAGCATACCTTGAGGATGATGAAAGGCACAGCATGTCTGGAGTTTGGGGTGCATAGGTGAGCATATTAGGAGCCAAATTATGGTTCCCTCTGATGGGAAATCTTATGCATTTTGGACCTTATTTTTAAGGTGTTGAGCAGTTGTACTAACAGTGATATAATAATGGCAACCACTTATTGCGGACTAGCCATGAGGAAATAATTGCTTATTTGCATTATTATCTGGTTCTCATTTGGTAAACATGAAAACTGAGGCTAACAGAGGTTAAATATAATAACTTAACTAAGGTCACATAGCAAATGACTTGAGCTAGATTTGGAACCACACGCTATCAGATTCCAAAGCTTTTGCTGTTAAACAATATAGTACTTTGTTGGCCTTTATGGCATTTTTTAAAGAGGGAAAATATAAATTGATGTGAGATGTGTTTTACGAAGGTGTGATAATGATACTGTGGAAGAAGATCCTGGACAAAAGGTAGATTATGGCAATAATGCAGGTGGAAAATCATGAGTCTGAGTAAAAAGCATTGGTGGGAAGTTGTTGAATCTGAAACTGTACGGATCTAAGATATCAGTCTTCTTGGAAACTAACAAGCCACAGTCATGTGTATATATACACTACTAGAAGCACAGTACTTCTGGATCAGAGAACAGAACATTTATTCACAGAGCATCTTTGCAGCACTTGTTCCCCATGTTCCATTCCCCATGAGACAGTACACTGAGGGACAGATATGTTTATGCATACTGGGGTTGCACCAAAGGAGAGGGCCTCCAAACTTACGAAGATGAGAGCTTATGTAGGGCAGCATGGCTGTCTACATCTCCTCCCCACCATGAGAGACAAATCCTGTTGGAGGAAAGGAAGGGAAAGTCCCTAGGTTTTTATTACTCTTACAATGTAAGCAAATACTTCTGAATAAGAGTTTAAATCTCTGAAAAATTCCTTATCTCTAACTTTGAAAGTTTGATTATTCCTCAATCATCCTCTGACCCAAGCTTGTCCAACCCATGGTCTGTGGGCCACATGCAGCCTAGGACAGCTTTGAAAGTGGCCCAACACAAATTTGTAAACTTTATTTTTAGCTCATCAGCTATCGTTAGTGCTAGTGTAGTTTGTATGTGGCCCAAAGCAATTCTTCTTCCAGTGTGACCCAGGGAAGCCAAAAACTTGGGCACCCCTGCTCTAACTCCAGTTACCAGTAACTTTTGCCAAAAAAGTTCTAACTGTAGAAATATGAAAATATTATGGAATGTTGTTTCCTGACAGTGGTATGAACAACTGATTGAAAGTGAATAGAATTGTCATACCTTTTAAAAGATGTTGAAGTCAGCCTATCACAAGCTTAGAATGCCTACATATATAAATTGAATTGGATTGTTGTTGAGGTCAAATTACCTGTAAAAATCCATTTTCAATGATAGTCTTTAGATCCTCTGGATTACATAAGTGATCATCTTAGTATGTATGGTCTTAGTTTGAGTGCCAATAAATTTGGTTTCAAAAAAGCTTGTTTCTTCTGTATTGTGAGAGATTCTAAGAAGTACTGATTAGTGATCATTGGAGGGTCAAGGAATCCTGCTTGTATTCAGAAACCCAGGTAATTATCACAAATTTTGGAATACAGCAGTATAATTCTAGAATAAATTCCATAGAATAAAAATTGCATTGGGTATGAAATTTTAAAAACAATTTAAAAATTTTAGCTGATAAAGTATAAATTTATCCCCAAAACGTATAATGGTACTCAGTCCTGTTTTCCTAAAAGAAACAGAAAAAAGTGAGAACAAATTCTTTTTGTGTGTTTCACAGAGATTGTCTAGGCATGTACCAAAAAGAAGGAATCTAATAACAGCATTAAATCAAGAGCACATTGAACCTAGCTGAATCTGACATTTTGAGAGTTAAAAAAAATGGTTACCAGTTTCCAGAATAATAAAATGTCATTTATTTCCAACACTTTTTCTTTTGTTGATATGTGGATGTTGGTTGAGGGATGATACAGGGGACACAGGGAGAACAGGAAATAAGGAGGAACCATCCAAGGATCTTCCAATGCTGGCATTTGACATTGAGTAAATATTTTCAACATGTAACATACAAAATGAAGCTGTTAGAATTTTGTCACTACATTTCTTCCTGCTTCTCTCATTCTCAGAGATATTAGCCTTGATTCTATCCATTACATGCTGGAGAGAAGAACGATATCAAGATCAATCATCAAGAAGTGCAACTAGAATATATATACTTCAATATATAGTTCTTTATACTTTTTACATTTTTAATTGAAATGCGATAATATCAATAGAAAGTTGTTTTAAAAGGTTTCATTGTTCTGCCACCATAACACAGCAATTTGCTTCTTTATATTACCTTCTATCTCACACTCACATATACATAGAAACATTTTTTTGCAAAGTTCTGGTACATATCAAGTACTTAATACATCTTTCCTATTAGCATTATATTTGTTTATTTACTCAACCAGTGGAAAAGAACAAACCAAAAGACTAAAAATGAGTAAAGTGCAGTGAATCTGTAAGTTCGCCGGAACCACCCTAGGCTGACATTAGTCCTGCGAGTGACAAGACTGAAGGACTAAGATGATCTCTTCTCATAGCTGTTAGGCAAGACGAAAGTGCTAATTCCACGTATTTATGTTGATTGCCTCATATCAGCAATTTCACAAGGCCCTTTTGTAAGCTTGATTGTTGCCTCATCAGAATTACTCCGTTTACAATTTAACACATCAATTATTATTGAATGTATATTCCTACATCCTTAATAATCATTTTAAATAAAACAATTTTTGCTGCATAAGTCAAAAGGTCTTAGAACTGTTGAGAGCACTCATATATCAGTATGTACTAAGTGAAGTCTCAAATTCTATTATATACCTGAAGATGCTGCTTCAAATGGAGGTTCTTACTCACCCCTGAAGAGTCTGGTTTAGTAGTCTGGATGTGAGTCTACTAAATTTTTATTTTTACCATGCCCCAGGTTATTTTGGTGCATATGGTTGTTGGACCACATTAGAAATTCGTCTGGTTCAAGCACTTATTTAATAGATGAGTGCACTGTGGACCAGGCAAAGGAAATGACTATCAGGGAGGGGGCAGGTAACAAAAATACAACTCATACTGTGTGGAATAATGAATTTTACTGACTCATGCAGGAGAAAATCCAGCGGCAAGGTGGGCTACAGGTGTGATTCAGTTTGGGCCCAGCTCTAACTCTTTGGTCACTGGGCTCTTTCTTTCTCTTTGTGTGGCATGTCATATGATTGCTTCTCATGTAGTAGCAAAATGGTTGCAATGGACATTGGAATTGCCTGCTCCTCGTTCATATTCAGCAGCCACTTCCTATGACTCTCTTAACCCTTCCTGAAGCTTCTCAACTCATTGGCCAGAGTTGAGTCACAGATGCATCTCTAAAGTAATTACTGGCAGAGAAAATAGAATGGCCATGATTGATACGGACTAATTTTTTCTTATTCTTGGAGCTGAGGTTAAATCTATGATTTGCCTTGCTACTTGAGGTGGAATAAATGTGGAATTTGAAAGCTACAATGCCTCATTTTAAAAAAGGAAGAATTGTGTTGAATTAAGTTTTTGAATGAAAGTATGCAAATAGAAGTTGTCTCTTCTGCAAACCCTTTTTGGTATCATTTTTCATTCCTTTTCCAAACATTATGCTTAGTAATCTTATTCTAAAATAACACTGTACATTCTAGACTTAAAAGCATATTCAATACATAAGAAAGCACAAACAAGGAAGCTTTAATATTATTTGATGAAGTTTCTATTAGGACATTTAATTAACTGTGTCCCATTCATGGCGCACTCAACTTGCTATTTTCAGCAAGGTTCATTATTGGTTATGCACTACTTATGTCAGAGACCATATCAGTGCTAAGAAAATGGTATTGAACCCACATAGACAAGTCCCCGTGCCTGTGAAGCATTTCCAGTTGTGGATTTTGACATGTATGCTGGTAATTACAATATTGCTTGCATCAGTTTGGGCTGCCATGAGAGGCTGGAAGTCCAAGATTAGCGTACCAGCATGGTAGAGTTCTTAGTGACGGCTCTCTTCCTGGTTATGTCCTCAAATGACCAGCCCGTGCATGCAAGCAGAAAGAGATCTTGGGTCTTGTCCTTTTTTTTTTTTTTTTTTTTTTTTGGTAAGGGCATTAATCCCATCACGGCACTCTATCTTTATGACCTTATCTAAACCTAATTACTCCCCAAAGCTTATCCTTCAAATACTATCACATTATGGGTTAGAGTTTAACATGAATCAGGGAGTGGGACTCATAAACATACCGTCCGTAGCAAATATAGTGTGGTCAGTGTTGTGACAGGAATGCCAGAAAGATACAGTGGAAACTGGGTTGGAAGGAATACCTAAGCAAGAGTGAGAGGACAGTGTGAAGAACCTGGAGGAAGTAATATTTAAGCTGAGGCCTGAACTTGGAGCAGAAATTAGGTTAAAAGGATGGAAAAGAAAGTCTCCAAAAAAATGAAGTGGTAACATTACCTTTATTGAACCCTCAGGAGTGCCTTACTCTGTGTTGCTTGGTTTGGGAACTTGGCATTCAGCATTTCAGTGAGCTTAGAGCACATGTGGTAGGTGGATGCTTGGTTCAGATTCTTAAGGGACTTTGTAAATTATACTAAAGAGTTGGGACTTCCTCTTAGGGCAAATAGGGAGCCAATGAGTGCTCTTTAAGGAGGGAAGTGCCATTATGGAATCTATATTTTCAAAGGATGGCTCTCCTCTGTAAATAGTATATCGTAGAAACGTAAGACAGGGAAGGTAAAACCGTTTGAAAAGTTCTTGGTGATCCAAGTTAGGAATGAAGGCAGCCTGAAGTTAGGCTGAAGGTAGCAGAACTATAAAGAAGTCAGATTGAAGAGGAACAGAAGAAATAACAAAGATCAGAGCAGAACTAAATGAGATTGAGACAAAATAAAGGACCAATGAAACAAAAAAGTTAGTTCTTTGAAAAGATAAACAAAATGGACAGACTGCTAGCTAATTTAACCATAAAAACAATTCAAATAAGCACAATCAGAAATGATAAAGTGACAGACAGCTGTTGTCACAGAAATACAAAAGGTCATTAGAGATTACCATAAATATATGTGCCCAAACTAGACAACATAGTGGAAATAATAAATTATTAGAAACATACAACTTCCCAAGATTGAACCAGGAGGATACAGAAGTCCTGGACGCACCAACAATGAGTAATAAAATTGAATCAGTAATTTAAAAAATCTTCCAACAATAATGAAAAGCAAAGGACCAGATGGATTCACAACTGAATTTTACCAGATGTACAAAGTAGATTTGGTAACAGTCTTACTGAAACTGTTCCAAAAAATGGAGAAAGAGAGATTCTTCCCTAACTAATTCTGTGAAACCAGTATCACCCTGATACAAAAATCAGGCAAGGACACACAACAAAAGAAAATACTATAGGTCAATATCCCTGATGAACATAGATGCAAAAATCTACAATACTGGCAAATTGACTCAAAAAGCACATCAAAAATAATTCACCATGATCAAGTGGGTTTTATTCCAAGGTGCAAAGACGGTTCAATGTTTGCAAATCATTAAATGTGATTCACCACATATACAGAATTAAACCCCAAAAACATATGATCATCTCAATAGGTGCAGAAAAAAGGCCAATAAAATTCTATATCCCTTCATGAGAAAAACCCTCAACTAACTAGGTATCAAAAAAACATACCTCGAAATAATGAGTCATCTATGACAAACCCACAGCCAACATAATACTGAATGGGGAAATGTTGAAAGCATTCCCTCTAAGAACTGGTAAAAGATAAGGATGCCCACTCTCACAACTTCTATTCAATATAGTACTTGAAGTTGTAGCCAGAGAAATCAGGCAAGAGAAAGAAAGAAAAGGCATTCACATTGGAAAAGAGGAAGTCAAATTATCTCTGTTCACTGATGACGGGATCTTATACCTAGAAAACCCTGAAGACTTCTCCAAAAGACTCCTTGACTTGATAAATAACTTCAGTAAAGTTTCACAATACAAAATCAATATAAAAATTAGTAGAATTTCTATACAATAACATTCAAGTTGAGAATCAAATTAAACACTCAATCTCATTTACAACAGCCACAAAAATAAACAAACTACCTCCAAATACATTTAACCAAGGAGGTGAAATATTTCTACAAGGAGAACTACAAAATGCTAATGAAAAAAATCACAGTGACACAAACAAATGGAAAGACATCCCGTGGTCATGGATTGGAAGACTCAGTATCATTAAAATGGCCTTACTATCCAAAGAAATCTACAGAGTCAACATAATTCCTATCAAATTACCAATGTAATTTTTTACAGAATTAGAGAAAAACAATCCTAACGTTCATATGGAACCGAAAAAGGCCCAAATAGTGAAAGCAATCCTAAGCAAAAAAAAGAAAAAGAAAAAAAAAAAAGCCAGAGGCATAACAATACTTGACTTCAATATGACTGCAAGGCTACAGTAATGAAAACAGCATGCATGGTACTGGTACAAAAATAGAAACACAGTTTAATAAAACAGAATAGGGAACTCAGAAATAAAGCCACATGCCTATGACCAACTAATCTTTGACAAGCTGACAAAAATGAACAATGAGGATAGGACACTCTATTCAATAAATGGCGTTGGGGAAATTGGCTAGCCATATGCAGAAGTATGAAACTGGAACCGTATCTCTTGCCATATTCAAAAACCAACTCAAGGTAGATTAAAGACTTAAATGTAAGACGTGAAACTATAAAAGTCCTAGAAGAAAACCTAGGAAAACCTCTTCTGGACATTGGTCTAGGCAAAGAATTTAAGACTAAGGCCCCAAAAGCAAATGCAACAAAGACAAAAATAGACAAATGAGACTTAATGAAAAAGCTTCAGACCAGCAAAAGAAACCATCAACAGAGTAAATACATAATCTACAGAATGGGAGAAAATATTTGCAAATTATGCCTCCAACAGAGAACTAATTTCCAGAATCTATGAGGAACTCAAAGAATTCAAAAAGGAAAAAACAACCCCCATTAAAAAATGGACAAAGGACATGGATGAACAGTTTTTAGAAAAAGACACACAAGCGGCCAACAAACCTATGAAAAATTATTCAACATCACTAATCATCTGAGAAATGCAAATTAAAACTACAATGAGATACTATCTTACACCAGTCAGAACAACTATTACTATAAAGTCAAAAACAGCAGATGTTGGCATGGATCTGGAGAAATGGAAATTGTTACACACTGTTGGTGGGAATGTAAATTAGTACCTCTATGAAAAACAGTATGGAGGTTTCTCAGGGGACTAAAAATAGAAATACTATTCAACACAAAAATCCCACTCCTGGGCATCTACCCAAGGGAAGTCATTATGTAAGAAAGAAACCTGCACTTATATGTTTATGCAGCACTATTCAAAACAGTGACTTTATGGAGTCAACCTAAGTGTCCATCAGTGATCAAGTGGATAAACGAAACGTGGAATATATACACCATGGAATACAATGCAGTTATGAAAAAGGATAATACATCCTTTGCAGCAGCATGGATGGAACTGGAGGCCGTTATCCTAAGTGAAATAAATCAGAAACAAAATAAATATGGTCTGTTCTCACATATAAAGTGGGAGCTCAGTGATGGGTATGCATGAACATAAAGATGGAAATAATAGGTACTGGGGGCTGCTTGAGAGGGGAGGGTAGCGGGGGTGAGGATTAAAAGTTACCTGTTGGGTGCAATGTTCACTATTTGGGTAATAGGTACGCTATAAGCCCTAACCTCACAGTTACATAATATAACCATGTAATAAACCTGTACATGTACCCCCAAATCTAAAATTTAATATATATATATGTGTGTAACATAAAATGTAAATGTGAATGATAACAGGGATGAACATTATGTAAAGTTAAAACAGCAAATACATAGTCCAGGCCTAGAAAGTTAAATATGCTGGAAGCTATTTCTATTCTCATTAATTTGTAAAGAAGTAATCATGAAATTACTATAGTCGTAATTTTTGTTATATGTTAACTATATGCAGAGGACCAATACGTGAAGAGAGTATTTGTTGATAAAAAGCTTTCGCATGGTAATTATTTTCTCATTACAGCAACAGATAGAACTTTCTGAAATAAAACATAATCAAGTCTCTATCAATAAATCCATACCAATCAGATTCCTCTCACTCAACTGTTTCCTATTTCTGATGGTGAGCTTGAAATTTCTTGCCAGCTGCACAAATATTTTGCTGTAGCATGAAGAGAACCATATTAAAATGAAATGTATGATAATTTCTTCAGTTTTCTTTGTTGGGCATAAATGTTGACAGCGCTGACAGTCTCATATACACAAACTCTTACATGCAAACATGTCTGATTTCGTAGTCAAACACTCGGGTAGTTTTATGCTCTCAAGTTTTACAATCACTTTTCCTTAAAGGGTCTCTTTCTCATATTTTTATAGAGTATCTGGGATTCCACTTTAATTTAGTCTAAGGTATTGTATAAAATTAATAGGAAAGATTTCTTGCTTTCCTATACATTCAACTGATATTTAATTTTTAGAAAAACTTGCTTTACGTATACAGACTGGCTCAATATTTAACATTTTGAACTATAAGGTAATACTTAACATCTTATTTATTTCTTATATTTTATAGTGTATTAGTTTAAAATAAATGTCTATGTCCTGACTTTCTTTTTGTTTTTGTCTTTTTTTTTTTTGCCTGTATTCTTACTGGGATTCTTTAACCCTATTCAGCCCAATTACAATCTTTCTATTAATTTTGACTTGTATGTGCTGAGTCTTTTCATGCAGATCATTATTTAACTCTGATTTTTAAATATATGAGGTCATGTTTGTTTGTCTTAGTCTCATCAAAGAAATACTTCTCATTCATATTGAAAAATCAATAATTTCTAATATTTATCATCAACTCTTATTCTAGTCAACTTTATATTTTTCCTTTCTATTTTTGGAAAGCCCATCAAAGTTGATCTGTAATTTCCACTTTGAATTTTACACCTATTATTTACCATCTCTAATATTTTAAATTTCACCATACCTTTATAAATGATCTGTCATTCTTTTATACAGCCCCTTGGTATGTTATTTTGACACAACAGCACTTGTACTAATCAGAACAGAGTAGCCTATGCTGCAGGAATAAACAATTGTGCAGGAAAAATAAATTGTTCATTTTTTCTCCGATACTCACAATACTTCTGGTACCAGGTGTATGGGAAATTCCCCTATATCAGCCAATTCTTTAATCCTTTGCAGACATCAGCTAGGTGTCCTATAATTCTGTTCAGTTCTGATAATACCTACCTGGTGTTTGCACAGACCCCACAGGCTAAGGGATCTGTCTCACAAGACTGGCCCCACTTCCAGTGCCAATTGCAACTAGTGCGTGCCCAGATTACCTACAACTCCTGTCTGACTTAGTGACAAATTAGCTATTTCCACAACACTGTTCTGAGATAAGATCATTTGCTAGAATGGCTCACAGAACTCAGGAAAATACATATACCCATTTATTATAAATGATGTTACAAAGGACACAGATGAACAGCCAGACGGAGAGGTACACAGGGTGAGGTTCAGCAGGTCCCAAGCACAGAAGCTTCTGTTCCCATGAAGTTAGGGTATACTGTCCTCTGAGCATGTGGATGTGTTCACCCATCCAGAAGCTCTCTGATTCCCCATACTCAAGGATTTCTATGGTGGCTTCACAACATAAGCTTGATAGATTACTAACTTAATTTCCAGTCCCTCTCTTCCCTGGAGGATGGGGGAGGGGCTGAAAGTCCCACGCTTCTAATTATGGGTTGGTCTTTCTGGTAACCACCAGCCCCCATCCTAAAACTATCCAGGAGCCCACCAGGAACTGCCTCATCAGAAAAATAGACACTTCTGTCTCCCAAGAAATTACAAGGTGTTTAGCAGCTCTGGACCAGGGACTGGGAGCAGAAACCAAACATACAATTTGTATCATGTCACAACTACTAACCCTGAAATCTTTAGCTCAATGAAACAGAAGTGTATTTATTTTGATGCCACATATTCAACTTGAGCTGATAGAGTACACTGCTCCACATAGCCACTTGGTGATCCAGGCTAATGGAACCCCACACCCTTTTAACCACATCGTCTGTGATATGTCATGTATTTAGTCATAGCATTGCGACTTAATACTTCTGCTGATTGGCTACAAGTATTCACTTTGCCCACCAAATGTATGTGCCTGAAAGCAGAGGAGAACCAGATATGGATAAGCACTAGAAATTTCTACTAGAATGTTTATGAAGTCAATAGGTATGTTTTAAAACGATTTTGAGTGTATGAAGAAGGGACTTTCTACAGTGGCAAAACTTTTTTGGAGGTACGATTGTTCGCTTTCTTTGCAGAATCTAGAATTCAGAACATCAAGATATTATGCTTTAATTGTAATCAATGTATTATACTAAAATAAGATTTATATCATACAGAATATTTACTGACATCTTAAATTGTTTTCCCCAGATTGAATATTAACCAGTTGCCCCTATACCACTTATTGAATAGGTCTCATAACTTATTTGAATTATCATCTTTGTATACTAACTTCTGGTGTCTTTTAGGAAGCTGGTAGAACAAATTACTACCTTTTTTCTGAATTTTCCTTATTATTCATATATATATTTAGCCTTCAAGTAAATTTTAGAATCATTTTATTGGACTAAATTAAGATTCATGAAAAGATGTATAAAGTGGCTTCACCTTATCAGTATTTTGCATATTAATAGAAACTCTTAGAATTTTTCTTCGTGAAGGCAAATTCCTAGCTTCCAGTTTCAACTTTGCTACTTAATAGTGGTGTGACTTTAGGAAACCACTAGGCTGTCAATTGTGTCTCAATTCCCTCATCCCTAAAATGAGGATAGTAATGGCAGCTACTTTATAAGGTTGTTATGAACATGAGATAATATTTGTAACACTCTGGGTACAATGCCTGATATGTACTAAGTTTTGTATTAATGTTTATAAAATAGAAAATAAATTAAAAATAGAATGCCAGAACACAATAGAAATGTGAGGTTTTTGAGAATACTATAAAAAAAATCAGTGGTTCACAGCAGAAAAATACATCATATGTGAATGTAAGTAGAATCATTTTTTCTAGTGGTGACCTTCAGGGTAGATGACCTGTCAGTGTACCTGATGTGATGTGTGAGGTCATCTAACATGAAAACTTTTGGTTCTTGAAGAAACATTAAAATTCTTGTCAGGGAACCAGTATCCAACTCCCATCAGGAAAGATTACCTAGTCTCTGTCCTCAAAGCATTGTTCTTCATAGAAAAGCTCAACTCTAAAAGTCTTTACAAAGACTCATCTTTAGCAAAAATAAACTTGGAGGGTGTGAATGTTTTTAGCCAAACATAGAATTTATTAAAAACAAATCAGTGTGTGCAAGCAGTCACACATACTATTCTGAATGTCCTGTATTTATGACTATTAGAATATGCTAGAAATTTTATGTTATTGTAATGCTGTTTGAATGTAGTTTTTAAATAATTAGACTCAATATTTGAAGAGTAATGAGATCGGCAAAGGAATAGCAAGATCTGACTAATTTCCATTATAAAGTAATATTAATACATGAAAATGTATGAACTGAAATGTGAGCATTCTATTTACATTGCTAACTGCAGCATCACATGAATTATCTTCATTTTAAAGTGTAAGAATCCCTTGCCTTCCACTGAAGTAGCAAGTATAGGAGATGAACTATTATTGCAGTGCTAGCATAGAGTGATGCACCTTTTTTATTACAGAATCAGGGAATAATCCTCTGAGATTCTTATTTGAAATAGAATGGAGTGAGTTTTTATTGATTTGTTATTTCACTTGAGACATGATTTTGCCCTCTTGCTCTCTTGTAGTATGAATGTTCAATAAATAATACATTCTCTCTTCTACATGTTGCCACATAAGAAATTGTTTGGCTCAAAAATAAGCCAGGTGCTTCCACAGCACACTGTCTGGCTTCTTTGTTGTTTTGCATAACAGCTGTAAGGATTGGTCTTCCTAATTGTTTTCTGTGATGTGAATTCAGGTTGTAATATCAACAATGGTTTGTGGTTACCAGCTGATTGCCTGTTACCCTGTTGCCATGTTTTAGACATCTGTGCCTCATTTTGTCCCTAGTTGATGATGGTATCTGACCTCTGCCTTTTTTGTGTGCTTGGTAACTAATTGATCAAATCGTAAATGATGATCGGTAGTCAGCCTGGTGAGGCTGACAACAGCCAAATGTAATAGCAACACTGCAAGTTAGATACTCAGTTCACGGACAGATTCAGCAGGGAGTATGGTTGTGATACAGTCCTTATTTTCATAATCAGGAAGACAAATGACAAGAAAAAAGTCTCTCCAGAGAGGGTTTATTTATACCTTTCATCATTGGTTCTTTTGGTTTTAATTAGAAATACTAGCAACATCACTTTTAGATTGTTCTAGTGGGCCTAATAAGGCAGTGTGTACAATTTTAAAATGGCACATAATAGAATTTCTGTGGGTATTTAATTAAACTCAGGATTAAATCAGAAAGCATCTTTGCTTATTTCCTGAAGCTCATTCCTCTCTGAAACTGCGGTCCTCTATAGTGGAACTGCGTAGATGGAAATAAATTGAAATGAGAAGTGTCACTACTTTCTCCTGTTGGCTCTCACAGTTCCCTATTATCAAGCCTGCCTTCAGGTAGAGTGTTGATTATGGAGAAGAGGATGTGATTGGCATTGCACTGACTGCATCAAACTATAGGTTATATTTTTGCTGTCAGCTAACAACATTTTGGAGAGAATAGATTCATTTATATTCTTTGTATCACACTTGGTCTTTCCTTACCAAGAATGCCATTTACTATACTCTGTGCTTGATCCCTAACACACATTGGCCCAAGCCAGAAGAATGTGATTGTGTGTGAATGTAAGTGAATGGTATATGAATGAAAGTGAACATATATTCTTTTAATGACACGCTTGTAATGTCATTAATTGTTGTAATGAGGGGCCTTTCTGATAGTCTACTTATCACAGATTACCCTTTGTTTCCCAACAGGTAGCCACGGTTGGATTCAGGTAGTAGCTTTAGATAAAAGCTCATTTTATTCTATATTTAATGTCTCAAAATTAACATGGGGCTTAATTACATCTTTTGAAAAAATATTTATTTCAACCCCCAAATAGCACTTTTGAACAGAACATATATTTTGAAACTACATAGTGAATAATTGCAGATAATTCTCAGTAGGTTTTAAATAAACAAACACCTTATATCATGACTGCCTCAACATTTGAATTATTTTTCGAATTGTACAAAGGAGGTATAAACAGATCCTAAAACATGAAGACACTGCTAAAGTGAAGTAGAGGGGGCAGAAGGAAAATATACATCCATGTATAAAGGAAGAAGTATTTCATAAGTATCTGTATTTCATATGTTCTTTAGCACAATTCAAAGCTCTGAACATCTTTCCAAATTGTGAACATATAAAGAGGTAAAAAGATAATCAAAAGAGAAAATTTTAATAAAAAGTCTCCAGTGCCAAGGTAATAAGCATTATAATAATGAACCATGTTCTTTATTAATTTATAATTTGTATTTAGCCTTTAATAGTCTCTTTGTCCTGGCTTGGATTTCATAATTTTGTTCGATAGCATTCATATTTTTTCTAACATAAAGTAAGCATTCATATGGAAAACATTGGAAAATATGTAAAGTAAAAAATTAATGAAATGCATTTGTAATGAAATATGATAGGATTTGATTCAAAATAGTTTCCAGTGGGAGAGGAGGTGGGGTCTAGATGAAACTATATTGACCATGATAAGGATTGAAACTAGGTGAAGAACAGAGGTTCATTATGCTGTTCTCTTCACTTCTATATACTTTTGAAATTTTCTGTTAGAAACAGGAAAAAAAAAACAGTTGTCATACTTCTCAGAGACAACTAATTCTTCTCTACATATACATATGCAGAGAAATACACTTACACAAACCTACACTTTTTAATTTAAAGACAGTTGAGCTACCCCACAGTTGTTAAATAGAGACCTAAGTTGCTCTTCTAAAATATCCTGGGTAGGCTCATGCACAGAGCGTCCACTGGAGATTGTTGACTCTTTATTGGATGTTTAGGTTTGGTGAGTAAATAAAGCTACTGTGTATTCAATTACTGGGTTTCAAAACACAACTGCTCTGTATACTGATACTAAACTATGAGAAAAATTTAGTATACACTTGCTTTTTGTGCTGTGTTTAGACAGAGCTTGAGTATCTTCTATAGGAAGAGATGTGGGGAAAACTAGAAAAGATATAAGAAGCTATCTCATTCTCATACTTATTTTGTACTATTTGTTCTCTCTTCCTTTTTTCTCCCTTCCTTATTCTCCCTGACAGTAGAAATGGAGAGAAAACTGAGCAGAACTTCAGAGTGGTTTTATGCAGAGAATGAGGAATTAAAGAATTGGACTGCCTTTTGCTTCTCTTTTTCCTAGCCTCCTCCATGTACTGTCACCAACCCAAGCTCAAGCATATGTCAATTTCATATGTACATGTTTCTTTCCATTTCCCAGGCTGATAACAAAATATTTTTTTCTAAAAATAAAACTTCCAGGACAGATCCTTTGGTGACATGGTTCAAGGGATCCTCCAGGGGCTAATAAACTTTCTAAAAGATAATTCCTATACAGACATTTAATTACAAATATCTAAAGTTCTTTTAACTTAGGTCCTTGACAGAAATACATGATTCCAACTTTGTAGAAATGAGTTTATTTCCTACAAGTATGTGAGAAGCATTCTTGGTCAATTGGCCCTTATCACTTCTACGCTAACCTTGAGAAAACTAGAGGAAGATACAGGTTTAGGCATGGAAAACAACAATCACATTGATTTTGGGAAATACAGCTAGATTTATGAATCAATTGCCTGTATAATTTTAAAGTATTTTTCTCAGTATAACCCATGTCCCTGAGTGTTGAATTCCTTTGCACAGTCATTCTTGATTAGTTCTTCCAGGACAATAGAGAGATACAAAGTTCTGAACACTCATAGTATACTTTTCCACATAACTCTGCATTCTCTTAATGCCCGTTTATTTTAAACATTTATTCCTTGTTAACATTTGAGTGTTCTTTTATTTTTCCTACCCTGTGATAATAATAAAACTTGATACAGTACCCGTAAAGCAGTTCTGAGCAAGACACACAAAAGAAGGGAATTATGATACTAAGCAAAAACATTTTACTCTGCAAAATGGCAGTGAGTTCTGTTGTAGAAGCTTGGAGCAACCACATTTGTGCATGTTCTTAAGCTCCGTGACCTATGTTGGTTCACTGATATAGGGGCAGCAACTTAGAATATCTTAAGTAATAGAATATTTTAAAGTCTAACCTGGTTTTTAGAAAGCCTGACATTTTAAAATTTAGGTTTATCACAAATTATACTATCAGGTTAGTTGCCAGTTTGGTTTTGTTTGGATAGAAATATTAAATGATATCACTGGGCAAACATAATATGTGACTAATGATTTTTTTCATTAACGCCTACTTTAAAACTTGTACTTGGTTGTCTACAACTAAGTAGTGTTTAGTTCATAGTATTTTTATATTGTGTCATATTCTATAGTGACTTTTGCTATAATTCCAGAAATATTTTTCCAATAGGATATATCTCAACATTTATTAAAAATCTTAATGTTTCCTCCAATTGTTTGATGTTATCAGTGCTTTGTCTAATTACATTTTAATTCTCCACCTTAAACTCTGTAAGAAATTAGTAAACCATCATGCACTTTAAGTTTTTATTTGCTGTATAATAAGTAAATTTCTGTTGAAAAATTTTACTGATTACTGGACTCATTTCCAAACTATTAATAATTTAAAAAATGCTGCCAAACCAAAGTAAAACACTCAATAGCTACCTCCTGTTGGGTCAACAGACCTGGACTACTCTCAACATAAGTTGGTAGCTTTCTAAAAATAAATGTTTGCTTGAAATTCTCATTGGAAAATAGGAATTCCTATTATTTTGAAGGAGTGGATTTTTAATCAAAGTCAGATTCTAAAACCCCTTTGGAGGATTCTGTTCTTTATTTCCATAGGTTAGATTTCTCAGACCCAGTTCCTTTAAAAATATTTCTCCTTTCTGAATTTGATTTTTCTTTACAAAAAAACCACATTTCTTTCTAGCATTAAAGGTTATAATGGAAACCAGAATGATAAATGAATAAATATTTCTACTCCTCCAACATGGTCAAGAAAATGCCTTTATTTTCCAATCTTTGGGTCAATACGGTATTTTGTTGCTTTCATAGAAAGTGGAACAATCTCACTTACTGAGGAATCACTTCTTTTAACTTTGTCAGTCTAGGTACTGGTAAGAGATCTTTTCTGGGATGCAAAAGGCATGCCATTTGTTTCTTAGAATTGCCTTCAGTTTCCTTGGAAATGGAGGAATTTGTGAAGTATTTTAGTTATTCCCCTCTCTGACTGTGACAACAGAGGGGCAGACCCATGTAAGTATTTATCTGCCCTCTTAACATATATTCGAGTTATATTTGTTTTGTAGGCTTCCAAGCTATGAAGAGCCTTGACTGAGAGTTCTCATCTCTCCTTCCCTACCCTGTCCTCCTCGCCATCAGCCTCTCTCCCCTGGTCTCTCCAAATCCTTGCTCTGTTTTCTCATTTCACTTTTCTTTCTCTCTCTCCTCTCTCTGGCCATCTTGCATTTCCTCCATCTCCCTCCGCTCTACCTCTTTCTTTCCCCTCTATACTAGAAAGTGCAATGCCATGACAATGACTAGCAAAGTCAAAGCAAAACTGTAGGTCATTAAATGCCATGGCCACTTAAAGTTACTGCAAAGAGCTGACAAATGCTGAAACTACAAACATGAAAATGAAACTGCCAGGAGTCTACCTTACTTCTCTTACTGTAGCAATTTTCTTTTGTGGTTGTAATGTAATTTACATATGCACTGGGGAAAGAGGTTCAGTGGAAAAAGGACTGGGGAAAATGTGAGATCATAAGTCCTAGAAAAATGAGGTAAACTTCCTTTTTGAGGAAGACTGTGAGAGCATCACAGCCATATTCAAGCTGGGACATTGCTGAGACCAAGTACACATCCAGCCAGCATGACCCAAGAGGGATTGAGGATAGTGAGACAGAATGTGAGGCCAAATCAGGATTCCAAACTGAGGCATGAAAACAGTTTTTTGCAAGAAAAACTTGGAAAGAGAAATGTGGTTAAACTTTCTGTAAGTGGGAGGTAGTGGGAGTAGAATGAACCCCAATCCAAAATAAGACAGGACAGTTACTGGAATACTCTTCGGGTGATGTTACATGGAGTAAGGACGAATATCAGTTAAGGTACAGTCCAAGTTGCTGTTACAAGTAATCTTGCCCACCTCCCAAAGAAAAAAGTGTTTTGGTTTGTGTGTTTCATTCTTACGTTGTAGTCCAAAGACAGTCCAGGGCTGGTAGTGTATTACCACTCACATAGCCACCCAGGGACTCAGACTCACTCAATCTCATTGGTATGTCCTTCTTAACATGCAGCTTTCATGTCATGGCCCACGATGGCTGCTCTGGTTCCTCCTGTACCATTTATAATCTAGCTACTGGGAAGGGAAAGGTCAGGTGAGCATGTATCTGTTTCATCTACAAGTGGTGGCATGAATGAATTCTGCCTATATCCCACTAATGAAAAATATGTCATATGGTCATCCTTAGTTGCAAGGGAGACTGGGAAGAGCCTCTAGCTAGACAGTTCTTTGTCTTTTTAATTTGCATCTTTTAATTTGGGGTATCCACAACCAAAGGAAGAAGGGGATGATGGCTGGTGTATATTCATGAAAAACCAGTGGTGTCTGTCAGAGATATCAGGTACGCTAACCCAAAAAATGCACTGGATGAGCCCAAGCTTCTAGTTCTCATTCTTACTGGGCCTGAGTAATATTATTTACCACATGCTAAAATGTGGTCTTTCCATATGCACAGGAGAAAAAAATGATGTGCAGAATATGCAGCATAGTCTCTTCTAAAACTGTTAAAAGTAAAATATAAAAATACTCTGCTGAATCAAGAAGAAAAGATACACAAAGCAGGATTTGTGTGTGGGACATAAAATACTACTCATTGTTTTCTAAAGGCCTTCTTCCCTCCCCATCCTTTTACAAATTGTATTACATGAAGGAATGACTCTACTAAGGGCTGGTTTCTCTTTGATCTCCCTCTCCAAAATATACCATTGGTTTCTCTAGTAGAAAATTTCTACAGTTTTATCTGCTGGCTAGGCTTCTTATTCTCTACTTAATTTGGAATTTTTGATACTGGATAAATAGCATTTGCTTCTTTATTGGTGTTGGACTAGTGCCCAAAGGTTGGATATAATAGGAAGTAAAATGTAGATGACTGGGTTACAAATGGCAGCAAATCACAGCTTATGATTATCTGAAATCAAGGAAGGATGAGAACATTTCTTAACAAGGGGAGTGTGCTTCTCCTCAGAGTATCTGTAGGTTGCAGTGCACTAATCAAGATAATGAAAGGCTTTGGCTAAGAAAGTGGCAGAAATTAGGAAGCAATGTATAAAATCTTAGAATATTAACACTGTAAGGATTCTTAAAAATATATAACCCTTTTATTGGAAAATTAATAAACTGAATTGAAACCATGATAAGTAACACGTAGAGGTTTTTAAAACTTCTATTTCAAAATTTATGAAGTCCAAATTGTTTCTTTTGATATGTCATCAGATCTTTTTTCAGTATATTTTAGGTTTGCTTCAATAATGTTACCTAACCTGACTCGATCACCTATTTTGTTGCTATTGCAATAAGAAACAGCCATGTGTTTGGGGGAAAGAGAGAAAATTGTAATTTCCTTTTGAAATTATGTCATCTGAAAGTGGCGTGTGCATTCTATTGGCTACAGCATCATCAAATGGCCAGATCTTGCAAAGAGGGAAACTGGAAATGTAGTCTCCCATTTTGAGGCCCTATGTGCAGCTGAAACCTTGAGGATAAATGGAGAATGGATATTGGGTGAAAATTAGTCTCTTCTATCAGGAGAGTTTAAATAGATGATATATAGGATGAGGTCCTGAGCATGGGTAGAAAAGGGGAGAAAGGCTCCCTTCTCCCAAGAGAGAATTATGTATTATTGATAACACTTGAGCAAGGAGACTAGAAATCAATTTTTGTTTTTAATTTAATTTTTAAAAACTTTACTTAGTGTATTTACTTTTGTGACTACCTAGATAAAATGATTATCTATTTAATGTTGCAATAAGAAATAGCCATGTGTTTCAAATCTTGCTTATGAGAGCCTGTGTTCTCTAAATAACCAAGTTCATATACAAGACTAAATGTAAGAACCTGATCAAAAAATAGGTTTGATTAAAATTGCATAATAAGGCAATGCATGTTTGTAGGCATACATCATAGTATTAGCCACATAATGTTTGCCATATCACCTGGGTTGTGACCTGAGTTATTGGAAATATTGTGTGTGTGTATGTGTGTTTCCCTCTCTTCTGAGCATAGGCACTCCATTTAAGAACTATTACTGAAGATTGAATTGATGTCAGCCAGGAAACTGTAATTTCCTGTCACTTGGCCTTGAATTAGTACATTGACTTTTCAGGAAATAAACAAATTTAGCTGAAAGATGCAAGCTTTTTTCTATTATCATTAGTACCTAAGAATATGGATGCATTATACTGTTCAATCTCCATTACACATACAATTATTGTCTCAAAATGATATTCAACCTTCCTTATGTCCTTTTATCTTGAAGTAATCAAGTCCAAACTTCCTGCTGAAAACCAGTGTATGTTCTTTTAAATGTGGCTGCAGAGCCAATTTATCTGATAAGGGCAAATAGCCTATCATTTGCAGGCTACAGAAATGAGGCAGAACAGCCATGTTGCAAGGAACATAATGTTTTCCCCTGCTGTTTTTATTTCTCCTGTGTATCACAAGTGGGAAAGATGGAATTTTGCAATAACTTAGTTTATAAAGCATGATGCAAAGCAGTTTTAAAAAATACCTTTTATGAATACGTAGCATACAAGAGAAAAACTTGTTTTGTCTTACATTACAGTTTTCTGAAAACTCACCCACAAAATTGTATTGCATTAGTGTTTACTTTCCAGTTGTCCAATTCTTCATGATACCAAAAAAAGGAATACATTTGTGTGGAGGGGCATTTATAGGGCAGTCAATGGCACTGAGACTTTGTTTGATTGTTTGCATCTGAATCAGGTGGCAATAAAGATTTCCTAGAGTTGACTTGATGGAGCCCAACACTTTAGCTGAGAGGGTGAGGTAGGAATTCAGCTTACGGGGTGGGTATTGGGGCAGAGCCTTATGCATCTTTCTCTTCCTGCCTGATCCTAGAACAACCTGTGACACATTGGACGCTCTGGGGAAAATAATGTTAGTAAGGAAAGGATCCCGAGAAATAAGCCATCTTCTCATGGTGAGGGGATTGAGATAAGACTGTGGTCAAGTTAAGTATGTTCTGAGACAGATTGGTATGGTGGCTGTGTCTGTTGATAGGTGATCTGTGGGCAATTTTTACTGGTACTGGATTGTACCAATGCATGGCAAGACATTTATCATCTCCCTCCCATGGTAAATGCCAGCAATGCTCTCCAGTACAGTGAAAAAGAGAGTCCTCCAGCACAATGCCAAATGCCACATGAAGAGATCTTATCCCTGTTGAAAACCCCATGTTATAGTCTAATGGTTGGTTGGTTGATTGACTTATTTATTAAAAATAATTTTGCATTCTATAACTTTTTTTAACATTTCTTATGGGGGAACTATTTTAGGTGTTAAGAAAAACAGAGTGAATAATAATGATTAAGAAAAACAGAGTGGATAATAATGATTAACTTTCATGTACTCAACATCTAGCTTTGCCGTATTTTAACATTTTGCTTCAGAATTTTTTTTAAAGATATAAAATATTGGAATTCCTAAATGGAATACTGGAATTACTAAATGCTCCTGTTGTAACTCTTTTTATTTCCATGTCCTCATTCCAGAAAACAACTGCAATCCCGATTTAGGATTTGTCATTTCTAACACATTTTTAATGCTTTTACCATATCTGTATTTGTATCCAAATGGTATTTATTACTGTTTTACATGTTTCTAAATTTGTAAGTGACATCATTCTCTATTCTTGTACAACTTGTTTGATGCATGATTATATTAAGATTTGTTTGTGTGGGTAGCTCAAAGTTTAATACATAAATTTTAAATATTATAAAACATGCCATTATACAGATACATGTCATAATTTACTGATCTAGATACCTGATAATGAATATTTAGAATATTTCAAATGTTTTACCAATGCCAAAGAGGCTACAATGAACATTCTTATTCATGTCTTTTAGTGTATGTATTTCTCCCAAGAAATTCAATGGATGCATGATAAGGTCTGTTGACATTAAATTTTACTGGATTTTGCCACATAACTCACTAAAAGTATTTGCACCAGTTACATATTCACTGGCAGTTTATGGAAGTTTTAGTATTAGCCCATGTTTGCCAACAGTTGATATTGGTAACATTTAAACTTTTTAAATACTCTTTTAGATGGGACTCTGCTACTATCTTTTTTTTAAAAAAAGATGTGTAATTTGTCAGTTACTGCTTTTCATGTGCTTGTTGGCCATCTGTATTAATCCGTTCTCAAACTGTTATAAAGAAATACCTGAGACTGGGTAAGTTATGAAGAAAAGAGGTTTAATTGACTCACAGTTCTGCAGGCTTAACAGGAAGCATGGCTTAGGAGGCCTCAGGAAACTTACAGTTATGGCGGAAGGGGAAGGGGAAGCAAGTGCATTTTCACATTGTGGAGCAGGAGAGAGAGAAGAAGAAGTGCCACATACTTGTAAACTATCAGGTCTTGTGATAACTTATCCACTATCAGAACAGCGAGGGGGAAATGTGCCCTCATTCTACCAGGCCACTCCTCCGACATGTGGGGATTAGGATTCTAGATAAAATGTGAGTGGGGACACACAGCCAAACTATATCACCATCCATGTTTGTTTTTGTGTGAATTGCTTCATCATATATGTATATATACTTGGCTTCTTTTTCTGCTGGGTCATTTGTCTTCTTTGTTTTTAGTTACTTTGTAAGAATTCTATTTTTAGTACATATACACGTATATATGATGGCAGTGGCAGCCCATCTAGAACGGCCACTGTGAAGACTCGGGCTGTAGCCAGGAAGGCGTGTCTGGGGCTGCGTGCTTGTGCTCCATGTGGGGGAGATGGGTGGCAAGAGGGAGAGATTTGCCCCCTTCTAAGTCGGTAGGTCAGGATCCCTCTGCTCACCAGACACAGCTACAGCTGCCCTGTTGCAGTTCCAGACCCAGGCATCCCTGCACTCTCGGGCCAGGAAGCCCCTCTGCCCCCACAGGCTCAGAAGTGCCTGCTCCCGTGGCCTGGCCTCTCCTCGCTCCCAGCGCCTGCTCTGATTTTGGAGCACAGTTGAGGCTGAGCCCAGGCACTGTCACAACTTGGCTGGGTATATGCTTGCTCAGGGTAGTGCTGACACATTAGGTCCCTGCCTCCTCAGTCCCCTCTGGACTTTGGGCACTGAGGAGCATGGGGAGGGGGGGCACAGGGTGGGTTGAGGGTGGTTTGCATGCCCTCTGCTTGAACAGCCTGGGTGGGTGGGTGCTGTGGCTGACATGATTGATGGCAGCAGGAAGCAGACAGGCTCCTGGGCAGAAAGGGGTGAGTGAAGCCCCATCTTTAAGCCAGGGATGGCCTGAAGCATGGGGCCCAGGCTGTCAGCTGCAGGTGGAATCTGTGCCAGGAGTGAGAACTTATGGTGCTTTTCAGCGCCCACCCATGGCCACCCATAGACCAATCAGCATGCACTTCCTCCCTTCTGAAGCCCACAAAAAGCCCTGGACTCAGCCAGACTCACAGAGACATTGGGACTACCAGCTGTGAGAAGCAGCTACCCAATTCAAGTCTTCTCAACTCACCTGGATGACCTGCCTGTGGAAAGGAGCTACCCACTCCGGGTCTCCTCTCTGCTGAGAACTGGACTCTTGTCCGGATGACTTACCTGCAGAAAGGAGCTACCCACTTTGGGTATCCTGAGAGCTGTTCTGTGTCTCAATGAAGCTCCTCTCTGCCTTGTTTCTCCTCCAGTTGTCTGCATGCTTCCTTCTTCCTTGAAATGGGACAAGAACTTGGGACCTGCCAGGTGGCAGAACTGAAAGAGCTATAACACATACAGGGTTGAAACATGCACTGCTGCTCACCATGTTGCAGGCAAGGAGAAGGAGAGAAGAGCTGCAGCCCTCTGGGGATCCCAGAACTAGGGGCTCCCCAGGCCGGGCTGTGACACCCTCTTTGGGGTTCTGCGGTTCCTGGCAGGTCCAAGCTTCCACGTACCACTGTGTTCCCTGGTCCCTGCAGTGGAAACAGCTTTCCAAATGCCCGGTTCACCTGCAGCCTTACATGAGCCAAGCATCTGTGTGGGTGCCTGGAGCTGCCTGCCCTGCCACAACCAGCAATCCTGGCTGTGTGCGCTGTGACCAGACCTTGTGCTCATTCACACACCCCTCACTGCTGCACTTCTGGCTCCGCCCTTGGCGGACGTGCTATCTGGCTGGTAGCACTAGCTGATGCCAGCCTGCTGGGCCGAGTGAGCGGATGGAGCCCACAGACCCAAGCAAACCCCAGGGAAAGGTGCCACGAGCAACAGAGGTTTCCGCCTCGAAAAGCGACACCCTAAGGATCCTGAGACACATATACTATATTTTTCCAGTCTCTGGGTTTTCTATTTTTTATGCTGACACTTTGTTGTACATATGGATACAGTCAATTTTATCAGTCTTTTTCATTAGGGTTTGTATTTTTTTATGTCTCATTTAAGAATTATTTTTTATTAGTTTTATTTTCCCATGTGTTTAACCAATTGTCTCAGAAACTTTTTTTAATTGTCAATTTTTTTCCTCATTGGACTGCATATTAATAATCCGTGTAGTATGTTTCTGTTTCCGAACAATATAGTCTATTCTAATAACTTATTTGCCTTTTTCTTTGGCCAATTTCTCCCCAGTCTTAAATATCACTATTTTTTATAAATCTTGATATCTTGAAAATCTCGAAAGCATGCATTTTTCAAAATGGTCTTGCCTATTCTTATTCCTTTGCTCTTACCTATAAATTTCACAATCAGCTTTTTAAGTTACATTAAAATGTTACATATGGAGATTTGGATTGGAATTGAACTTAGGGAATTATAAAAGACAACTGGCACCTTTATAATATTGAATCCTCCTATTCGTAAACATGTTATATCTCCATTTATATAAATACTCTTCCTATCTTTCAATGAAAACAAAAAAATGTTTCTTGTAAAGGTCACATATTGTTCTAGTCTTATCTCTAAGGACATTATAATTTTTGTTTCTCTTACTAGTAGAATTTGTTTTAAAATTGCATTTTATTTTACTGTTTTTATTGTTGCTGATACAAATGTACATTTTGTTGGTGTATCATAAAAGATAACCTTGATTATTCTAAATAATTTTTTCATAAATTTTCCTGTACTGTCTATAGTCAATAATATATACAAATTTTTTTCTACCTTTTCCATTCTTATATTTTATATTGATTTCTCTTTGTCTTGACATGGTGATAAGGACCCATAACATAATGGTTTATGTAAATGGTAGTGTTAAACATCTTTATTTATTTTTGACTTTTAAAGAATTTATCATTGCATACATGTTTTTCTACTTTTACTACATTTGTTTGTATTTACACACAATATTTAGTAATGATTTTTAAACTTTATATAAATGGTGTCATACTCTACATATTCTTTTGATAGTTCACTAGTGAGTACAATATTTTCTGCTGTAGCTATTTGACTTTCTTTTATTCCTGTTTCTATTTTTTTGCTTTTTAAAATATTTAAATCACAAATAGATGTTGATGTTTAAAAAACCTTTTACAATAATCCCTTTAAAATATTTTTAAATATTTTTTTAAATATATTTTGAACAATCATATTATTCTGTTAGGCTTCTAATATTTTTACTGTGGGTAGAGTACTTTGTTATGTGTAACAGTGAGTCTTGGATCTGGGGCACGGTGGGATGCCAAGTGGAACTTCTGACCCAAGGCCGTGGGTCTGCTAGAACAGCTTCTTAACCCTTCCCATTTGGGCTTGGATCCTTTCTTTGCCCTTTAGACATGCTGATTTAGCCACATAAAGATGAAGCAACAACTCAATATGAGAATTTAAAGAGTAAATAATGACCATATCACCTCTGACTAATAGTTAAAATTCCTAAATAAATTTTCAGTCATTTTTAAAACAGTTTCTGGATTTGAGATTTGTTATTCTGTTAATAGTCTGGTCACAGGAACTTCTTGTATTCTCTTGACTTGATTAGAGGTCACAGAGCCTGGGAAAAAATAGGTGAAGTAAAATGAACTTCTTTACTTTCTTCATGTGTAAACATGAAGAGTCCAGAAAGCCTGAATTAGGATACAGAATTCAGGATGATGAAAAATTCCAGTTTAATTAAGCATTATTTTGGTCAATTACATGAATTGGGACATATGAGCACAACCTTCCACTTCGTAAAGGAATAAAAAAGAATGAGCTACTGCTACTTGTAACAACACAGACACAATTTCCAGATTTAATGTTGAGAAAAGAAAAGAGGAGAAACAAATGGGTACATACTGTAGGCACTGTAGTATTCGTTATATTGACGTTTCAGGAACAGGGAAAATATGCTGATAAAACTCAGAGTAGTGGATACTGTTAGGGGTATTATGTGAAAGGATAAATAAGGGACTCTTCTGAAACTTGGGAAATGTTCTGTATCTTGATATGCATGGTTAACTCAGTAGATGCATGTGTCATAGACTGTATACTAAAGATTTTTGTACTTTGTTGTATGCATGTACTATCTCAAAGAGAATATGGCTAAAATAATAAGTTCAGAAGGGATCTATGGCCTTTCTTTCTTTTTTTTTCTTTTTCTTTTTCTATTTTTTTTTTTTTTTAATTGAGATGGAGTCTCACTCTGTCATCCAGGCTGGACTGCAGTGATATGACATTGGCTCACTGCAACCTCTGCCTCCTGGGTTCAAGCAATTCTCCTGCTTCAGCCTCCCAAGTAGCTGGGACTACAGGTGTGCACCACCATGCCCAGCTAATTTTTTGTAATTTTAGAAGAGATAGGGTTTCACTGTGTTAGCCAGGATGGTCTTGATCTCCTGACCTAGTGATCTGCCCCCCTCAGCTTCCCAAAGTGCTGAGATTACAGGCGTGAGCCACTGCACCTGACCTATGGCCTTTCTCAACTATAAATGTATTTTTGCTAGAATAAGACAATTTTGGCATAACCTTTTCAGCCTTATAGGCAATGACTGGTGTGTGTGTGTGTGTGTGTGTGTGTGTGTGTGTGTATGCTTGTAGAACATGGGGATAAAAAGGCCTAACTTGTCTGGGTGAGTGGGGATACAATGCGAAGCTTTCAGAGAGGAAATGAGTTGAGGAAACTTTTTAAACATGAAGTAGGAACTTTCCAAGTGGATCGTGTGGCATACATGGATCTATAAATGTCCAAGGTGTGAGATGACAAGTTATATTGAGGTATTATAACTTGTTTTGTACAGCTACAATAAAATAGGAGCTGGGAAGTTAAAAAAACAGAATGGGTAGAGTGTTGAATATCATGCTGAGAAATTTTGATTTTTGTTTTCTTTTAGGCTCCAGGTATTAGAGAACTATTGATGAATTTTAATTAAGTAGTATGATTAAGTTTGCTAAGTGGATGGGATTAAGAGCTAATTTTGAAAATAGTACCTAAGGCAATTTGAGTCTTTTCAAGAGGCCTGTCTTTGGTACTTTTCTCAACCCATGTAACCTCTATGCATGATCTCCTTTTGAGATTGATGACTCACAAATCTAAATCTCTATTCCAAACTTCTTTCTTGTTTCTTTAAACTTCTTCATAGAATTAATTGCTTCTCTACCTATGGATGTAAATTTGGATCATATAATTGTGTTTCATTCACTTTTACACAGTGTAAGATTTATGATTGGCTGGGCACGGTGGCTCACACCTGTAATCCCAGCACTTTGGGAGGCCGAGGCAGACAGATCACAAGGTCAGGAGATCGAGACCATTTGGCTAACATGATGAAACCCCGTCTCTACTAAAAATACAAAAAATTAGCCGGGCATGGTGGTGGGCGCCTGTAGTCCCAGCTACTCGGGAGGCTGAGGCAGGAGAATGGCGCAGACCCGGGAGGTGGAGCTTGCAGTGAGCCAAAATTGCACTACTGCACTCCAGGCTGGGAGACAGAGTGAGACTCCATCTCAAATAAAAAAAAATAAATAAAAGATTTAATAAATAAATAAATAAATAAATAAAGCTTTATGATCAGTGGATCAGTGTCTCACTATCGGTCACAAAACAGGTTTCAATTCGGAATTTGAATATTTTTTTCAATATATCTGTAAACACATCTTTATTCAAAAGCTTCTTCCTCTTTACCCAAACCAAGACCAGAGACTACTGCCCTTTGCTACCATACCTCTGCTATTTGGAAAGTTCTTTCTCCTTTCACCTCCTCCCCACTTACTCTAGGGTGTTTGCAGGGTAGGTGAAGAAAAGAGGAGAGGTAAGAAAATCTTAATATTGTAAGATGGCTCATTGACTGTATGCCAGGGGGATGTTTAAAACTGACTACCTGGTTATTTGTCTAAGAATTTTGAAAACTGTACTGCTAGACCTCCCTCACCTCATCTCCCTTGAACTGGATAGTAGCCTCTCTTTGAGCCAAATATTCCGGATGTCTCCTCAGCTCCTCCTGCCGGCTATAGTTCCTACAGCTTCCTCCTTCAGGAGTTCCCTTACCCTGGCTAATTACCCTTTTGAGTAGGATCGGTTTTACTAAATGAATTCAGGCAAACATTTTTACACACATTCTTTATCAGGTCCCTAAGATGTGTACATTTTGATTCATGATCAGAGAAGACTGCAAATTACTTCTCAGATGTGTCATTGCCCTGCGGTCACAGGCCACTTCACCTTGCCCAGGTACTAGGTTTCTGTGTCCCCTCAACTGCTGAAAATATCCATCAATCTCTCTGAGTGGTCCCTGTAAAATCCCTGTCAGAGGCTGAGGTAGGAGTAGCACATACTCCAATCACTCTCTAAAGTAATCTTCACAAATCCTTTCAAAATCTCACTGAAAACATTTATCCTTTATCTGATGAGAGACTCCTGGGTGAATCTGAGCAGTATGGAAACATTCTTTTAAGCTATAAAAACATGAAACTATTTATACTTATACATAAAGGCATTGGATTTCACTACCAAACCCAACTAGTGTATTATATTGAATAAAAGTGGTAGAGAATTAATATTACATATTGACAATTACCTTCGTATGAGGGAACAACTTTTCAATATCTTCATATACATTCCAGCAGCTTTGTAATTTTATCATAAATCATTTTTATTCTGTAAAAATAAGGATAAGTCATCTTAAATTATTAATTTAAAATGAACTGAAATCATATTCAAATTAATTTTTATGTGCATAATTGTCCATAATTTATTTTGTCCACATGAAATTGCCTTTTAGCATTGGTGTAAACTCATTGGTATTCTAAGGTTTTGATATTTGACAAGAATATGCTGGTGCTCCTTTGTTTTCATTACATCTGACTCTCTGCTGGACTGTAAACTGTATAAAGACAAGGGTGAGCATTTAAAATCTGATGATTTGGGGCCTGCACTATGCTGTGCACACATTAGGCACATAGCGCTATGTCTTCCATATGTCTTTTCCTACTATGAGGAAGGTATTAGGTAATGTAGATACATTTGAATAATTTAGAACATTAGCAATGCTTTTGGAAAAATTATTTCATGCTAATATAAAATAATGTGTATGGAAAATATGGTTGACAGACTGTAATGCCTTACTACTCTAAAGAGAGGGGGAGATATTTTGAAAGTTAGGAGATAAATACATTTTCTGACATTTGATAAACCATGCTATTGATGAGCTTGACATCGTGCTTAGGCAAAATTCTATGCCATAATGAAACAGCTGGTCTATAACCTTAAAAAATAAGAATGATACCTAATAATAACAAGTTTAATCAGTCTAACTTTTTTTTTATTGTTGCTTATTGGAGAGACCATTTATGGGAACACTAAACACATAGATGTATCTGAGTTTTTTCTTAGCTTCTTTTCTGATCATGAAGCATAATTTACAAAGAGAAAACCATACGAAATTTTAATTTACAGCTCAGTGAATTGTTACAAAGCTTGTATTAATGTATTGCCCACCCAAGTCAAAAAAATGAATACGGGTAACACTGTAATCAAATTGCTATTAAAACATCATTCCCTCTCACTCAGGTAACCAGTATCCTGACTTCTAACACCATGGGTTAGTTTTGCCAGTTTTTGCGACTTCATATAAATGGAATCGTGTTGTATACGTATTTCTTTTGCTTTGGTTTTGGGTTCTTTAATATTTTCAAGATTCATACATATTGATAAGAGTGTCCATAGTTTGCTAATATTAATTAATGTACAATTGTCTGCTGCATAAGCATACCATATGTCATTTATCTATTCTAATGTTGAACTTTGTTTCCAGATTGTTTTGAGTTTTTTTTATGGTTATGTTGAAAGTACTTTCCTGTTGTGTCTCTTAATGCACATATGCATATGTTTCTGAAGAGTACATACCTAGGAATATTATTGCTGGTTTATTAAGTATGTGTATCTTTAAACTTAGTAGATAATACTAAACATTTTCCCAAAATAATTACACTAATTTACATTTTGACCAGCAGTGTTCCATTTGTTTTATGTCTTTGTTAACAGTTGATAGTGTCATTCTTTTTATTAACTTAGGTAGAGGAGAAGTTATATCTCATGTAGTTTTGATTAGCATTGTGCTGATTACTAGTAAGAGTATTCATTTTTACATGTATCTATGGGCCCTTTGTCCATCCTTTTTTAACTTTTCATGTTTAAATTATTTAAATCATTTTAGAGTCACAGGAAGTGTCAAGATAAGCAAAAAAAGGACAGGGAAGTATTGTGTACCCATTACTTAGTTTACTACGGTGTTAACATCTTGCATAACTATAGTATAAGATAAAAACTAGGAAGTTGGCATTGGTACAGTGCACAGAGTGAACAGATTCATATTTCACCAGTTTTATAGACACTGAATTGTATGTGTGTATTGTCTATGCAACTTAATCACATACGTAGATTCATGTAACCACCCTTACAATCAAGATACAATGCTGTTAACAAGGCTATTTCCTGCCTCTTTTGGACACATCTCACCCTCATCCCCAAGCCATGGCAATGACTAATCTGTTCTTCATCTATATTACTACTTTTTAGAAGCAGCTATTCAGATATTTTTGTCTATTGTATTTTTTTATTGACTTTTTAGATGTTTTTACATGTAATTATGTATATAACAAGTAACTTTTCCTAGTCCATGAGTTGAATTTACATTTTCTTATTGGTGTATTATGATTAATAAAAGGTTTTGATATTATAATTATTATTTTTCTTCATGTTCAGTGCTTTTGAGCTCTTGAGAAATTTTCCCCTACCCTCAGATAATGAAGGCATTTTCCCAGAAGCTTTATTTTTTGTCAGATTTATATCAGTAGTCCACCTGAAATTGTTAGTATGAAGTAGAAGTCGGGTTTAACTTTTTCTATCCAATTGACCTGGCATTCTTTTTTGAAAAGACTTTTTCTCCATGGTTTTGCAATTCAATCTTTTATCAAATAAAGTGGCCATATCTGTTAAAGTCTGGTTCGGGGATTTCTACGTTCCATTGGTTGATTTTTCTACCCTGTTATTATCATTTTATTTACTGTTGATTTAAAATATGCCTTAACATCCAGTAGAGCAAATAGTTTCAACTTGTTCTTCTTCATCAGTGTCTTGGATTTTCTTGATTGTTTGCATTTCCATATACCTTTTAGAAGCATCTTCTAAAGTTATAAAGAGAAAAGTGGGGATTTTGATAGGTATTGCATTAAATGTAATAAATATTTTAGGTATGAGTTATTTCTACATTATTGAATCTTACAATTTCTGAATATGGCACAGCCCTCTATTTATTTAATTCTCTATTTTCTTTTGATGTTGTTTTATTGCTTTATCATAAAGTTTTTACAGTCTCTTGTGAGATTTGTTCCAGGGCATTTGATATTTTTAATGCTATTGTAAATAGTATATTTTCAAAGTTTCATTTTCTAAATATTTGTTGATATTATAAAGAAATATAAAGGATTTTTATATATTGACTTTGTATCCAGAAACTTACTAAACCCACTTATTGATCCTAGTAATTTATCTCTTGATTCTTTAATATTTTCTGTATATATTGCCATAACATTTTCAAATAACAGTTTTATTTCTTTCTTTCCAGTGTTTATACTGCTTGTTTGCTCTCCCCATCTCCCTCCCCTTCCTCCCTCATCTCATATCATCTTGTCTTACTGCATGGTTAGACTTTAAGTACAGTCATGTTAGTAGCCACTTGTGTGTTTTTCTTGATCATATGAAAAGTTTTTAACTTTTCACCAATATATTTAATGTTTGCAGTAGTTTTTTTTGTGTGTGTGTATGTGTGAATACACTTTATCAGATAAAGGAAGATTATGAAAGTCTCCTTCTATTCCTCTTTGCCAACATAAATTTTAGGCCATGAGTCAATGTTTAATTTATCAAATTATTGTCTACACCCATAGAGATGAGCATATAATTTTTCTTGTTTTGTAAATATGGTGAGTTACACTGATTTATTTTTAAATCTTAAACTAACCTTTATTTCTGGGATAGTATCAGTTTGGAATTGATGCATGATTCATTTTATACATTCCTGGATTCAGTTTGCTAATGTTTGTTTAGGATTTTTGCATCTATGAACATCACTGAGATTAGCTTATAATTTGCTGGATTTTAGCAAGTATCTTTTGTTTTACTACGCATGCCTTTCTTCTTCTCTTGTTCAAAGTGTGTCTCTCATGAGTTTGCTGTATTAGGTAATGTTCCTGCACCCTTAAACCACACACTCACACTCATGTTCAGTCAATTACCAATTCTGTCAACTCTACCTCTTACATGACGTATCACTCAGTTTGGTCATTCTTTCCGCCTGGTCGGCTCCTACACTAGTTCAGGATGCTATTGTATATTTCTCGGATTGCTCTCACAATGCCTATAAGATTTTTCTGGTACAAGTTTGGCTGCCTCCTATTTTCTGTATGGCAGTTCAGGTGAACTGTTAAAATCACAAACCCTATTATAGTGCATGCCTTCTTAAAATTTTGCAGTGGCTCCTCACTGGATTTCTTTCAGCTCCTCAAACTGATCATGTTTTCTTATGCCAAAGTCCTTGTCCACATTGTTTACTGTGCTGGAAACTTTCACCGTAGTGCACAAACTAAAATATCTGCATGGCAGAGCAGAGGTGCTGAAGACAGGACAGGGATTGGCAAAACGATGCCAGATAAGAAAAAAAAAAAATGTATAGAGAAGTGCAAAGGGCAATTTAGAAGCTGATTTTTCATATGTATTAACATTTATTTTACTGTTGACTTAAAGTATGTTTATCAGTTGTTTTATGCTTGTCATGGCATGTGTTGAGGGACCTGGAGGTGAATTCTTAAAGGGAGCAAGTTGTGCTTAAGCCCTGTGCTCAGTGCTGGACAGCACTGTTTATGGGCCTTGTACAAAGTGTGACCTCTTCTGAAGGAAGTAACCATGGTGCTAAGGAATATTTGTAGGTGCTAGGTATGGTTAACCTGGCTAAAGTGATACTTGAAGAACTGTCATATAAAACAAATTAAACATATTTGGTGCACATTGATGACTATGAAGATTATGAATAATTAAAAATGGGCAGAAACCTCCTGAGACCGTAGGTTTCTTCAGGAAGTAATTGGTCAATTACAAAGGGAATTTATATATTGAGGCAGTGGTGCCAAAACACAGTATGTGGGGCTTCCAGTAGTTTTGGAAGCCTCCTGTGTGAGTCTAATGTGCAGACAAGTTTAGGAAGCCCTGCATTAAGGAGAGGTTTCAAGAGTGGTTTTTCTATATCACAAGTATCTAAAAGAGATGAAAAGAATACAGGTGTCCAAGCACTTCTCTGTAGCTTCTAAATTAGCAGAGTTAAGGGTACACCTCAGAAATCTGTATGTTTATAATTATTCTCAGGTGATTCTATTGTCTAGCTGGCCTTGGAAACCGCTGGATTATATGATCCCTTTAAGAAGAAGTACTGTGCATAGTGTATCTATAACCCAGTAAGGCACTTGACAAATTTGTTTATGTTATCTTTGTGGGACAAAATGCATAATATGAGTCAAGAAGAGTACAACTAGGAGAAATAATGGTTTTTGATGTCAAAGCAATCTGAATTCTAATTATAGTTCTGTTACTTACTAGACTTATAAAAATTTACCCTCTTAATTATGTCATCTTAAAATGGAATGATAATAACCATGTTACAGATCCTTTTCGAAGTCTAAATAAAATTGTCTATGAAAGTTATCAAACTACAACATAATATCTGGCCATATTGGTCTCTCTTCTAAAATTCTGTCGTTCTATAAATGCAGAAATTCGAGTGGAACAGTAATGTTTGATGAGTACTTGTGTCTTCTTTGTTACTTTTTAGCTTGGTATTTTAAAGGTCATAAGGGTGAAGAATAATGCCATTATTTTTAAGTCAAATATTGTTTATGTCTAAAATACTTTGAAATTTTGAAATAATAATTTATTTTACTAATTGTAACAAAAAATGGTAAAAGAGAATTAACTGTGCATTTATTTCTTTAAATCATAGGTTTACAGGAAATCTGTCATTTTTTATTAAAATGGAAAACTGTGAAGAAAGAAAAAGATAGCAGTTGAAGTTAAAATTCTCGGATGACTATTTTGCTTTTGAGGAGTCAGCATTTAAAAACGATATGCTGATTTGGAAGGTCCTGGGAGTAAACAGCAAACTTTATTTTTTCCATTCAATCAATGGATTTTTTAATCATTCCTTGGAGTCGATGAAGTTCGGAAATGGTGTGTGATGGGGAACGTGGCGGGCCAGTGTGTTCCTAGAATTTGCATCTTGGATTAGTTTGCTGCTTTTTTGAAGAGATACCATTTTGAAGGGCAAGAACCTAATGTGATGGATTTATCTTCAGAAATGAACAGACATGGGAAGAATCCAGTGAGTCACAAGCTAGAAGATCAGAAGAAGGTAAAAAATATTTCTCTTTGCTTAGTCCTTTTTGTTTATGCTTAAAGAGAACTTTTGAAATTGAAAATGAATGCACCTTATGAAATAAAATAACATACTCTTTCACGGAAATCAACCCTGCTGTATAGCAATGTGTTTCTGTAGGTCTGGATTTCATTACCAGTTGGTGATTTTGTTTCTAAAGTCCTCTGAATTTATCCATCCAGTGGGCTGGCAAGGATTCTACTGTGTTCTCTCACCCTTGACTTCATACTAGTGACCTGTTGAACTGACCTGGTAGGAACAGTTCTCTGAGACCCAGGGTGAGGCATGAGTCTCAGGCACCTCTGGAGTAATGGAACAGGCTAGAGCTCTCCTTAAAGAGAACACCTGCCTTACTGCCATTAGAAAGCATAAGTAGCATTTTAAATTCTCCAATTTCATATCCTAGGGACACATCAACTTAGGCCTTCTGAATTATACAGCTGGCCTGGAAAGAAAATTGTGAGGCAACTGCGAGCTTTGTTTTGATTCTATGTGACGTCAAAAGAACTAATAGAAAAAAGAACTGTGCTAACTTTATTTTAAAAGAAAGGGTTTAGCGAACTTTTTAGTAAGAAGTGGGGATTGAATACTAAGGGATGTACTTCAACTTTATTTTTCTAGCTTTTTAGAAACTCTTACCTGCTGAATTGCTCCACTGGAGTGAGAAGCACCTAAAGAATGCTTATCAGAAGGGTCAGAGATGGCGGAGAGCCCCACTCATACTGAAATGTATCATCTTTTGCAGTTCTCTTATGGACTCTGTTAGTACAGGATAGGTGTGTGCGGACCCACTAGCAATGATGCTGGCAAGAAATAAGAGAAAAGGAAGGAAATTTTTAGTTAGATGTGGATCTAAGGGCCATAATTAAGCTTTGTTTTTACATCTGTCTTAAAAATTTTGTTTACTGTTCACTTCTCACATCCTGAAAAACAACTAGCTAGGTCTTTCACAATGGTGGAGGTAAGTTTAGAAGAGGCTATGCTGAGTCAATGGCTTATTAACTTTGTTTCGCCAATATGATTAATGCAACTAGCATGGGGCTACAGTAATCCTTTTGTCATTAATAGAGGCAGAAATGCATAGATTGTTTATTCCCAGTTTGGTTCATTTTTTGTGCAGTATAAGTAAATCTCAGAAAATACTAAATACTATAAAATTCAAGATGCCTGAAATCAATTTTCGCTTTAATGTGGATATAAATTTCTACACAAATACTTGTGTTACGAATAAGTTTGGTGGTGTTACCAAATGTTCAGCCTGCTTTTTTTCCTGCTGGCACTGGGGTGTTTACCCAGAGGAGATGGCACAGTAAATTTCAATCTAAAGCATTCTCTGCAATTTAACTACTAAGAAGCCATTTAATCATCTTTTTCTATCTACATTTTTTTAATGTCCTTAACTCTGATGGCAATTTGGGTACTATATTGGGTGGGTAAAGAGGGAGGGAGGTAATAGGTAAGTGATTAATTATAGCGTCGTAATTTCTGATGGAGATGCTGCTTTCATGACAAAAAAGATGAGTACCTCTGCAGGTGCTGTCTTTTCATTCCCTGTGTAAAAGAGATTTTCTGCAAACACAAAAGGGATTAAAGCTGAAGAATGGAATGAATTCTTAAAGTCATTCTCTGAGTTCTTTGGGTGGAACTTTAAACAGTGTTTTGTAATGACACTTGGTTTACTAGGCCAACTCACACGAAACTGCTCAGCTCATACATAATGTACTAATAGTAATAGAATTTGGACAAATCTTGGAGAACCATAATTCTGTAAGAAATGTAAAAATACTACCTTGGTGATGTGGCACAGGAAGACCCCCATCTCACTATAGCCTCGCCTTCTCCTCGGTAAGGGAATGGAAGAGGAATGAACGTTTTCAATCAGCAGTATCAAGAGTGGCAAATGGAGTTCTAATGACCTCTTGGCTCCCTCATTGGTGTGAGCACCTAAAAAGTAGCCTTGATGTGTGAGATCTGCAAATAAACCAGAAACTTGATATGTATAGATAAACATTTAAGATTCAAAATTTTTGAATCTGAAGTGTCAGCAGGAACACCTAGTCTCAATGACACAATGAGTCACAATGAGTTTAAATTAAAGAAAAATTGAAATGTAACATCATAAATCTTTGTAGACGAAGCTCTGGCCACGTCCCTGCCACCATGTAATCACTGGTAGAGATTAGAAGGTCATTTATTTAATTACTTCAAGTGTTTGTAGTCCTTCATGATGAATTAATTTAGCAGGCATAGTGTTCCACATTGGCGAAACAGAACGCATTTAGCCTGACTCCTGCTTCGTTGAGCGGTGAAGCGTCTTTTTAATATTACTGAAAAAGTGTCAACTTTTCATGGTGTTTGGCATATTGTACATTCAAAGCAAGGTACATTGAAATGGACTGAATAAGCACCTATTGTAAGCACTATACAACCAATCTCCTATTCAGCCTATAACAAATCACTAGCTTTTGTTAATTTAAGATGTGTAGATTTGTATTTATTAGGTTTTACTTCTAAGTAGAAACTCTTAGGACACTGCTTATATGAGTTTGTGAGTATGTGTTCTACTGAATGAGTAGGTGAATGTAAGGGACGAGGTCGGTCATTTATGGGGTGCTCATCATATGTCAGGAACATGCATAGCCCCTTTTGGTTTATTAAGATAGTATCTTCCTACAAGGATAAAAGCTGCTTTTATCTCCTTAAGAGCTTGGGTCTTGTAAAAATAATTATCCATTCCTTAAATGTATATAAATAAAATATATAATATATATATACTATTATTCAAAATTAAAGCATTCAAAAGTGTTTGACTTTATTGGTTTCTTTTAAATAATGCCTTATCACCTTACTAAATCTGAACAGAGGAGCACATACTTGAAAGTTACAAGGTATCATATCCACAAATTGTATCTGAAGTGCTCTTCATTACAGATCAACTATAGATGTGGATCATATAGGACTTAAAGAGAATACTTCTAATAATCTTATAGAAGTTGAAGAAGATACTTTTAAGGATCTCAAATCAACTTGGATTAGTGTAGGGGACTAGGTGAAATTCAATGGCTTTTTTCTTATTCTTGTGATTTTTTTTTCATTAGAACTTTCAATTAGTATTGGGCCATAACCCAGCTCTTAGCATTCAGGTTCTGGAATGTCCCAGATAGGAAAATTATCATGGCATCTCAAACTATCTGAATGCCAATAATGAAGTGTTTTATTTTTGATAACATGACTTTTTGACTTTTGTTTGCACAATCAAAGCCAATGAGGTTTGTATATTGCTGTCCACTAATTTTATTGCTTTGTCGGATTATTTCTGCAAAACAAACCCAGAACATTGAATCCTTGATAGGTACAAATGATACTGCTATGTAATTAATCGTGACCTTGAAATGAAAAGCAGAGCGTAGTAGATTTTACTGTCAGTCTAATTGCAGCAGTTTGCAATTCAGATCACCCTGGAACAATGTTTTATTGCTCCAAGAATATTTTGTGTATTACACCAAAGCATTTGTCATAGTCAATATTTTACGACATAGTGATAAAAAGGTAGCAGGATACACACTTCAGAATAATTGCAAAAAAGGTGCAATAAGTATTTGGTGATCTGTTGGATGTATTTTGTTGCTCTATTCTCTTAAACCAGAAAGAGATGAGCAATATTATTGTGTATATGTAAAGGTATTTTGCTTTTATGGAAATGTTTTAAGATTAGTACGATCTCAGTTTTTCACTTCCCCAAATCACATATTTTACATATTCAGTTTGCCAGAGTTATTTTCACATTGCCATGAAAAAGTTCACGATAAATTCCAACACATCACATCTGTCCTAGGAGACTTCAGATTACTTCAGAAGTGACATATTCTGGGTATAGTGTTTGAGATGTGAAGAATTATATAAAATGAGAGAAATTATTGTATTAATTGATAGAAAGGAATAATACTGATACTGAAAAAGACTATTATTTTAAGGACTGCTCCTGTGATTTTTTTTGGACTTAAAATCAAGTTTAAATGGAGGGTTAGAGAAAGCATCATCTTCAAGTAACAATGAGTGCTTCATCAATGTCAATTCACATAGACCTGTTTTGTTCTTTCTCTTTCAACTGACATCAAACAGAAGTGTGGTCCGGGCATGGATGTCTGCATGTGACTATGTTAGGTTACTTTAATAATTTTCCTGGAAACATCACCCACTTATGATTGCCAGAGCTCTACAGAGTAGAAGTACTTTATCAATTTAAAGCTAGCCTGGTTCTTTTTGCTATTTATTTCATTTAGTGTGCTGATTCTTTTCACTTTATTTTTGCATTTTCTTGCAGTGATGATAAAATAACATTATATAAAAGTCAAAAAGTGTTCTTCAGATTATTCTTGCAGATGTAGATGACTTAAGATTGTTTATGTTGGAAACTAAATAAAACGCTGTTTTCTTTTTTTTATTATAGTTTATATCCTGGGGTACATGTGCACAACGTGTAGGTTTGCTACATATGTATACATGTGCCATGTCAGTGTGCTGCACCCATTAACTCATCATTTACATTAGGTATATGTCCTAATGCTATCCCTCCCCCATCCCCCAACCCACAACAGGCCTCGGTGTGTGATGTTCCCCTTCCTGTGTCCAAGTGTTCTCATTGTTCAATTCCCACCTATGAGTGAGAACATGTGGTGTTTGGTTTTCTGTCCTTGTGATAGTTTGCTGAGAATGATGGTTTCCAGCTGCATCCA
>NW_012119855.1:945638-977445 GCF_000951035.1 Colobus angolensis palliatus
TTATCAGCTTAAGGAGATTTTGGGCTGAGACGATGGGGTTTGCTAAATAAACAATCATGTCATCTGCAAACATGGACAATTTGACTTCCTCTTTTCCTAATTGAATACCCTTTGTTTCTTTCTCCTGCCTGATTGTCCTAGCCAGAACTTCCAACACTCTGTTGAATAGGAGTGGTGAGAGAGGGTATCCCTGTCTTCTGCCAGTTTTCAAGGGGAATGCTTCCAGTTTTTGCCCATTCAGTATGATATTGGCTGTGGGTTTGTCATAAATAGCTCTTATTATTTTGAGACACGTTCCATCAATACTGAATTTATTGAGAGCTTTTAGCATGAAGGGCTGTTGAAGTTTTTCAAAGGCCTTTCTTTAAAGAAAACATGAGCATAAGTCCATAAAAAAAGAAAGTTTAGTGAGGATAGATCTAGCCCTAATATTTGTTGATTTTCTTTAAAAAATGGCCTCATTAAATGAGTCCATTTAATTATTTTTGTAAATCTACCTGACATCCTTATTTGGTGTATATTACAATAAGTTATAGGGACCATGAGGGATGATGAGGTTTCTAAAACAACATCATATCATTTATTATCAGCCAGTCCTGAAGCATGGCTCTAGTGAGAATGAATTGTAGTGTCAGTTTCAACAAAAGTGGTTAGTCATTCAATTGTTGATTATCTAAACTTTTCATTTTGGAAACATAGTCATTTTATAATGTTATTATAACAATCTGGAATTAATGTGCAGACATAAATATGAACATCAAATTCCCAAAGAAACTCGTGCTGTGATCGTAGCATACTCGGATGCAGATTAAGACTATTCCTAATTTCTACCTCTGCTTCATTCTTCTATAAGATGATTCCACAAACAGCTGTCTCCCAGATATTTCACCTGGCATCCTCTAAAGATGAATTAGATAAAGTGACTCTTTTTCCACTCAGAAGTGATTCTAGAAACTTCTTTCTCAGATTTGAACTTGGATAGAACCTCCTTTCATTTTTTTCTCCACCATATCATACAAATCTAAAAATTCATGTGGTGGCCTTTTGGACCTAGCAGCACACATTTTTGAAGTATATGGACTTGATATAACAGAAGAAAAAATGGAAATGGATAGAAGTGAATGGGACATATTTACTTTATGGTTTCGCCATTTTGTTCTAGACTAGACTATGTACTTTCTTCTGATTGGTGGATTTAAGATGTCAATAGATATAGTGAGCCTATATCTTCATAAAAATGAATAGATAAAATATACAGTCCCAAGATATATAACACTCAATATATTTTGAACATTTTGAAGGCAGAATTATATGAAAATCTCTGAGTATTAGTTACCATTGATTATGACTGTAATTATAATTATACTCATTATTATTAACATTTAAAGTTTTCTCAGTTTTAATTCTGATTTTTCTTAAGTCTCTTCCTCTGTTTTGATACTAACATGTGAGTTCTGGCTTTTATCATTTCATAAAGGAATGAATATACTAAGACTAACATTTTTCTTCTAAAATATGTCCCGTTTGTTTCTCTGGATAGCAGACTGCCTGCTGGCGAGCCGGGCCATCTGATTTAATAGCAATAAGACAGAGTGGACGAAAATTTTTGTGGTTTTATTACACAGGGACTGACTAATTGTCTCCAAGATTGATTCTATTTCAGGAATATGCAATGCCTGGGATAAGAATTAAATGAAACAAAGCTGATTTAATGATATGTTACAAAAGTGATAGACATAAGAAATTCTGCCTATTTTACATATAATTTTTTACAGTATGACTGAAAAGTTAAAAAAATCAATATATTTGATTTTCCGAGTATATTCTGAGGACCAACAGCATCACTGTCACCTGGGAGCTTATAAGAAATACAAAGTCTCAGGTCCTACGTTAAACCTATTGAATGGGAATGTGCATTTTAAGATCCCCAGGTGACTCTAAGGCACAGCAATATTTGAGAACCCTTGCCCTACAGACTGTTTCTGAGAGCACCCCAGGAGGATTAAGTTTTAGTTACTCACCATTGTGATGTGTTCAATGAGGTGGCCTTTATTTTCTATCTTCTGGTTTCTGTCTCCCTAACTCCCTTCCCAGTATTTCCTGGAATCATCAGCCAAATAAATTACTTGCACTTGGATCATTGTTTCGGGGTCTGCTCTCAGGAAACCTAAACTATGACATTCTATATCTAGAGTTCTGGTATTCAGATTTGTTTCAGTCAGCTAATGTTGGACTCTGTTAGCACAGCTGTTTGGAATTTAAGCTTTTCAAGAATTCTTTCATCCTTATTATTCATTTCTATTTTATTCTTGGATATCCTAAGTGCATACCCAGACTAATGATAATATCAACACTTGTTCAGTATGGTCGGTCATTTTTAAAAATAAACAGGCAATTTATGGGTGACCTACACAAAGAACAGCTGCTGCCATCACTCACGCCCTCTCAATTGTTGATGTCCTTTGCAACTGACATTGTCACAAGCAAGCAGCTGCTGACAGAGCTGCCAGTACCTCTTTCCATGTCCTACCTTTATTCTATTCATTAAAAAACAAACAAGACACAATTAGGAGACATTTGTCGAATCAGATATTTGGTGCTTGGAATCTGGGGTGGGTTTTCAGGCAAACTTTTTCTATTCATTCCTCTCTCCTTCTTAGAGCTCCCTATGAGGAAGCTATATATACATGAAACAGTGACTAAATGGGAAAAATGACTGGCATTATAAAAAGAATATGTGTATGAACGTCTCTAACTCTCCTAAAAGTGAATCATTTCTAAAAAGCTTTAGTACTTTAGGTCCAAAAGCCAAATCTGGGTTTTCGCATCCCTCAAAGCTGGAATCCCCACTTCACTGAGCAAACCAAATACTAACCAAATTAGTTGTGTGGATGAACAGGGACAGAGCTTGCCTAAAGGTGGGGACCCTGTTAGTTGAGCTTATCACAAAAGAGCAGTACATTGAAAAGAAGTGGTGGTGCCCATGACCCTACCTTACTTTGTTCTGTGCTGCAGTAACAGACTGTGTCATCTATAAGAAATAGAAATTCCTTTGCTCACAGTTCTGGATGCTGGCAAGTCCAGTGCTGAGGTGCTGGCACCTGGTGAGGGCCTCTTGCTGCATCATCACAGAAGAGGGAAGAGAGAGCTAGATAAGAGCAAATGGTGGCTGAAATCACTCTTTTATAACAGCACCAACCCAACCATGAGGGTGGAGCCCTCAGTACATAACTACCTCTTAAAAGTCCCACCTCTTAATACTGTAATAATGGCAATTAAATTTTAACATGAGTTTTGGAGGAGATTAACATACAAACTATAGTACTACCTTTAGCAGAAACAACCATTGCCTCCTAATACAACATGGCTTACTATTTCACTCAATACCTGATGCAACTAGCAATGCCTTTGGGAAGCTCCAGTAAAACATAGTATAGCAAAGAGTTAAAAGCACAGAATCTACAATAAGACCACATGAATTTGGTTCTTGAATCTGACACTTTGTCAGATTACTGAACTTCTGTCTTCCTCTAGTTTTCTCATTTGTGTTACTTCTTTTTTTTTTTTTTTTTTTTTGAGACGGAGGCTTGCTCTGTCGCCCAGGCTGGAGTGCAGTGGTCGGATCTCAGCTCACTGCAAGCTCCGCCTCCCGAGTTCACGCTATTCTCCTGCCTCAGCCTCCGGAGTAGCTGGGACTACAGGCGCCCGCCACCTCGCCCGGCTAGTTTTTTTGTATTTTTTAGTAGAGACGGGGTTTCACCATGTTAGCCAGGATGGTCTTGATCTCCTGCTTCGGCCTGTGTTACTTCTTAAAGTGATAGTTACAGCAGTTGGAACAGTGCTTCCCATGTGAAAAACAATAACTGGTAGCTATTGGAGGTGGACTAAGGAGTTGGTTGTGTTTTCTCTTCTGGGGGCAGAAACATTACTCTTTTCTCATCACTGACTTCCTATGGGGCCCCAGCAGTGCTAGTGTTGAATGGCTTCTTAGTTTGCTCAAATCACAGCACCCCATTTTGGATTTCCCTCTCCAAACTGCATATAACAAATGATTTAAGCACTTTTAATACCAGGCTCCCCTAAAAGTGAAGGCTTTCTTTATTTGGGTGTGGGGTGGGGTGGGAACACACACACACACACACACACACACACACACACACAGATGGAAGTGCAACTGATAAATCAATCCTTGATTTTCCACCCTAGCCGCAGGATAGAATTTTCCTGTGGGTCTGGTCATTCTTCCTGGCTTCCATTGAGCTGCATCTTAGTGGTTCATTTCAGGCCATGATGCCATCTGCTGGGTCCCTGGAGAGAGTCAGAGGAGAATTAATGCTCATGATATTTCATCCTAATATATGGACACAACATCAATCACCTGTAACTAGTACTCAACCCTACAGCTAGTCAGAAGAGAAGTCTGTGTTCAAAGACTTTATTTCCCTTAGGATGACACATTTGATAAACCAAAATATTTTATGGCCATGGCATATTGACAAGAGCAAGGTTACCCTTAATTCATGGTACATTTAAATAGTGTTTACTCTCTAAAGCCTAAATATTAGAGTTTTGTTTCTATTTTCAAGAGGAGAAAAAGAACATTGAACATGGGAGAAATTCTCAATACATGAATTGACTCATGCTTTAACTTTACCATTTTCAAAGTGAGATAAAGAATGTAAAAACTGTGTGATAAAGCAAATATAATAAAATGTTAACTATAGACTCTAGTGGCAGTCATAGAGATGTTCACTGTAAAATTCTTTCAACTTTTCTGTATATTTGAAAATATTTATAAATCCACATGGGGAATATGTTAGTAAGATGTAATGCTTGTTTTCAAGGTATTTAGTAGCATAGCTTGCCTTTTAGCTGTAGTATGCAGTCTTTTCAGTTGTACTGGAATGCTCACCAGCGTTTGTTGCATGATCTATACGGAAAATTTACTAAGAATTTTCAATAACTTAGAAACCAATTTTAGGACTCCATTCCACACCTACTGATTTTTTTTCTTGACTTAAATATTTTATATATTCAATCATTTGTACATTCCATAGAATACTTTTATTGTGCTTTGATTTAAATCTGGGAACGTCAGTTCCAAGCATTAAACAAATAAAAATAAATGACTTTTTATAGGTAGTAATTCTTCATGATCAATTTTTCATCTTTCATGGGATAAACTATCCTTTATAAATGTTTCTTGCCACATGTTACACTGAATAATGTAGGTGCTTAAAAATCAATTCAAAATGTGATGTTATATTGCTTGTTTAGAATCAATTTCTTATGTTTATTTTTGTATAGTGGTAAAGTAGTTCTTTAGTACACAGTAGGTATAGGTCTTTGCTAAGAATGTTCTCCAGTACATTCAGACATTTCTACATATTGCTTGCTAGTTTCCAGTAAACTCGCCAGGTTTTGTTAAGTAATTGTTTCAGAACACGCAATAGTTTTGATCCACTCAAATTAGTAATTCTGCTCTTATAATGTGTTTTATATATTGGATTTTAACATAGTATTTTGTTTGAAGAAGGAAATCAAAAGAATTGCACACAGATTTAAATGATACAATATTCTGGCCGAACTCAATGTGTTCTGTGCATTTATGGGGTACCTACTTATGCTCTGTGGTAGGTAATAGTAAAACTACTATGTTAACTGCATTACTAATGGGTTTATTCATTTATACTCATCACCTCTCCTTTGCGTAACAGTGTGGGGTTAGGCTTCTAGTTAATATGTGAATAGCAACATACACTTACAAAGCACTTTTTCTTGCATTTTCTTCCATTCTTACACTTTACAGTTCTGTAAAGCTATAGGTCAAGTATTCTTTACGTCCATATGAGGGACAGGGACTTTCCCAAGATCATACAACTCACCAGGTTGCATCTTTTTATTTTGCTTAGTGGTTTCTTTAAATCCACTTGTATTTAGCACACTTTCTATGTGCATAGAAATTACATATCAAATTATTTCTTCCTTAATAACATCTAATTTACTAATGTGTTGTTAAAAGCATGTTTAAAGGACATTAATCTACAAAGCCTTTCTAGTTTTTCTATTCAACTTTCATGCCACATGAGTTGGCATACGGTAAACTTTCTTTGTGCAAATGTTTTTCAAGAGCTACTCCCCAAATGACTTTGAAAGGGTGTGAAAAATAGTCCAGATTTGGGAAACCACAGTTCTTTGTTGACATTAAACCGGTTTGATCATATTACACTTGTGATACCTGAGAATTTAGATTTAAGTTTCTCCTTCTAACTTATTAGAGGTGACAGATTTTGGAAAATTACATTAGGAAGTTTTATTAATTGTTAGGAAAATGTGTTGTAGAAACACAGGTGACATTTAAATTCGATAAGCTACACAAAGAAAATTCATCAACAGTCCACACAGGAAGGACCATGAGTTTTTGCCAGCCCATCAACCACCAGATAACCCACAAGGCTTGGCTCCCTGGTCTCTTAGTGGTGCCAGTGACACATGTGAGTACATGCATGTATGTGGGCCACCTTGCTCTCCTGTAGTGAAGCAGGATGTTCTATTGGACCACGTTCACATTTGGTATTTGTTCACCGTGGTGGAAATGAATGGGAACTGGGGCCTGTCACAGAGGTGAGGCTGCTAGCCACTTCAAGGCATATCCACATCATTTTCGAGGAAATATTAAATAAAATACTTATGTGACCATTTAAGTGCCTAATTTACAGTATGCTTGATTTGTCTGACACACGATGAAGGTAAGAATAGTGTTCTATATAAATGGCTCCTTTGTTTTTCCACTTTGATAAATATTCTTAAAAAGACTTCATTTGCAAGCATTATACTTTCCTAACATTTGTGGTTTTGCAAATGCTTACCTTAGTTGTAGAGTACTCCCCAAAGGGTATGCATTCAGTTCCAAGATGAGGATGTCTCTTAAGAATGTCATCAAACCACATCAGGACTTCTGCCTGCTTTTCAAATGTTGCGCTGGTAATTAATTCCTACTTAATATTTTTCATTAAAATTAGATGTTCTCCTTTAAACTCTTACCAGCTGCTTGATTAGACAATATTGTTAGGTACAATGTAGCAGTTTTACCTCATACTATCTCAGTAAGTAAGGCCTCCATCTTTTAACAGTTGCTGGTATTGGCAAATTGTAATGTTTGTAAATAACAGATAAATAACACCTTGTATGTACATGTTATTTGCTAATTAACACTGGAAAATGATCTAGGGTAATACTTTAAAAACAATGTGAACTTCATAATTAATGTGTTAATCTGCTTTTCTCTGTAAAATATTTTTAGGTAATTATGAACTAATGTAGTATACCATGTTGTTTTGCGGAAAAACTACAAAATGAGGATAAATGAAGATGTACTCAGACATTTCCGAAGCACTTACCATTTTAGAAATTTCTTCCATACCCATCATTAGGTTCTAAATTAGTGGTTTGACTAAATATATGATACTAAGAGTGTATGTGGATATAGCAATGACCTTTTAAATGCCTGGCACATCCAGATTTATCACTCACCTTCCTAAAACTCTGATGACTTTTTAGCACACTCTGAACTCTTTAACTTGGCCCATGGGACCCTGCGTAATCTCATCCCATTCCCCCTCCAACCTCATCTCCTGCCACTCTTTCTTCAATTCATTATCTTCCAGACATATTGACAACCCATCTCTAAGTTTCTTGAACAATACAAGTTCAGTACTACCTACCTTCTTAGCTTAAGGCCTTTGTACTGACCGCCCCTTCTGCCTGGAATACTTATTGCTCTATTTTTTGCATGGGTGACTGCTGCTTCATCATTCGTGTATCAAGTATTACTGTAATTTCCTCAAGAAAATGCTTTCCCACCACTCCATCATTATGTTCTATAATAGCACCCTGTTGGCTGCCTTCTTAAGAATGATTCAGTTTGTATTTTTGCTCATGTATTGTTTGTTTGCAGTCAGCCTCTACCGGGTCAGGGGCATTGCTCGTCTCATTCATCCTCGTATTGATGCCTTGTATATGATACGTACTCAGGAACTGTTGCTATGGCACAAAGAAGAAAAGCCTATGTGGGTACATAAAATACCATTTATTCAGCAAATGTCTTATGAGCACTTATCACATTGGATTGTAATTTTTTAATAAAAGGTAAACAAAACAGATAAGCTAAACACTGAGCTTGCTTCAAAGCAGCTCTCACACTATAGTCTACCAAAAAAAATTTTTTTAATGAAAATCTTAAAGCAGAGTCTCTTTGGTTAGATTAAATGCTTATGGGCATGCTCTCTCTACATACTCATGTATGTTTATTTCTTCCTATGAGGGAAGGGCAGAACTTTCAAAGCAAGGCAATCAAAGCAGCCTCCTGCATTTTCCATTGACTCTCCATATCCTTCCAACTCTTACAAGTGAGAAAAATGACAGGTTTTAATGTTTTAAAATTTCCATTACAAATTACCTAACTGTTTAATTATGAATTCATCCATGATATTTTATAGGCAGAAGTGACAGCATACTTAGGATTTAGAATTTTGGATATGGACAGTATGTGCTACTTGGACTCTCAATCTATATATGGGTTGCATAAAAAATTAAAGGCTAAAGTTATTTAACATTTAGTATTTGATTTCCTCCCCCCCCAAAAAAAAATGTAGGGTAAAAAGATGGTCAAATTTTGTTTAGGTTTTGTAATAATTATGCATGCCTCCAGCTGCCATGTTAGCACAGAGTCTAGTATCTAATTCTTGAGTGGCATTCAAGAACCCTGAGGTATGATACAACTGAAAGTAGGGAGGGGCAGCCTCAGTCCTGCTACACATCCAAGACAAGATAAACCCCCTTCTCACATGTCTATGCCATTGTTTTTTGCTGGCAGATGGTGCTGGCAGGTGTTTCTGCATTGCCTGACTGGTGATGCTTGTCTATTGCTGGTCCAGGATGGTCTCAGAGAGAAGATGATCCTGCTTCCTAGGGCTAAGCTGGATGGTACTTCAGCAACTGTAGCTGCAGTGCTCAGCATTCATCCTCTTCAGGTCACATAACCACCTCCAGGGTATCAGCTGGCACCAGAGACACTGCATCAGACCTGTTTCCAGGGTCTTCACTCCTAAATGTCAGCCATCGTTTTTCTTTTCTACTCTCAAACACAGTGTGTTTGACTCTATTTCTTTTACCTGGGTAGTGGGCTTCTGGGAAAATTTCCTGGGACCCTAGCAGAGTTGGTTTCAATGGCTCCAAGATAAAGATAAATTCCCAGAAAATCTCTTGTTAAGAAAGGAAAAAGACAAAAGTGAAAACACATTATTCTCTGATAGGATGGAGGGGTATGGATGGTTTGGGGATGAAACTGTTTTACCTCAGATCGTCAGACAGTAGATTCTCATAAGGAGCATGCAACCTAGATCCCTTGTGTGTGTAGCTCACAGTAGGGTTTGTACTCACTCCTACGAGAATCTAGTGCCTCGGCTGATCCTGCAGGAGGTGCTCAGACAGTAATGCTCCTTGCCTGCCACTCAACTCCTGCCGTGCAGCCCGGTTCCTAACAGGCCACAAGCCGGTACTGGTCCAGCCTGGCGCTTGGGCACCCTTGATATAAAGTATATGATGTCAATAGACTTTCTTTATCCCTTTACTTCTGAAATATTATAAATGTCTAGTCTCAAAAATTTGCTGTAAGGTTATAATTTACACTGCTAACTGGCTCCTGGTACTCTATTCTGTATCTTCTTACAATACCAATTGGACAAGAGTATTAAGATTTTTCCCTGGAAGAGAAACTATTTTTGATGCTTGAGAAAGCACTTTCCCAGATAAGAAAACAAATATTATAATCAGCTTTTTATATGCTTGTTTTACATGGTAAGATTCTTTCCAAAATTCAGAAAGACTAGGGTTTCATTAGCACACACTGTTGTTTTATTTTTACTCAAAGATAATGGGCTTTTCATACACTTGTTTACAAACATAATTAAAAATGGGCTTTTATAGAGAGGAATTCAATTCTAATAGAACGTTGATTAACTGAAGTGTCATTTGGTTTTTCTTAAAGTCTTAGAGAGCATCTACTAGAAGTCTAGGATTTTTTTCCTAAGAGAAAGTAAATCTAGAGCAACTAACTATTGCAAAATAGGAACAGGAGCTTGGCAAAGATTTGAAAGGTCTTTTTATGCGGACTGATACAGTATCCACTCACCACATGTGGCTATTTAGATTTAAATTAATCAAAATTTAATTAAAAATTCAGTTCTTCAGTCACACTAGCTGTTTCAAGTGCTCAATCATCATATGTGACTAGTGGCTGTTATGTTGGACAGCACACATACAGAACATTTTCATCCATGCAGAAAGCTCTATAGGACAGTGCTGCTGAAATGTTCTGGTGAGAATGCAATGTAGGATGGGAGGTTAGGATAATCAGAATCAGAGTTTGATCAATGAAAGTCAGAGGAACAAGAACAGTTATGGAGTGTTTGAAAGGATTTTAGAGGTGAGTTAGACCCATTACTAAATTAGTAAATGAATTATTTATATGGCTTATTTTGGCTTAGAAGTAACCAGAAGCTCCCAGCCTTAAGAAGTATATACACAAGCAATGAAGGAGATAATCAGTTTTGCATCATCTATGTAAAAAAACTGTATTATCATAAATTATTCTCTATAATAAATTATTTGATAATAAAATTTCACTGTTGAACCGATGTGCAGACTTTCCAAAAATGCATTCCATGATCTCATGGGGGATGAAATGCTGTTTGAAATGTTCAAATACAATAAGATCAGCCAACAAATTAGTATCAGGGCAAAAGCATTAAGGTAAAAAGAAACCATAAAATACTTACAAAAATACATGCATAATATTTTCCATCATTTTAACAAATGATTTAAAATTGTGATTATGTCCATTTGTATGATAGTGCAATTCATCTGTCACATACACTTATTGTCTTCTTGCCAAATGATAAGACCAACAGAGCCATATGTTTCGTCAGCTCTTTTTGGACGGAAATTTTGCTAAAGCTAGAACAAGTAAAATGTTAATCAGCAAAGGAATCATTAGTTAAATTCATATTCCAAGCAGTGTTGTTCAAAAATATGTATTATAGAAGATCATTTTCATTGAGTTAGACAACTTTAGTTACAAAATGTAAAATTAGAGGAGTCACAGAAAAGCTTGGTGAAACTATTACATTCGCTAAGAATGAAAGATCAGCATGCCGTTTAATGATACAAATAAGATGCATGAATAGTTAATTTGCCAGGAACGTTAAGATTTGGTAGACTGAAGTAGAAGCGTTCCATGTAATAGTTACAGAATTTTAAAGCCAATGAAAACCTTAGAGATTACATAGATCACTCTGAAAATGAGGAATCTGAGGCCCGGAGTGGCTATGTAACTTTCCCGAGGTTAACTGCTGGATAATGTTAGAGTTGTGACCAAAGACACATATATAATAGTTTCCAGTCCATCAACATTAATATAAACATTAATATAATGTTTCACATCTTACAGTTTCCATATGTATTTTAAACATTAATTTGTGCACATCGATCATTCCCAAATTTAACGTACTTAGAAAAGCAAGCCATAATGTTATGGGTCAGTAAATATAACTATTTTGTTGAGATGAGGTCTCATTCTGTCACCTAGGCTGAAGTGCAGTGGTGTGATCACAGCTCACTGCAGCCTTGACTTCATGAGCTCAGGTAATCTGCCTCAGCCTCCTGAGTAGCTGGGACTACAGGTGCACACCACCATATCCAACTAATTTTTTTTTTTTTTTTTGGTAGAGAAAGGGCCCCACTACGTTGCCCGGGCTGGTCTTGAACTCCTGAGCTCAAGCGATCATCTTGCCTTGGCCTCCTAAAGTGCTGAGATTACAGGTGTGAGCAACCACATCCAACCAATAAGTATTTACTGTTACATTTGACTAGTAATAGGGTAAGAGCAACCCCATGGGACACTTAAATTGAGTTTCTTTTGCCTTCTCCTCGGTGCTTTCTCATACTGGTGTTCACACCACACCTGATGTTGCATTCTTCATGGATACCTTTTGTTTCTAATCACAAGGTTTCAGGCACCTTAAGTCCCAGGCCCTAAGCATCCCTGTATCCCCAGTACCTAGCCTAGGGCCTAGTGCAGACTATCCAGTGTGTGTGGTGAATGAATGAATGATTATAATCTACTTTACAACAGGGACCTTAATTTGGCAAGTACTTATAAAGAAAATAATTCACATGAAAAGTACAGGTATGAATTGTGAAAATACATTTTAAGGAAAAAATTATAATTTTAATAAAATATTTTTATTTGAGAAGAAGAAAATTCTATAACTTTGATTCTGTTTGTAAAATGTTAAACCTGCTTTGGACTAGAGTTTTAGTGGGCTCGCTGCATACTGAGCACTAGGGAATGAAGGCAGTGGTCTGTATGTCAGGACTGGACACAGCAAAGCTATCCCTAGGAATGAATACCAAGAGTCCTGTACCCTGGACTGAGCTTTTAAAGTGTTATAGAAGCTTCAATCTCCATCAAAGCCAAAGCAGCCTGGATTCACTGAGGATACAGATAAAGGATCTGGGTACTAAGACAAAAATTACTCCAGGAAGAAAACACTTTATAGTTTTCCTCCAGTAGGAAGACCTTGGCAGCATGAAATAATAGGAAAAACACTTTGGGAAGAGGAATAGTTCAAATCCCGGCTCCACCACTTAATAGCTCTGTGAAGTTTGTTCAGTGAGTCAATAACATTGAACCTTAACTTCAGACCTCCTGTCTTCTTCTGAGCCCTCCAAACTGTTCCATCCTCTGTCTGTTACTCAGTTCCAAAGTCACTTCCACATTTTCATGTATCTTTATAGTAGCACCCCCTTCTCTGTGGGTACCAATTTACTGTGTTAGTAGTCTGTTCTCCCTCTGCTATAAGGACATACCTGAGACTGGATAATTTATGCAGGAAAGAGGTTTAATTTTACCCACAATTCAACAGGACTGGGGAGGCCTCAGGAAACTTACAAACACATCCTTCTTCACATGGAGGCAGGAAGGAGAAGAATGAGAGCTGAGTGAAGGGGGAAGCCCCTTATAAAACTATCTGATCTCATGAGAATTTAATCACTACTGGGAGAATAGCATGGGGGAAACTGCCCCCATGATTCAATCACCCTCCCCCAGGTCCCTCCCACCACATGTAGGAGTTACGGGAACTACAATTCAAGATGAGATCTGTGTGGGGACATAGCCAAACCATATCAGACATCTTAAATTGACTCTGAATTTGATTGTCCACCAAGTATCTTTTCCAAAGAGTAGAGGTGAAGAATACAGGCTTTGGAGGTAGCCTGGATTTGGACACCATTTCTGCTCTTCCATAGCTGTATCACCTTGATCAATTTGCTTAATCACATTTCTCTGTAAAATTGAGACAATAACAGTCTTTTCTCATAGAGTTTTTTGAGAATATTGAGAGAACTTATGTAAGCTTGGAACAGAGTAAGCCTCCATTAAAGATTAGTTTTATTGGCCACTATAACTCCTGCATGATACAACTAAAACACAATCTTAAACCTCTAACAGGAAGCAAAAGTTGTCTATGTATAGATTAGAATCATCTTTCCATATCATAAATGGCAAAGGAACCCCAGTAGAGGCTGTGCACTTAAATTTGCATTCAGCACTTTTGGTCAGGATTCAGGATGGCAGAACTTGGATGGGTGGGGGACAGATCTATGGATGATTCATCAATGATGGACCAAGCTCCTGGCCTGCCTTTTGCTTCAACAAAAGCCCGATAAAATGAGACAGCTCAACGGCAAATTCTCCAGCAGAAGGAATGAAGTTAAGACCCCTACACCAAAGTTGGAGGCCATTACCCTTAGCAAACTAACACAGGAACATAAAACCAGATACCAAATGTTCTCACTTGTAAGTGGAGCTAAATGATAAGAACATTTGAACACACAGAGGGGAACAACACACACTGGGGTTACCAGAGGGTGGACAGTAGGAGGAGACAGAGGATCGGGAAAAATAACTAATGGGTACCAGACTTAATACCTGAGTGATGAAATAATCTGTACAACAAATCCCCATGACACAAGTTTACCAGTGTAACAAACCTACACTTGTACCTCTGAACTTAAAAGTTAAAGACCCCCACACTTGTGGTGGCTATTATTCACATAAATATGCTCATTCATAGAGATTATAGTCAAGAGTTTATACATAAAAGCTTAAAAATAATTTGTGTATAGACACAAGTTTTTATAGTTATTAAGAAAGCAGGTTGTAGCGTCTACAGATCTGGGTATGAGTGCAAAGATTACTCCTTTTTCTTGCGGTTGTAATTCTTTTAGTTTCAGTTTATTCATTTGAAAGATGGGAATAATAATAATACTCGACATCATTAGGTGGTTGTGATAACAAAGATGATAAACCATGTGAAGACTTTTGTATAGTACCTGCTGTGGAAGAATGGCTCAGGAAATAGAGAAGGTGGAAATACAGTTTTCAGACAGACAACCTGTCTTCTCACCAAATTGGTTTTCCTGAATGCTGCTAATAGTCATTCAACTGGAAAATGTTGGGAGAAAACAAAGTATATGAGATAAAAACTGTTTCCTTTTGTGTATTTTGCATAAGTTGACTGCTCACTAAAATTTGTCTTCTTAATAAATTCCATCAATGAATCATTTTCCATTTGAAAACTTATTGCTTAAAAAAAAGTAGTGATTTGTTGGAAAAATCTGTTACTTCTATCAGATGTCTCAAATATGGTAACATATTCATCTGTTTTATTTACTTCTGTGGTTGATAGGATGAATTTTAACTGCCATAGTTCCTTTTAAGGTTTTTAGGATTATTCCCTATGGGGAAATATATAGTACGAGAAATGTTTGTGATGTTCATTATTTGTTTTACACAAACTCCAAAGTTGAAGATATTTCTAGAAAGTGTATAAAATATACAGTTCATAGTCTTACCTCTACACAGAAGGAAAAAGCTTGTAGTTGGAGAATAAGTGATTTCTTGAGTCTATAGAACCAACCAATACAGATAAATTGAGGAACCTGGAAACATTATCCATAACAATTTGATCAGCCATATTCAAGTGTGGCAATTGATTTCAAAACCACTTAAACATATAACACGTTATTCTACATGTGCATGTTTAAAAACGTGTGTATCCAAGAGGCAATCTCATATAAACATAAAGATGTATACACATGTATTTATATTAAGCTTGAATTTATATATGTGTATGTTTGTGTACCTATATATGTGTATATATCTATAGCCTAATGTATACATATATGTTTAAGTCCATACATCATATTTACTTTACTATTGATTAATTAGAAAGCCTATCTGATTTTTGGTAAAATTAAATGTTATAAATTTCTGAAATGATTTGTAAATTGTAAACTATATTTTTCATTCTGATGAAGCAAGGCATCTTGGGTAGAATTCAATGGTAGGATGCGTCATTGTTGTTAGAAACTAGAAATTCTGGGTCACTTGATGGGCAGGCACCACAGGAGCTTCGCACAGTGTCCGTCTCCAAAACCAGCTTTGGATTCTGCCTAGCTCATTCGGCTTCCCTCCCAGGTTTCCAGATCAGAGAATTGAAGGCCAGCTGCTGCCTGTCATTAGGAAGCTTAGTGAAAGTCAACATGGGGCTGGAGACTGGCTGGCTGGGGCTGATGGTGCACTGTCTGCACTCTGGCTAAAGAGCCACCTAGAGAGGGCTTTGCTAAGGCTGCCTAGGACTAGGTACATATATTCCTAATCTAAATCAGAGAAGAAATACCAGTTTCAGGATGTTAAATATTTTTTGATACATGTCATAGCTGGGGACATTTGGAACAAAGTTCAGAATAGGAGAACGGTCATTCTTTGGTTTCACCTACGCCTTTTTATGGCTGAAGCAAGGGGCTTTTTTTGTGTCACTTTGAAACTATAATCAAAGTAGCTCCCTGCCCTTGACGTTTCCTACAGAGGTCCAATCGTGCTTACACAATCCTTTTTATAATATTGTAAAGCCTCAAGGGGTGATTTATTTTTTTAGCCTCCCTTAATGGAGATAATCATATTATGTCCTGCAGCCTAGTAGTTGTTACTAGTCATTTGGTGTGATATCTTGGTCAGTGTTCCTGCATGTGTTGTACTTGTTCACATACACTAAGTTGCTAAATTCTCCTAAATTCCTCCAAATTTTTTGGCTGGATGATTTCTTCTGGCAGTCGATTACCCAGGTTGTCTGTATATTGGGTATTCTGAATGTGTCCTACATTTATCAGATCATTTCATACAGTGGCATATTTTTGTTTAGCAAAGCCTATTGCATGAAAAGAAAACGCTGACATTTAAATGGAAAGGCCAGAGGCCTTAGAAAATACCAGAGGAATTCTACAAATATCTTTTCTCGGTGGCCTCGACAATTGGGATCTAATTCTTCTTGTGCAGCAGATGGAGGTGGTGAAAACTGAGCTTCTAAATGGCATGAGTCTCTAAGTTAAAGGGCTTGGTGCTGTGCCATGCAAACAGCCCTGCTTTTTTCCAGCCTGTAACGAGCATACAAGCCAGCTTTCAGGGAAGAGTGGGCCTCTCAGAGAAGAGAAACCCAAATCAACCCATGGGTGTCTAGAAATGATTGCAGTTAAAAAAATAATGAATCTGCTTAAAAGGAATGCTACTGGTACACCAAGACTATTAACACATTAATTCTATGGTGTAAATATGCATGAGTGTGTGTGTGTGTCTGTGTCTGTGTGTGTGTGTGTGTGTGTGTGTATTCCTTAGGACTGAAACAATATAAGGCTGATTACAACTAATTTTTAACACATCTGCCTCTTCTCTCTCCCCTTGTTCTCTCCCTGTCTTTCTCTCTCCCAAACAGCCAAAGTGTTCTCCCTTGTTTTTTTATTATTTTTTTTTATTATTTTTTAGTTTTTAGAAAGATACTCGCTCTGTTGCCAGGCTAGAGTGCCGTGGCGCGATCGCAGCCCACTGCAATCTCCACCTCCCAGGTTCAAGCGATTCTCCTGCCTCAGCCTCCCCAGTAGCTGGGACTACAGGCACATGCCACCACGCTCAGCTAATTTTTGTGTTTTTACTAGAGACGGGGTTTCACCATGTTGGCCAGGATGGTCTAGATCTCCTGACCTTGTGATCCACCTGCCTCAGCCTCCGAAAGTGCTGGGATTAGAGGTGTGAGTCACCGTGCCTGGCCTCTCCTTTGTGATTTTTAGAGGGGAAGAGATTTTAGATGAAAGGAAGAGAAATTAACTGTAGAGCTTATTAGTTTGTCAAATGTCTTAATGTTCATTTCTCAATATTTTTCTCTAAAGTAACATGATTCTTCTACCTTTGCAATCCTGAACGTGTGAAACTTACGTATATACTGGCCCAGCTGCTGTCACATGGTGTTTACTACTAATTTTTGAACAAATTTTACATAATATATATTTGTTCTCATTTTCACAGTTCTACTTAATGCCAATAACTAAAAAATTTATAAAATGAAAATCTAAGTCCTCATGCTTCTCGTAACAACAACAAAAAACCCTAATAAATTTCACATCTTTTAGCAGAGGAATTATGGATATTATCTCACATATTTACAATCGTAGGCACTTTATTTAATCATTCCTATTACCCATGGGGGATGTGGAGGTGGGGAGGAAGTCTCTGGTCTTCCGTATTGAAAGTATTATCACAGAGAAAAGAAGATCCACTCAAATTTTCATAGTTTTCTATCCGTGCTAGGAAAAAAGAAAAAAAAAATCAGGTTAGCCCTTCTTCCAGGGCTTAAGTAAATGTGCCCAATTATTTTAACCAGTTTCCACTGACCTGTCAAAAATCCTTGTGTATAATAATGGTCTGCCAGCAGCAAGACTGGACAGAAATACTGTACAGTAATTGATTTTGTTAGTTGAACATCTGGCAGAACAGCCTGGATATTTACTTGGAAGGAATATTCCCCAACTGGACTAAGTTTGCTATTGGGTTTTAGGACATTAACATGCCAGATTATGGTTCTCTGGGCATAAAACACATAGATGACAACAGGTGAGTGAGTAATAAAAAAAAAAATGAAAAAGAGATGAGGCTCTTTTCACATATGCACCAAAGTTAGAAGACCTTTTTTTTTTTTCCAGGATCTCCTTACTGGTTTCAAAATGGAAACCAAGCAACATACAGTAGAATAATCATTTTAGTTCATATAATTTATAAACAGCCATTCTTTTTCTTAAATGGAGTTTTGCTTTAATAAATTCCAGTAAGTAAATCTCCATTATGAGAAGAAAATAATTCATTACCAATAACTATAATACTTATAAATTGCTTCTGTGGTAGAAGATCCTATCGATTGGAATGCAGTACTGAGAAAAGGGATAATGTTCTTACATTGTTGGTGAGCATATAAATTGGTGGCCATTATGGAAAACACGTATAGAGGTTTCTCAAAAAATTAAAAATAGAGTTATCCTATGATCTAGCAATCCGTCTTCTAGGTATATACCTAAAGAAAATGAAATCAGTACCTCAAAGAGATATCTGCACTCTCATGTTGATTACAGAATTATTCACAATAGCCAGGATATAGAAATAACCCAAGTGTTCATTGATGGGTTAATGGATAAAGATATTATAGTATGTGTATATTATGGAATATTGTTCAGGTTTAAAACAAAAGATCTTGCCATTTGGGACAACCTGGATGAACATTATGCTAAGTGCAATAAGCCCAACAGAGAAAGACAAATACTGTATGATCTCTCATACATGTGGAATCTTAAAAAATAAAATACACAGAGGCAGACAGCAGAAAATTTATTACCATGGATGGGAAGGTGGGAGAAATGGGGAGATGTTGATAAGAGCGTACGAAGTTGCAGTTATCTAGAATGGGTAAGCCTAGAGACCTAATGTAAGCATAATGACTATAAATAATAATATTGTATTGCATACTCAAGATTTGCCAAGACAGTAGATTTCAGATCTCATCACACGTACAAAAAATAACCGGGAAAAGATAGATATATTAATTAGCTTGACTGTAGTAATCATTTTACTATGTATATGAATATCAAAACATCATGTCATCAGCCGAAATATATACAATTTCCATTACAAAAAAGAACACATCTTACCAATTTTTATTTTCTAGTCTAGTTACTTAAATATAGTAGATTTTAAATGACTATTGAGCAAATACCTTCATAATTTATACTTATTTTGCCACATAGTTTATAGTGTCATGAAAAAGTTCATAAATAAATAAACCAGAATACAAAAATATGAAGTATATTTGCTTTGCCATGTATATGTTTAACTTGAATATTTGTTATGTTCACATTGTTCTAATTAACTCTATGACATTTGCCTAGACATAAATATTATGAAAGAAGAATTTTAAATTAGATGTGTTAAGTAGGAAGACGATTACCTTAAATTAAGAACATTGTGGATTCACTGGACTTACACTTTTCATTCAATTGTCTGGTCCATTCTAGCAATCTGTGAGCAATGTGTCATTTCAGTCAGATAACTAGTAGTGACAATGAGGTTGGGCTCTGGGACCAAGCAAATCTGAACCCATATCACAGCTCTGGCACTTTCCTGGCTGTTTGACCTTGCATAAGAGGCTTGATCTCCCTGGGTCTCTTGTATTCAATGAGGATAACAATTGTAACAGTTGCTGGGAAGATAAATGAGGCAATGTATTACATTTTTTGTAAGAACTCAAAAATAGTAGTTTTTGATTATTTGAAATCACATTAACTGCTTTTATTTTTTATAGACACTTATTTAATCAAAATTTAGCCTTTAATCTATCTTAATATTTATTGTTTGATATATTAGAACATAAATATTTTGCTCATTAACAGTGACACAAATACTTAAGGTATATAAGTCATGGTTCAGATTTCTAAAATATCGAGTAAAATTGCATAACATTTTATTCTCAGATTTTTGATAATCACATGTTGAAACAGTTTTGTACAGGGTATATCAGAATATTTTAGCATATATTTTTATTTTAAAATTAAAGTTTAGCACAAATCCATTCATGAAATAATAATAACACTTTCTCAGCTTGCAAGGCACTCAAAGAACAAGAGAGAAAAACATTTTAATAGTTTTAATACACAGTAATCAATTACATGAAGGAAGTTTCTGTAATGTACAGAGATAACATAGAGGAAGTAGTCATTAACTATCAAAGGAGTGCACTTGGGTGACTTTTTGCAGGAAAAAAGTCATGGTTGTGCTTAAAGATGCAGAAACCTGAACTGGGTTGGCATTTTGGGGCATCCACGTGCAGTCTGGCTTTGTCAGAAAGTAAAGTAGATGGGTGGGGTGGAGAAGGGTACAATAAAAGTTGTTGGTAATAGTGAAAACATGAAAAGTCTTATAGTCAAGGCTTGAGTACTTCTATGTGTATCCATTGAGTCCATCCTTTGCCAAGTCAAGAGAATGGAATAATGATCACTTTCTTTAACTCAAAGAGCAATATTCTGATAGATATCCAAGTACATTATTACTCAAAATTGATGCGCATTTGCTGGGTTTTAGGTATATAGTGATGTCTGACATGCAATGTTGAAGACCTCATTTGAGGTGAGAGTCCTGAACTAAAGTAACGGTCCCTTTCTTCAGCCTGTTTTCTCTTTGTTGCTATAAGCTTGGCACCACCAACAAGATACCGTATGTTGTTGCTCACTTCTCTGTATTCCAGTATCACATTGCAGTGGCCTCTAATCAGTATTACTCATATGATGTGAAATGACTTGCTTCTAGGCCTGTCTCTTCCAGTAAGCCATAGAGTCTTGATATCCCCAATGCAGAGGGCAGGTGCTCAATAAGTATTCAAACTCTTTATCTTCTAGGGCGTAGACGAGGCTTAGTAATTTTCAGTGACACTAAGAAAAATGTCACTATTTTATCAATTGAATAAGATTTTGGCTAGCATATTAAGTGTGTCGGTGCTTATAATTCAGAGGATCTTGAGTTACTGTATTTTCAAGGAGGAATTTTAATAGACTTTTATTCAAAATTCATTGATCAAATATTGGGTGTTGGGCATTTTCCTGGGTGCAGGAGATATAACCATGAAAATGCATGCTTTCTGATATTAAATAGCTTCTAGGTTTTCCTCTCTAATATATGCAAAAAATTGAAATGGAATAAGAAAACAGAAGGATGTACAAAGTGCAGTAAGATAAAGCAGCACCCAAGTCAACTTGAGATGATTAAAAAACCGACAGAGGAAGTAACATTTTACTTGTAGAAAGATAACTAATTTTCAGTTAAGCATACAGTTTTATGGTGGAGACAGTCTTAGAAAGGAGAAAGCAAGCCTCCCTATATCTCTGACCAGGTGGAAGAAGTAAAAAGGGGAATGGAAGAAACAAGACAGGTGCAGATGGAATACATTTGTGAAAAAGGCTCTGAGCACTGAAAAAAATACATCCGTAGTAATCACTCTACTTCAATTGTATAACAATTTATGCCACTATCCTATGAATAGTTTAAAATTTTAAAAATAAATACCCATATACATTTATTGTAGCTAGAACATTGTTTTGAGAATGTTATCTTTGAATAAATTTATATGTACATTTTCCAAAAACTTGTGTTCCTAAGTGCTATTTTGTCACTGGAAATTCTCATTTCATGAGAAAGTATCCATATTTAAAATAAATATTAGTTTACAAGATCATTTGAAATGGCTGAGTAATCTTTGTATGGATGTATCCTAATCTATTGACCATTTCATTATTGTTGAGAATTAAATTGTTTCTATTTTTATTTGATCCGGTAATGTGTCATACCATTGACAATCTTAATAACTCAACAGTTGCCAAATCCTTCTATATATACTTAATTTTTTAGGATACATTTGCGGAAGTAGAATTGTTAGATGACAGTACACTCATACATTTGAAGCTTTTTGTAGCAGGGTCTGATTGTCCTTCAGAAATCCTGTAACAATTTTAGCTTGATTGACTTTATTTATTTTCACCTAGCTTTACTGAAGTATAATTGATATGCAAAAATCTGCACATCTTTAATGTGTATAATTTGGAGAATTTGGTCATATGGATATACCCAGGAAACCATTACCACAATCAAGGTAATAAAAGTACACATTTTGTCTGGTGTACATACCTGTAAAGTGACTTACAACTGTAGTGCTCATTTTGATTTTATTTATAAAAATATAACTTGCATACCATATAATTGTTCATCACCTCTAAAAGTTTACCCATGCCCCTTTGGGTTTTTGTTTATTTTTGTGATAAGAATATTTAACATAAGATATACCTACTTAACAATTGTTTAAAATTGCACAATATGGTATTGTTAAGTATAAGTACTACATTGTACAACAGATCTCTAGAACATATTCAACTTGCATAACTGAATGTTTGTATCCATTGATTAGCAGCTCTCCATGCCATCCCTCCACATCCCCATATCCCACCTACCCCTACTAAGCCCCTGGCAACCAACGTTCTACTGTCTGCTTCTATGAATATAATTTAGATACCTCATGTGAGTGGAATCAAGTAATATCTGTCCTTCTGTAACTGGCTTGTTTCCCTCAGCATTATATCCACCAGCTTTATCCATGTCATCACATGTGGCAGAATTTTCTTCATTTTTAATGCTGAACAATATTCCATTGACACTATCTATATCACATTTAGTATGTATGTGATTATAATTCAGATGATCTTGAATTATTCAATTGTATATTCAAGGAGGAATTTTAGTAGACTTTTATTCAAAATTCATTGAACAAATATTAGGTGTTGGGCATTGTCCTGGGTGCAGGGGATATAACCATAAAAACATATGCCTTTCAAAAGTATCACTTTTGAATATTGTACTTTGTGACCTTTTATCTGGTATACTTACCAGTACAGTGACGTCTGAGAGTAATGCTGATTCTGTTTGTTAAAATATAATTTTAATACCCATGATCTCACTGGTTTAAGATAAAACAAAATTTTGTAGGCTAAAAACCATTCCAAGATAGATTTTTAAATTGGGGGTTAGTAGAGATATATATGTGGGATATATATGTGTTCAAGTATTTTCAAACAGTTGTTTTTATCATCAGTTATCATAGGCTCCTTAATAATGATAAGTTATAAGGTTTCAATAATTTCCTTACATTTTGTTATTTTTTAAAAATGTATTACTATTATTAAAATCAGGTTTCTTCTATAATAAAATGCTGTGAGATATATTTGAGACACTGTAAATGTTTAATCCAGCTTAGTTTTCAGTTTATAGGAAGTCAAACACAAACAAATACTAAGAAATATGGTACAGGAAGGCCTGTTAATGATTATCCAGTTTTTAGTCCAATCCTCTCACACTGTGAATAGAAAGTCAATTTGCAGAAATATTTTGCCATTAGGCCAGTATAGCAGCTTTTTAATTATTAAAGAAGCCTGTCAGATCTTTGAAGAACTGCACGACATCACAGATTTCCTTCTCCTTTGTAGCTGTGCTTGCTGTCAGAATATATTTAGAAACATTGATGCTTAAGCAAATGTGTAAAACATGTGGTCAAAGTAATGCAGCATAAATGTAAGTTTACCTCAGGGAATGCAAAACTAGAGTTTTGATGTTTATGCTTAAATATTTAGTACCTGGGCCAGCTCTAGGCAGAATTGGTACAGCATATCTTTGGCATTCTCATCTTATTTTAGCTCTTTTTTATGTAGAATCACTGATGTGCTAGGCTTAGGTCTGTGATCTTATACTGACTACTGACCGGCCCAGGATATCTCAACTGTCTCTCTCTTACTAAAGTTTCTAACCCAGGCCCTTTTGTCTTCCTTGACTGTGTCTTCTATCCAACCCATCATTTGTCACCTTCAAGTCTTCCCCAAGCTTCAGTTCTTCTGATGCAGGAAGTAGGTAAGACAATTTCATATTGGCTGTCCTCACCATGGGGAAAAGCCACATTGTATATATGGTCTTGAGATCAGACAAGGAGAGAAGAGAACTTAGTAGAAACACAATTGGCAAGTGCATCATTTCAGAAGGGGAAAAGTGCATGTCATAAATCAGGGAATGAGTGTGTCTCACAGGGATCTAAAGGAAAAGCATTCGTTTTGGATGGCAGAGCTAGAGAGAAGAGAATAGAAACATGGTCAGAGAGGGTACCTCAGATTCATCCCAGGACAAATGATCATGGATGACCTTTAGATAGGGATGAAGGGTCCAATTCAAGGCCAATCTAGCAGACATTGGGCTCTGGCTCCTACTATCTTTTCAGGTAACTTTATGGGTATTTTTACACATTCTGAGCCTTAAAGTGGCAGACTTCTGCTTAAAACCTAGTACATAATCTACATAAAAATTAGTTGGTTTTAGAAATGTATCTCTATTGGATGATGATGAAAGAAGATACAAATTATCAGCTATCTCTACTGGTCACTCAAATCTTCCAGGACCCTCCTGAGCCTTTCTTATACCATGTCCTTACTGAAACTGTAATAGTATGGCAATGCTTGATTCAAGTGCTTTATATGTATTAACTCATTTTATCCTCACAAATACCCTCTGATGTAGGAATGTAGTGATAATTATTATCTGCATTTCAGGTGAGATAACTGAAGCTTAGACAGGGGAAGTGACATGCCCAGGGTCATCAGCTGATGAGTGGCAGAGTTAGGATTTGAAACTAGGTACTGTGGTTTCAAAGCTCATGTACCTTACAATTGCTAAGCTACAGTCTGAACTAATGCTTCTCCTTTTTATAACCAGAAGAAAGTATATATGATAGGGGAAATCCAGACTGAATATAAGGGAAGGTTATAACCATTTTATATTTTCACACTGGCAGGATGCTTTCTTACATGCATTAAAACAAACCTTGTAGGCCTCCTTGAACTTTTGCAGGGTCCATTCAGTCATTCAACAAATATTCACTCTTATCTAATACATGTCAGGATGACAGAGACACAAAGATGAATAAGAAATTATTTCTATTATTTGGAAATCTAGAGTGAGTTAGAAATGCAAACAGATAACATATAATTTATTACTGTTATGAAATTATGAGCAAACTACTATAATCAAGCACAGATAAACAGCAAGAATCTCTACTACAAGATCTCTAAGAGACCTCACTGGGGATATGATGCTTGTAGTGGGACTTAAAGGTTAAGTAGATATTTCCCTGACCAAGAAGAGGAAAAAGGGTATTTCACCTGAAGAGACTCTGTGAACAAAGACATCATATCATAAAGGCTGAGATTGTTTCAGAATTAATGGGACTTCTTCGTAGTAGGAGCATGTGGTGCATAGTAAGGAGTGGTAAGAAGTAAGAAGGATTTCAAACATGTACCTATGTCAAGCTGAGGGATTTGTATTGTACTTGGTAGGTAGTAGGAAACTTTCAGAAGTTTTGATGCAGAGGAGTCAAAAGACATGTTTTATAGAAAGATTATAGCTTAGGCTGCTGAAGAATAGACTGTGTTTTGAGGGCCATTGCTTATGAGACTTAGAAAATTCTAAGCCAGGGATTTTGAGAGCTAAGGCTCAAGCAGTATCCATGAAATTGGACAAAAGAAATGGATTTGAGAGCTTTTTCTCAGGTAAAATTGACAAGATTTGATAAGTGATTGAAGGTAGGGGGTGAAGTTTTGTGAGGAACAAAGCCTTTGAAATTCTGGCTTGTTTAGCTGCCATACCAAAGATCCATTTAACAGTCATATTTTAAATAGTCTAGTTTAAACAAGGCAGAAGTTTATCTCTCTGTCAGCCAAACACTCCAGGCTTAGCAAACTGTGGATACTAGGGAGCTCGGCAGTGTTGCAGAGACACTTATATTTTTCTTTTTGCTCTACCTTCCATTAGGGTGATACTCTCATGCATCTGGTTGCATGAGGTTTTATCCCCAAGACTGTCAGTTCCATAGTCAATCAAGGAGGAAGAAGAAAATGTGAGAAGAAACGTGATCTGGTAGTTTTTGCTCATATTTAATTTAGTCACATAGCCATTTCCAGCAGTAAGAAAGTCTAGGAATTATAGTCTCTAGTCTGGATGCCAATATACCCAGCTAAAACTTGGAAATTGAATTATTAAAGAAAGAGAAGGCTAATGAATATCAAGGTAGCAGTTCAGCTACAGAATGTCTGATTACCACACTAACAGAGACCTGAGATGGAGGATGTAGAACAGATTTAGAGTGACATGGTGATATAATAAGTTCCATTTTAGACATATTGAATTTGAAGTTTTTGTCAGACCATTTGATAGCTATGTCCAACAAGTTGTTTGAAAAAGGATTTTGGTTGTGATAGAGAAATAGATTTGACAGCCATCAGCAATTTGAAGCTATGTCCAATGAACTAAAGAGGGGATTAAAAGCAGAGATCCAAAGGATAACATTGGGAAGAATGGTAGGAAATAGGCGCAGAAAGCAAATCAGACATGTTGTAAAGAGACCAGATGGGGAGATGGGTAGACAGATAGGGAAGAATGTGTTAGGATTCTCCTTCTAAGTTTTGGACCCCGTTTCACTACTCCCATAATAGCAGTCTATAACTTCATGGCATAAATTACCATGCCTATAAAAGTGACTCCACTCTCAGCCTCTTACCTATCAGAAAACAACTTCCCAATTCTCCAAGGGCCTAATCACAATAACCTTCAAAAATATCTTTGATCTACAGCTCACTTTATTCATGGGAATCAAAGACCCATGCAACAGGGAATTCCAAGAAATTGTGAAGCTCTTGCCCTCAATTCAGAGAACTGAATGATAGACTCTCTCTCAGTTTCTTGCAGTAATTCACCACTTAGCATCTCTAAACACAGCCAACCCTGGCAGGGAGTATAAGCATGCTATCTTGATATTACCTTTTGTTATTCTTCTTTCTAGTTGTTCTTATTAAGGGAATGGTAAAAACAATGTTGTGTGCACCCTGAACTTTCTCATGATGTCCGTGTTGGCTTTCAAGGATGGAAACCTTAGAACTGACTCAAAGGTGTGCCCTTAGGTTTACCCATAAGCACAACAATTCATGCTCTTTGGTATGTGGAAACTAAGAAGTGAGTGTTCAGAAGTACTATGTAATAAAGAGAGACCAAGCAAGGTCATAACTAAGATTAGGGCCTGGAGTATGACATGAATTAACTCTTTGGTGATCTCATCAAAAGACATTTTAGTACACTGGTATAAGTAGAAGCCAGAGGATCATAACTTGTAGAATAATGCACCTTGGTCTATTGATTAATAAAAATCTAGTAAGTGAAGTCAGAAAATATAGATCTGCTTTCAGATACTTTGATGAGAAGAAGCTGGATGGATCATCATGATGAAGGGAGAGGCAGGATTGAACCATGAATTATGGGTGGATCTATAATGAATTACATTCTTCCTCCCTCTGTCATTCTTCCTTCTCTCTTCGCTCCTTTCCTTCCTTTACATGTACTTATAGGCTGAGGAAAAGAAGCCAGTACAAAGGGAGATGCTTAAGTTATAGGTGGGAGATATTTAATGTATTGACGAAGTCCCTCATACAAAAGCTAGAAGCAAAGGGAATAAGTAAAGATTCCCTACTGGATAAATTTAGAGATGGAGTTTGCGGAGACAGGTTTGGAGAGTTCTTGGTTGATATTTTATTTTTTCTTCTGAATCAGAAAGCTGATTTATCAGCTGAGAATAATGTGACCAGTGGAGTGAAGGACTGAGGAGTGATAGGTTGCAGAGAGAAATATGAAAAGAAACTCACTAAGGATAAATATGATGAGGGCAGAGCAGTGCCAAGGCCCAGATGGAGTCAGAAACCATCAATCATACCGCCAATCTGCATAGACAATTTTCTTCAACATTTGCAGTTTCAAGCATTCAGGACAGACTGGATACTTTTTTTTCTAGGGTGAAAGGATCAATGAGTATAGCAGAAAGACAAAAGAAAATTGAATCAAGAATGCTGGAAGACTTGATCTAGGAAAGTAAGTGCAGTTGTAATGAAAATGAAAAAGTAATAGGAACAAAGGATTAACATTCTCAGAAAGATGAAGAACGTTTAAAATCATACATAGAGATACCTTAATAAAACTATGATACAGAACCTAGACCAGGGCCTGGCACAGAGTAGCCACAAATAAGTATTTTATATATAAGTATTATTTTCCTTCTAAGAACCATAAATTAAACCTTATGTAGTTTATTTTAGGCGGGGGTGCATTTGGGAAAAATAGTTCTTTAGAATGCAGTTGAGATGCAAATTGGGCATTGGATTGTAGGTTTCTTTTTTGTGATACCTTTCCTTCCTTTGAGTGTCTAGAAGGCTGTTTATGTCAGATGGTGCTAGTATAATCCTCAGCTCACTTCTGTTTCTTGTGCCCTTATTTAGATAGCCAGGTTTAAATGGTGCTTCTTGGTAAGCTCCAATTAGCTTGGGGATATTTAGGTAGCCTACTAAGATTTAATCACGGTCTGCACAGAACTGTACTCTTGTGTTAACACTCATTGTTTGAAAAAACTAAACTTTCTTCCTTTAAATTCTAAACAAAAACAAATGGAACACTGCGAAATGGTTTGCTTTAGACTTCATGTTGACATTCTTCATTCAACACTTATCGAGAGTCTAGTATTCAAATCAAGCTTAAATTATGAAGGATGGACTGAGGATTCAATACCAAGGGGACAGGAGAGAAGGGGTTATATCTTGACTAATGATGAGTCATTCCAAAAGCACTTGAATTGTCTATGCTGTAGAAATGTCCCTTAGCTACAGCAATTTTAAATAATATAAGATAAAATGAAATCATGCCTTGCAAAATACTCTGCAATTATTCATTCAGTCATCTCAATAAAGCTTCTATACTCTCAGTTTACTCTTCTGTGAAATGGAAAAATCATCCCCACAAGGTGTTATAGGTATTATAATTATGAGAATCAATAGCACTTGCCTGATCGTAATCTCCTCTAACTACCTATAAATATAAAGTCCTTTGCCCACTTTTCTTTATATGAGAAGGTTCAAGCAATTGGTTATCATAATATTTTTTTCTCGGTGATTAAAAGTTAGAGAACAAAGCTCCAGGCCATTTAGTTGTATTTGTTCAAACCCAAGTAAGAAGAAAGATAACAGTTCTTTATTTCAACACATTAATGTGTATTGGAACTTCTTTAACCTGTTATTTTGCTCAATAAGATTAAAGATAACTCGTATTGAGATTTCTTTAATGTGTTCATTTTGTCCTGTAAGATTAAAGACATGATCTTTTCTTTCTTTTTTTATTTTATTTTATTATTATACTTTAAGGTCTAGGGTACATGTGCATAACGTGCAGGTTTGTTACATATGTATACTTGTGCCATGTTGGTGTGCTGCACCCATCAACTCGTCAGCACCCATCAATTTGTCATTTATATCAGGCATAACTCCCAATGCAATCCCTCCCCCCTCCCCCCTCCCCATGATAGGCCCCAGTGTGTGATGTTCCCCTTCCCGAGTCCAAGTGATCTCATTGTTCAGTTCCCACCTATGAGTGAGAACATGTGGTGTTTGGTTTTCTGTTCTTGTGATAGTTTGCTAAGAATGATGGTTTCCAGCTGCATCCATGTCCCTACAAAGGACACAAACTCATCCTTTTTTATGGCTGCATAATATTCCATGGTGTATATGTGCCACATTTTCTTAATCCAGTTTGTCACAGATGGACATTTGGGTTGATTCCAAGCCTTTGCTATTGTGAATAGTGCCGCAATAAACATGCGTGTGCATGTGTCTTTATAGCAGCATGATTTATAATCCTTTGGGTATATACCCAGTAGTGGGATGGCTGGGTCATATGGTACTTCTAGATCTAGATCCTTGAGGAATCGCCATACTGTTTTCCATAATGGTTGAACTAGTTTACAATCCCACCAACAGTGTAAAAGTGTTCCTATTTCTCCACATCCTCTTTTCTTAGAGGGAAGTGCACAAAATAATCATACTTCTTGGATCTCTGATTATAGTAAAAGAATACATCCTATGTGGCAGCGCATGCCTGTAATCCCAGCTACTCGAGAGGCTGGGACAGGAGAATCGCTTGAACCCAGAGGCAGAGGTTGCAGTGAGCTGAGATTGGGGCTTTGCACTCCAGCCTGGGCAACAAGAGGGAAAATCTGTCACAAAAAAAAAAAAAAAAAATACACCCTAGAAGAATGGCATTAACTGGCATTTGTCTTAAGTTCTGTATAATCTTTGCCTTTCTTTCATAGTGTTTATTGCATGCAATTCCACAGGGAACATTCTGCACATACAGAAATATATTTTAACATACAACCACTATTTTACTACCTTGGTTTTTTAAGACAGTAGTTAATTTTTCCCTCCCAGAATTTGTTGAGTTTCAGGTCTCTAGAGATACCTTCTGAAAAGCCTCATAGGTAAAAATAAGTACTTGGTAATGGCTTAAGAGTTAATATTTTGTATTTTGTCTACTGGGAAGTCTTTATCATGACACACAAGAAATGATGATTTGTTTCAAGAATAAGTTGGCTGTTTCAATAAAGGGGCTCAATGTTGGGTGAGAATATTAGTATTTGCCATTTAAGCCACAGTCATTGTATACTGAATGCGAAGGAACAAACCATGCTATTAACTGGCCAATGGTTATACATAAAATGATGGTGTAACTTAGCCTGTCTTTTTATTGTTTTTTAAACTTGTTTTTGTTGTGCTGATTTAGGTGCCACTATTTCATCATGTCTCATTATCCTCTGTTTATCCTTCTTAGTTAATTATCACACTATATTGATTTAGTCTGTTAGTTTTTCTAACTTTTCTGCTGGAATGTGAGTAACTTCAGGACAGAAATTATGTCTCACTCTGCTGCAGTCCTGGAACCTTGCACGTAGTATCAGCTCAATAAATATTTACTGAGTTCATTTGTTATATGTATATGTATGTTAGCCTCAGGTAGAGGAAAACCCCATGAAAAATGTCTTCAACAATAGAGGAATTTGATGCAATAATTTAGGCTTGCTTTGATTGTTGTGCCCCAGTCCTTTAATTCCCCAAAGAAGACCACCAGAGTCCGAGGTCAAAGCCAAACGGCAAGGATCTTTAATACAAGTTCGAACCTGGACTCCCGACGAAAGACCGTTGGAGAGCCCCGGGCTGAGTCTGAGACAGCGTTTTATAGCCAGTAGTAAACAAGCACAGAGTCGCAGGGAATTTGGTGCAATACAGGCTTGGGATTGGCTGACATTTGAACAAGGCGATTTGGCTGTTTATGATTGGTTCCCGCCTTTTGGGTGTTTCAGTTACTCTTGTAAACACTCATGACCTTTATCAGGGGCTTTCCTAACCGGTTGGTTCCAGTTCAGGTTCCTGGAACTTATTTTCATTAATTTTTACCTTCCCACATGATGAAGACTCCCATCATATTTTTTACAGTGCATTTAGTTCTTTACATCACATGTCAAAACTTCACTCTTATGCTGGCATCTCTTAAGGGAACAAAATGTCCGTAATCTGTTAGGCCAGAGAAACAATCTATGTCCCAAACTACTAGGAACAGTCTTGAAACCCACTTCGATTGCATTCCTTTAGGTCATAAAGCCCTTCTTGAACTAATAACTGTGGTCAGGTATAGAATATGTTGATTGAGTTTGCTGAGATTATGTGTTCTGTTCCTGAAAATTGATTGGATTCAGGAGACAAATAAATGTGAGGAAGCAATGAAAAACATTTACTATAATTAATGAATGGAATTCTGAACCCCTAGTACATTTTAATAAAGTATATGTATAGAAAAGGGACTACATTT
>NW_012119856.1:0-1312 GCF_000951035.1 Colobus angolensis palliatus
GGTTTCACCGTGTTAGCCAGGATGGTCTTGATCTCCTGACCTCGTGATCCACCCGTCTCGGCCTCCCAAAGTGCTGGGATTACAGGCTTGAGCCACCGAGCCCGGCCAAAACAAGTCTTAATAAATTTTAAAAGATTGAAATCATAGAAAGCATCTCTTTTAATAACAATGGAATGAGGCTGGGTGCGGTGGCTCACGCCTGTAATCCCACACTTTGGGAGGTCGAGGCAGGCAGATCACAAGGTCAGGAATTTGAGACCAGTCTGGCCAATATGGTGGAACCCTGTCTCTACTAAAAATACAAAGAAATTAGCCAGGTGTGGTGGCCCATGCCTGTAATCCCAGCTACTCTGGAGGCTGAGGCAGGAGAATTGCTTGAACCCGGGATGGGGAGGTTGCAGTGAGCCAAGATCAAGTCACTACACTCTAGCCTGGGCGACAGAGCGAGACTCCGTCTCAAAATAATGGAATGAAACTAGAAATCAAAGGCAGAAGAAAAATGGGAAAAATCCATAAATTGGTGAGAATAAAACAACACACTTTTAAATAACCAAAGGGTCAAATAAGAAATCACAAGGGAAATTAGAAAATATATTGAAACAAATGAAAACAAAACACAACATACCAAAACTTATGGGATAAGGGAAATTTATAGCTGCAAATGCTTACATTAAAAAAGAAGAGGCCAGGCGAGGTGAATCACGCCTGTGACTCACGCCTGTAATCCCAGCACTTTGGGAGGCTGAGAGGGATGGATCACCTGAGGTCAGGAGTTTGAGACCAGCCTGGACAACATGGCGAAACCCTGTCACTACTAAAAATACAAAAATTAACTGGACATGGTGGTGGGAGCCTATAATCCCAGCTACTCAGGAGGCTGAGGCAGAGAGAATTGCTTGAACCCGGGAGGAGGAGGCGGAGGTTGCAATGAGCCAAGATCTCACCATTGCACTCCAGCCTGGGCGACAGAGCAAGACTCCATCTCAAAAAAAAAAAAGAAGAACAAGGAGAAGGAGAAGGAGAAGAGGAAGAGGAAGAAGAAGAAGGAGGAGGAGGAGGAGGAAAAGGAGAAAATGTTAGGCGTGGTGGTTCATGCTTGTAATCCTAGCACTTTGGGAAGCCAAGGCGGGTGGATCACTTAAAGCCAGGAGTTCGAGACCAGCCTGGCCAACATGGTAAAACTCCATTTCTACTAAAAATACAAGAATTAGCATGGTTGGCCGGCGCGGTGGCTCAAGCCTGTAATCCCAGCACTTTGGGAGGCCGAGACGGGCGGATCACGAGGTCAGGAGATCAAGACCATCCTGGCTAA
>NW_012119856.1:6912-8299 GCF_000951035.1 Colobus angolensis palliatus
TTTTGTATTTTTAGCAGAGACGGGGTTTCACCATGTTGGCCAGGCTGGTCTCGAACTCCTGACCTCAGGTGATCCACCCACCTCGGTCTCCCAAAGTGCTGGGATTACAGGCGTAAGCCACTGCACCTGGCAATTCTAGACAGTTTTTAAAATGTTTCCACATTCCGTGTTTCATTTAACCTCCACATCCATCCTGGAAAAATATAAGTGTTAATAGTTCCACTTTACAAATAGGACACAAGGTTCAGAGAAACTGTCACAGGTCCGAGGTCACACAGGTAAGGAAAGCAGCTCAGCCAGAACTAAAGGGACATGAGTTTCTGGGTGGCTCAGAGGTACTGATGAGAACCCAGCTATTCTTTTTACTTTTATTTGTATTTGTTTATATATATATTTTGAGACAGAGTTTCGTTCTTGTTGCCAAGGCTGGAGTGCAATGGCACAATCTCGGCTCACTGCAACCTCTGCCTCCCGGATTCAAACAATTCTCCTGCCTCAGGTTCCCAAATAGCTGGGATTACAGGCACTTGCTGCCACGCCTGGCTAATTTTTTGTATTTTTAGTAGAGACAGGGTTTCACCATGTTGGCCAGGCTGGTCTCAAACTCCTAATCCTAGGTAATCCACCTTCCTCAGCTTCCCAAAGTGCTGGGATTATAGGCACGAGCCACCGTGCCTGGCCTATTTTTATTTTTAATTTTTATTGGAGACAGGGTCTTGCTTTGTCACCCAGGCTGAAGTGCAGTGGCATGATCTTGGCTCACTGCAACCTCCACCTCCCAGGGAGAACCCAGCTCTTCTGATGCCACTGCCAATGCCCTGCCCTCATATTGCAAGGCTCCCAGAGTGGCAAACCATCTGTGCATAAAGATCTCAAGACAATGTCACTCCTCATAGCTCTTCCTCAGTAGCACATGTTGTTTGCTCATTATTCTTCCTCTTTTTTCTTCCTCTTCCTCTTCTCTCACCATAAATTATATCCCTTGCCTAAGGAATACATTAATTCTGCTTAAATAAAGATAACAGCAGCCTCACCCCTGCACTCAGGTAACTGAGAGCCATCACTTGCACAGCTAGCCATCGACACGCCCAGGGCATACCCACCACTTACTGAGCTTTTTTTTTTTTTTTTTGAGATGGAGTCTCGCTCTGTCACTCAGACTGGAGTGCAGTGGCGCAATCTTGGCTCACCACAACCTCTGCCTCTCGGGTTCAAGTGACTCTCTTGCCTCAGCCTCCTGAGTAGCTGGGATTTCAGAAACTCCCCATCACACCTGGCTAATTTTTCAGTAGAGAAAATACTTTTGCCGGGCGCGGTGGCTCAAGCCTGTAATCCCAGCACTTTGGGAGGCCGAGACGGGTGGATCACGAGGTCAGGAGATCGAGAC
>NW_012119857.1:0-321 GCF_000951035.1 Colobus angolensis palliatus
GCCAGGATGGTCTTGATCTCCTGACCTCGTGATCCGCCTGTCTCGGCCTCCCAAAGTGCTGGGATTACAGGCTTGAGCCACTGTGCCTGGCCTGGGAAAATTTTTTCATATGAGCCTTGCCTTCCAGAAATTGATGGAGACTATTATATGGGCAGAATTCTATTGTGTATAATTCCTCTTGAGAGCCAGGAGTCTAGATGGCGGACCCATTATCCCTCTCTCTCTCTTTTTTTTTTAATTTGAGATGGAGTCTTTGTTGCCCAGGCTGGAGTGCAGTGGTGCAATTTCTGTTCACTGCAACCTCCATCTCCTGGGTTCAAG
>NW_012119857.1:5866-7550 GCF_000951035.1 Colobus angolensis palliatus
TTTTATGGCTGTATAGTATTCCATGGTGTATATGTGCCACATTTTCTTTATCTAGTCTATCATTGATGGACATTTGGGTTGATTCCAAGTCTTTGCTGATGTGAACAGTGCTGCAGTAAACATAACGTGCGCATGTGTCTTTATAGTAGAATGATTTATAATCCTTTGTGTATATACCCAGTAATGGGATTGCTGGATCAAATGTTATTTCTGGTTCTAGATCTTTGAGGAATCGCCAGACTGTCTTCCACAATGGTTGAACTAATTTACGCTCCCACCAACATGTAAAAGCGTTCCTATTTCTCCACATCCTCTCCAGTATCTGCTGTTTCCTGACTTTTTAATGATCACCATTCTAACTGGCATGAGATGGCATCTCATTGTGGTTTTGATTTGCGTTTCTCTAATGACCAGTGATGATGAACTTTTTTTCATATGTTTTTTGGCCACATAAATGTCTTCTTTTGAGAATTGTCTGTTTTTATCTTTGGCCCACTTTTTGATAGGGTTGTTTGTTTTTTTCTTGTAAATTTGTTTAAGTTCCTTGTTGATTCTGGACATTAGCGCTTTGTCAGATGGATATATTGCAAAATTTTTTCTCCCATTCTGTAAGTTGCCTTTTCACTCTGATGATAGTTTCTTTTGCTGTCCAGAAGCTCTTTAGTTTAATTAGATCCCATTTGTCGATTTTGGCTTTTGTTGCCACTGCTTTTGGTGTTTTAGTCATGAAGTCTTTGTGCATGCCTATGTCCTGAATGGTATTCCTAGGTTTTCTTCTAGGGTTTTTATGGTTTTAGGTCTTATGTTTAAGTCTTTAATCCATCTTGAGTTAATTTGTGTATAAGGTGTAAGGAAGGGGCCCAGTTTTAGTTTTCTGCATATGGCTAGCCAGTTTTCCCAGGACCATTTATTAAATAGGGAATCCTTTCCCCATTGCTTGTTTTTGTCAGGTTTGTCAAAGATCAGATGGTTGTAGATGTGTGTGGCATTATTTCTGAGGCCTCTGTTCTGTTCCATTGGTCTGTGTATCTGTTTTGGTACCAGTACTGTGGTGTTCTGGTCACTGTAGCCTTGTAGTATAGTTTGAAGTCAGGTAGCGTAATGCCTCCAGTTTTGTTCTTTTTGCTTAGGAATGTCTTCATTATATGGGTTCTTTTCTTGGTTCCTTGTAAAATTCGAAGTATTTTTTTTCTAATTCTGTGAAGAAAGTTGATGGTAGCTTGATGGGGATGGAATAGAATCTATAAATTACTTTGGGCAGTAAGACCATTTTCATTTGTTTGTGTCCTCTTTCCTTGAGCAGTGGTTTATAGTTCTCCTTGAAGAGGTCCTTCACATCCCTTGTAAGTTCTATTCTGAGGTATTTTATTCTCTTTGTAGCAATTGTGAATGGGAGTTCACTCATGGTTTGACTCTCTGTTATTGGTGTATAGGAATGTTTGCGATTTTTGCGCATTGATTTTGTATCCTGAGACTTTGCTGAAGTTGCTTATCAGCGTAAGGAGATTTTGCGCTGAGATGATGGGGTTTTCTTTTTTTTTTTTGAGGTGGAGGCTCGCTCTGTCTCCCGGGCTAGAGTGTAGTGGCCAGATCTCAGCTCACTGCAAGCTCTGCCTCCCGGGTTTACGCCATTCTCCTGCCTCAGCCTCCCAAGTAGCTGGGACTACAGGCGCCCGCCACCTCG
>NW_012119858.1:0-745 GCF_000951035.1 Colobus angolensis palliatus
CCTCTGCCTCCCGGGTTCAAGCGATTCTCCTGCCTCAGCCTCCCAAGTAACTGGGATTACAGGCATGCACCACCATGCCCGGCTAATCTTTGTATTTTTTAGTAGAGACGGGGTTTCTCCATATTCGTCAGGCTGGTCTCAAAAACTCCCGACCTCAGGTGATCTGTCTGCCTCGGCCTCCCAAAGTGCTGGGATTACAGGCGTAAGCCACTGCGCCCGGCCATTTATTTATTTATTTATTTGAGACGGAGTCTTGCTCTGTCGCCCAGGCTGGAGCGCAGTGGCACAGTCTCGGCTCACTGCAAGCTCTGCCTCCTGGGTTCACGCCATCCTCCTGCCTCAGGCTCCCGAGTAGCTGGGACTACAGGCACTCACCACCAATGCCCGGCTAATTTTTTTGTATTTTTAGTAGAGACGGCATGTCACCGTGTTAGCTAGGATGGTCTCAATCTCCTGTCCTCGTGCTCCACCCACCTTGGCCTCCCAAAGTGCTGGGATTACAGGCTTGAGCCACCGCACCCAACCATTTATTTATTTTTTGAGACAGGGTCTCTGTCACTCAAGCTGGAGTGCAGTGGTACAATCAAGGCTCACTGCAGCCTCCTCCCCAGGCTCCAGTGATTTTCCTGCTTCAGCCTCCTAAGTAGCTGGGACCATAGGCGTGTCCCACCACACCTGGCTTTTTTTTTTAATTTTAATTTTTTATTTTTTATTATTATTTTGAGACAGAGTCTTGCTCTGTCGC
>NW_012119858.1:5855-6213 GCF_000951035.1 Colobus angolensis palliatus
TTGAGACGGAGTCGTGCTCTGTCGCCAGGCTGGAGTGCAGTGGCACCATCTTGGCTCACTGAAACCTCCGACTCCCTGGTTCAAGCAATTCTCCTGCCTCAGCCTCCTGAGTAGCTGGGACTACAAGCACGTGCCACCACGCCCAGCTAATTTTTCTATTTTTAGTAGAGGCAAGGTTTCACCCTGTTGGCGAGGATGGTCTCGATCTCCTGACCTTGTGATCCGCCTGCCTTGACCTCCCAAAGTGCTGGGATTACAGATGTGAGCTACCACACCCGGCCCCAAAGTGCTGGGAAAATTCAGAATTTTATCTTGTCAATTAAGATTGCCTGTAACTCAGTCTCATTTCCCTTGAAGA
>NW_012119859.1:0-2694 GCF_000951035.1 Colobus angolensis palliatus
CCACTTGCCTCGACCTCCCAAAGTACTGGGATTACAGGAGTGAGCCACCATGCCCAGCCAAGTATAGGGCTTTCTATTTCTTTCATTTTTTTTTGAGATGGAGTCTCACTTTGTCGCCCAGGCTGGAGTGCAGTGGCACGACCTTGGCTCACTGCAAGCTCTGCCTCCCAGATTCACGCCATTCTCCTGCCTCAGCCTCCAGAGTAGCTGGAACTGCAGGCGCCTGCCACCATGCCGGGCTAATTTTTTGTATTTTTAGTAGAGACGGGGTTTCACCATGTTAGCCAGGATGGTCTGGATCTACTGACCTCATGATCCTCTCGACTTGGCCTCCCAAAGTGCTGGGATTACAGGAGTGAGCCACCGCGCCCGGCCAGGGCTTTCTGTTTCTGCAGTGACTGATGCCAAGTCTGAGATATCTCTGAACAACAGGAAACAGCTGATTAAAATCCAGCACGCAGGCGAGATGGAGAAAAATTTCTTAGTTAAGTGATGTAGCAGATGAGCCAATGTCTGCATTGTGTCTTTGTCTTATGGAAAACACGGAATGAGAAAAGTGACCTCTTTCTGTCATTGCTCTCTCTGCACAGATGCCCCCCTGGGAAGCTTGGAGAACGGGACAGGACCAGAGGACCACGTTCTCCCAGATCCTGGACTTCGGTACAGGTTAATGTTGAGAAACCCAGTTACCTTCGGCATTGAAACGTCCTATTCACAGCTGTGCATTTTATTCTTTTTTAAAGATAGGAGTGCACCTGCTGGGATTAAAGGGCAAGGGCTTACTTCACTTTTATGTTCAGATTTAGTCTTTTTTTTTGAGTCGCCCAGGCTGGAGTGCAGTGGCTTAGTCTTGGCTCACTGCAACATCCGCCTCCTGAGTTCAAGCAATTCTCTTGCCTCAGCCCCCTGAGTAGGTGGAGTTACAGGCACACACCACCGTGCCCAACTAATTTTTTTGTATTTTTAGTAGAGATGGGGTTTCACAGTGTTGGCCAGGCTGATCTCGAACTACTGACCTCAGATGATCTGCCCACCTCGGCATCCCAAAGTGCTGGGATTATAGGCATGAGCAGATTTAGTCTTTACATGACAGAAGATGCAGTTGCCAAAGGTCTTAGGTCATTACTCCCTCAGAGAGACTGTATAAGAGATGGTAGATGTCAAATGTCAACACCTTTTGGGGCATATCTGGGTGCGTCCTCTATTGTTATTTTCTTAATTTAAATATTTGTTGATATTTGATAACAAGATTTGACAATCCTAGTGTTGTATATTTAAGCCATTTAGATATTACATAGCATTTGTGAAGTGCTTTGTATGCTGTCTGGCAGGTAGTAAGCACTATATAGGTTTTCTTTTTCTTTTTTCAAATAAAATATCTCAAGGGGAAATTGAGTTGTCCCAAGTTGTTTGATGCTTTTTTTCTTTTTTTTTTTTTATTTTTGAGACAGAGTCTCACTCTGTTGCCCAGGCTGGAGTGCAGTGGCTCGATCTCTGCTCACTGCAACCTCTGCCTCCTGGGTTCACGCCATTCTCCTGCCTCAGCCTCCGGAGTAGCTGGGACTACAGGCGCCCGCCACCACGCCTGGCTAATTTTTTGTATTTTTAGTAGAGACAGGGTTTCACTATGTTTGCCAGGATGGTCTTGATCTCCCGACCTCATGATCCACCCGCCTTGGCCTCCCAAAGTGCTGGGATTACAGGCATGAGCCACCGCACCTGGCCTGTTTTTTTTTTTTTTTGGAGACAGAGTCTCACTTTGTCGCCCAGGCTGGAGTGCAGTGGCATGATCTTGGCTCACTGCAACCTCTGCCTTCTGGGTTCAAGCAATTCTCCTGCCTCAGCCTCCCAAGTACCTGAGATTACACATGTCCACTACCATGCCCCGCTAATTTTTTTATTTTTCAGGAGAGACGGGGTTTCCCCATGTTGACCAGGCTGGTCTCGAACTCCTGGCCTCATGTGATCCACCTGCCTTGGCCTCCCAAAGCGCTGGGATTCCAGGCGTGAGCCACCGCGCCCAGCCTGGTCATAACATTTTTGTCTAGCCTGGGTGACAGAGCAAGACCCTGGATGCTTGGTGGCAGAACCAGTATGGACACCAAAGTCTTTCTTATGCCACTGCCATCCTTACTGGTTTTACCGTTTTCTTCTTCTGTCTCTCCTCATGGTTGTTGTAATTTGGGGTCCCAGGGTTCTATTACATCCTTATTTTCAACCTTAGCTCTGGAGTGGAACTTCCTGACTGCTGTAAGCCGTATTAGGCGCCATGGTCTCACCTGGAACAGGCTCTCTCAAAATGACACTGCTCGTAGGAAGCTCGTCCCAGTTAGTTCAGCATCAGAAGGAATTGGTGTTGCCAGACCCTTCCAGGGCGTGGTCTATTTTTGCTATTGATGTTAGAAAATGTGGCTAGGCATGGTGGCTCATGCCTGTTATCTCAGCACTTTGGGAGGCCAAGGTGGGAGGATTACTTGAGGCCAGGAGTTCAAGACCACCTGTCTGGGCAAGGTAGTGAGACCCTGTCTCTACAAAACAAACAACAGCAAAAATTATCCAGATGTGGTGGTGCACGTCTGTAGTGTCAGCTACTTAGGAGACTGAGGTGGGAAGATCACTCGAACCCAGGAGTTCAAGCCTTCAGTGATCTGAGATCGCGCCACTGCACTCTAGCCTGTCTTAAAAAAAAAAAAA
>NW_012119860.1:0-1061 GCF_000951035.1 Colobus angolensis palliatus
CAAGGACCCTCAGGGGGTGTGGTGATTCATAGTTCTCACTCAGACTTCTGTGTCTGCTCATATGTCCCTGTTTCATATCTCAGGGTCCGACTAGTCTATCTCAACCAGTGGTCTTGCCTTATCACAACAGCTGCTGTTGGATGATGCAACAAACATTTCTACAACTTCATAACCTTTATCATAAGCCCCTGGGCTTGACCCTCAGCCATATCTGTGCTGGGTTGCAGGAGAAAAGATAGCCTTTAAAACTGATAGCCTTTAAAACTGCTGTAGAGGCATTTACAGTTTTTCATTCATGTCGTGAGTTTGGATTAAAGGCTTGTAATTTGTCTTTTTTCCCTTTGTATGCTATCCAGGGCAGTCTGACGCAGCCAGTCTGTGAAGGTTGGCACAAAAGCCTCCATCGATTCACCCAGCTTTTGCCTGGTATCTATCCTAATTTAAAACTTTGCCACATGTTACCTTGGCGAAAGGCCAGTGCCACACTTCAGTGATGATTCGGCTGCCCTACTTAGTTAGAACTGAGTTCACTTCCTTCCTCAACACACCTGCCACATTGATCTGGAAGTTTCGCCTTGAGCCAAGTGATAGTTAATTTTATGTGTTAACTTGGCTAGGCTATGGTTTCTAGACATTTGAATACCAGTCTAGATATTGCTGTGAAGGTATTTTTTAGATGAGATTTACATTTAAATCAATAGATTTTGGGTAAAGCAGATTACCCTCCATAATTTAAGTGGCCCTTCCAACCAGTTGAAGGTCTTAAGGGCAAAGACTGAGGTTCCCCCAAGGAAGAGGGAATTCTGCCTCTGGACCGCCTTCAGACTTGAGCCGCAACATCAGCTCTTCCCGGGTCTCCAGCCTGCCTGCAGATTTCGAACGTGCCAGCTCCCACAGTAGTATGAGCCAATTACTTAAAACAAATCTCTCTCTGCCAACATCCTATTGGTTCTGCTTCTCTGGAGAATCCCAACTCATACAAGCCATTTTCTATAGAAGGCTGTTTCTTTTTTTTTTGAGACGGAGTCTGGCTCTGTGGCCCAGGCTGGAGTGCAGTGGCC
>NW_012119860.1:3931-5127 GCF_000951035.1 Colobus angolensis palliatus
TTTGGTTACTGTCACAATTCTTTGAAATTCACAAGTGCCCCAAAATATTTGAGCATTTTTCATGTATTGCTCTTCAATGTGAATGAATGCATTACGAAAGGAATTCTTTTACGTGCGGGTTAGCTGATAGACTTAGCTAATTCTCATGTGTGCAGGTGTCTTGCCTATCTGTCAGTCTTAGCCTTAAAGGAAAGATTCCCACCACCTCACTTGCATCCTCATCCCTTGGGCACAAGAATGAGAATTTTTATTGCTTGTACTACTTCAAAATCATTCAGTACGTGATGACCTGTCATGTATAGGGCTCTTTATACTTCTAGTTTAGTCCCTTTTGTTTTCTCTAGGAAAGATGTTTTAGACCTGGGACCAAAGAAGAAAGAGTGTATGCTGACATCTAGGAGGGAAGCAGCCCCCTCCCCTAAGCTCCGTCTCCCTGAGCACTCGTTTCCCAACGACCATACCAGGTTTTGGTCCTAGAGAGTTTATTACAAAATAAGAAAGAGAAGTCTGGGGAAGGTTCACTCGTCATAGAATTTTGGCAGCTCGTTGCCCAAGATGACTCGATGGTCCACACCAGCAGCTGTAATAGTGACAAGGTAGACGACACCCCCGCTTGAGCCATCCCGGCTCATGGCCAGAGCAATAGCTGCAGAGGGTTTCAAGTTGGAGAGAGGGAGAGAGAGAATGGCTTAGCTTCAAAAATGTTTTTATTCCCCCTCCATCCATATGCCTACTACTGCTTTCACCTCAAAACTCATCTTCCAGAAAGGCATACTTAGTGGTGCACTGCTAAGTCAGTTTTTTAAAAGAAGGCTTCCATATGTGGCATCTGCTGATGTCCATGATGTAAATGCTTCTGCTATGATCAACTGCAAGTTACAAATAGCTTAACGAGCAGCTCACAAATCCTTGACTATTTAACAATCAGCTCTCATGAGCGGTCCCAAGCCAGCCTCAGCACCCCTCAGCACACCACTGGTTCTTTTTTTTTTTTCAGACAGGGTCTCACTCTGTCACCTAGGCTGGAGTGCAGTGGTGCAATCACCGCTCACCACAGCCTTGATCTCCCCAGCTCAGATGATCTTTCCACCTCAGCCTCCTGAGTAGCTGGGACTACAAGTGTGCACCACTATGCCCAGCTCATTGTTTTTGTATTTTTTAAATTTTTTTTTTGTAGAGACAGGGTTTCACCATCT
>NW_012119861.1:0-541 GCF_000951035.1 Colobus angolensis palliatus
CACTGTTTTCGTGGAATTTACAAAGGGATATTTGGGAATGCATTGAGGCTTATGGTGAATAAGAAAATGTCCTTAGATAAATACTGGAGAGAGTCTTCCTGAGAAACTGCTTTGTGACATGTGAATTCACCTCAGAGTTACAATGTTCTTTTCATTTAGCAGTCTGCTAACACTGCTTTCTTGGAATCTGCAATGGAATGTTTTGCAGCGCATTGCAACTTATGATGACAAAATAATATCTTCATATAAAAATTAGAATAGAAAGAAGGTTTCTGAGAAACTGCTTTTTGACGTGTTAATTCATCATACAGAGTTACACCATTCTTTTAATGGATCCGTTTGGTATCACTGTTTTAGGGCAAACTGAGAACAGATATTTTGAATCACATTGAAGCCTAGGGTGACAAAGGAAATATACTCAGATAAACACTAGAAGGATGCTTTCTGAGAAAGTTCCTTGTGATGTGTGTAGTCATCTCACAGAGTTACACCATTCTTTTCATTGAGGAGTTTGCTAACACTGTTTTCATGGAATCTGCAA
>NW_012119861.1:1276-1994 GCF_000951035.1 Colobus angolensis palliatus
GAGAAAGTTCCTTGTGATGTGTGTAGTCATCTCACAGAGTTACACCATTCTTTTCATTGAGGAGTTTGCTAACACTGTTTTCATGGAATCTGCAATATGGTATTTGTGAGCGCATTGAAGCCAATGGTGACAAAGAAAGTATAATCAGATAAAAACCAAAAAGAAATTTTCCAATAAACTACTTTGTGACGTGTGAACTCTTCTCACAGTTTTACACTGTTCTTTTCATTGAGCAGTTTGCTCACACTGTTCTTTTGGAATTTACAATGGGATATTTTGGAGCACATTGAAGTTTATGGTGACAAAGGAAATAACCATTGAAAGAAGTGAAAAAGAAGTTTTCTGAGAAACTTCCTTGTGATGTGTGAATTTATTACACATAGTTACATGATTCCTTTCATGGAGCACTTTGGTAACACTATTTTTGGGGAATCTGAGAAGGGATATTTTGGATGGCCTTGAAGCCTTTGCTGAGAAAAGAAATATCTTCAGATAATAAGTAGAAAAAATCTTTCTGAGAAAGTTCTTTGTGATGTGTGAATTTACCTCACAGGGTTGTACCTTTATTTTCATCGAGCAGTTTGCTAACACTGTTTTCATGGAATTTACAAGGGGTTATTTGTGAGTGCATTGAGTCCTATGGTTAAAAAGGATTTATCCTCAGATAAAAACTAAAAAGAAACTTTCTGAGAAACTGCTTTTTGATGTGTGAAATCAT
>NW_012119862.1:0-892 GCF_000951035.1 Colobus angolensis palliatus
GAGCCAAATCATGAGTGAACTCCCATTCACAATTGCTTTAAAGAGAATAAAATACCTAGGAATCCAACTTACAAGGGATGTGAAGGACCTCTTCACGGAGAACTGTAAACCACTACTCAATGAAATAAAAGAGGACACAAACAAATGGAAGAACATTCCATGCTCATGGATAGGAGGAATCAATATTATGAAAGTGGCCATACTGCCCCAGGTAATTTATAGATTCATTGCCATCCCCATCAAGCTACCAATGACTTTCTTCACAGAATTGGAAAAAACGACTTTAAAGTTCATGTGGAACCAAAAAAGAGCCTGCATAGCCAAGACAATCCTAAGGCAAAAGAACAAAGCTGGAGGCATCACGCTACCTGACTTCAAACTATACTACGAGGCGACAGAAACCAAAACAGCATGGTACTGGTACCAAAACAGAGATATAGACCAATGGAACAAAACAGAGGCCTCAGAAATAATACCACACATCTACAAACATCTGATCTTTGACAAAACTGACTAAAACAAGAAATGGGGAAAGGATTCCCTATTTAATAAATGGTGCTGGGAAAACTGGCTGGCCATATGTAGAAAGCTGAAACTGGATCCCTTCCTTACACCTTGTACAAAAATTAATTCAAGATGGATTAAAGACTTAAATATTAGACCTAAAACCATAAATACCCTAGAAGAAAACCTAGGCAATACCATTTAGGACACAAGGCATGGGCAAAGACTCCATGACTAAATCACCAAAAGCAATGGCAACAAAAACCAAAATGAACATATGAGATCTAATTAAACTGAAGAGCTTCTGCATGGCAAAAGAAACTACTATCAGAGTGAACAGGCAACCTACAGAATGGGAGAAAATTTTTGCAATCTACCCATCTGACAA
>NW_012119862.1:2893-4010 GCF_000951035.1 Colobus angolensis palliatus
GTGATCTTGGCTCACTGCAAGCTCCACCTCCTGGGTTCAAGTGATTCCCATGCCTTAGCCTCCTGAGTAGCTGGGATTACAGGTGTATGCCACCACACCCAGCTAATTTTTGTATTTCTTAGTGGAGATGGGGTTTTGCCATGTTGACCAGGCTGGTCGAACTCCTGACCTCAGGTGATCCACCTGCCTCAGCCTCCCAAAGTGCTGAGATTACAGGCATGGGCCACCGCGCCTGGCCACCCTTATTATTTTCATGATAAAACAACTGCAAATAAAACTAAATAGACTCTTTCAGCCGGTGGGGGATGCAGAAGGTAGTGATTTTTGTTGTTGTTTTTGAGTCAGAGTCTCGCTCTGTTGCCCAGGCTACAGTGCAGTGGCATGATCTTGGCTCACTGCAACATCTGCCTCCCAGGTTCAAGTGATTCTTAGGCTTCAACCTCCCGAGTAGCTAGAATTACAGGTGCCTGCCATCATGCCCAGCTAATGTTTGTATTTTTAGTAGAAATGGGGTTTCACTGTGTTGGCCAGGCTGGTCTTGAACTCCTGACCTTATGTGATCCACCTGCCTCTGCCTCCCAAAGTACTGGGATTATAGGCATGAGCCACTGAACTCAGCCAGAAGGTAGTGATTTCTAAGCTGAGTATGTGTAGAGGCCATCAGAATCTCTGTGGGGGTATGTGTATGAGATTTTCATATTTATCTGAATGAGGTGTGTCTTAAAAAAAGTTGAATAACACTGCCCTAAACCAAGTGGTTCTTTCTTTCTCGGGAAAAGAAGATGTGAATTCAAAGCAAAGCAGGAGGAGGTGAGTCCTCTGTCGGCCACAGATTCAAGCAGCTTCCCCTGGTGCATGGCAAATGAAGGGCTTTCTCCAAAAGATTGTAATGTTAAAGTACTCCCTGGTGTCTTCAACATAAAACTTAAAAAAAATTATTGGAGCCACTCAGCTGTAGCCCAGGTGATCGTCGCCTCTTATTTAATGTGCTGTATGTTCACCATGTCCTAGGTCAGGCCTGGTTCAAATTGCACCTTCCGGGAAAGCTCATTGCTTTTTATCAACAGCTTGATTTACGACCAGCGAAAATCCATAGCCCTCTGTGACCCTTCTAAAG
>NW_012119863.1:0-1868 GCF_000951035.1 Colobus angolensis palliatus
ACAGAGCGAGACTCCGTCTCAAAAGAAAAAAAAAAAAAAACAAAGGCATCCATCGCCCCAGCCCCTCATCTTGTGCTTTTGTTTTGGCTTAATAAACTGTGCTATTATTGTATTTTTCATGCTCTGTTTGGTGTAGAAAAATGGTAAGATATAGATTAGGACAAAAAGAAGAAAACGCAAGTAACAGTTTATCCCACCAGCCAGAGTGAGGATGTTAATACCCTGTGGTGTGTCTATTGCCTGGTAGACCTTTCCCTATTTGCGTATGTTTCTACTCTATGCAGTGGTACTTCTTTCTACTTAATACATTGTTGCCATCTTTCCACTCTATTAAATAGTCGGCTTTGTAGTTTTGCATGGCTGCATAGTGTTTGCATTGCATTTTGTAGGTGTACCATGACTCAGTTATTCAGCCATTTAAACGTGGACATTTTGTTGTTTTCAGACTTTTTGCACTCTAAGCTTTGTTGGGCTGAGTGCCCTTTTAAGTTGATCTTTGTGCCATTCTCGGTGTCCCCTTAAGTGTACATCTTCAAGGAATAAGCACACGTTTAAGACTTTTGATGCGTGTTGTATCTTGCTCTCCCCAAAACCATACCAGTTCATAGAGTGTGAATTTTTTTCCTTATTTCCTCAGGTGTATTGCATATTAATTACTCTAAAAAAAACTGTTGACCAACGTGGAAGATAAAAAGTGATATTTGATTGTTTTCATTGATTTGTCTTTGATAATTAACAAGAAAGGTTGAGTATTTTTCACAAGTTTATATTTTGTGACTCACCCATGGGGGCATTAATAAGTTTTACAAAAAAGATGAACACCTTCCGTATGAAAGATAGTAACTTTTCATCCATCTTTTGTCCTATAGTTATTTCTCCCAGGTTGTCATTGACTTTTAAAAATGTATGGTGCTTTTTTTTTTTTTTGTGAAACGGAGTCTCGCTCTGTCGCCCAGGCTGGAGTGCAATGGCCGGATCTCAGCTCACTGCAAGCCCCGCCTCCCAGGTTTACGCCATTCTCCTGCCTCAGCCTCCCGAGTAGCTGGGATGACAGGTGCCTGCCACCACGTCCGGCTAATTTTTGTATTTTTAATAGAGACGGGGTTTCACCATCTTGGCCAGGCTGGTCTTGAACTCCTGACCTCGTGATCCACCTGCCTCAGCCTCCCAAAATGCTGGGATTACAGGCGTGAGCCACTGCGCCGGGCCTATAGATGGTATTTTTAAAGCAGAAACACACATAAAACAAGGGTACATACTGACCAGTTTGCGAAAAGTGTTGTGACTAAAGGCTCGCAGGAACTTAGCCCTGTATTTTCCCTGAGAGCAGTGGTTCATTATTTGCTGACTACTCACAGCAACTTGATAGAATGTAAATACCACAACTAATGAACATCAGCTGTATCTGAAAGAGCCCACTTCTGAAAATGATTATACAGCAAGCTCCAGGAGAACATGTCAGGAGATTGGCACCCTCTGATTGCAGGAAGACACTTCCTTTGGGCAATCCAAGCCGACTTTGCTTAGGAGAGGACAGTCCAAGACTAGAAGGCAGCAGAGTGAGATGTCAGAAATAGAGATGTCATATAGGGAAAGAGTATAGGAAAAAGCCAACTGTAGATTCAAAATCCATATGGTACAGAATAAGAGGCAGATTTTGTTCAAGGATGTTCACTGCAGTGTTGTTTATAACAGCAAAAAGAAGATGTCCAACAATGGGAGATTAGCTAAATAAACTCTAATGTAGACATAAAATGAAATATGTATGATTCAGGCCAGGAGCAGTGGCTCACACCTGTAATCCCAGCACTTTGGGAGGCCGAGGTGGGTGGATCACTTGAGGTCAGGAGTTTGAGACCAGCCTGGCC
>NW_012119863.1:10933-12462 GCF_000951035.1 Colobus angolensis palliatus
CTGTGTGGTCTTCACCACGTCTTTCTCATCCCTGGGCCTTAGCCTACCCATCTTTTGCTCCAGAAGTCGAACTGGGTGATTTCTGGGGTCTCTACTAGCTGTTTGTTTTTGTGACCTGGGGAGGGGCAGCTGTGCTGGTGGAGGTCACCCTTCTGAGGCCCCCTCCTCTCCCTGCCCTCTTTCTCTTCCCACATCTCTCTGATTTCCCCTTATTTCACTGACAAAGCTTAAAATCCCAGGCCTTTCTGTAGATAGCAGGGCTGCAGAAGACGGTGCCTGCCTCGGCTTGAAAACCGGGCCCAGAAAACACTGCCATCCATCACGTTCTCATTGTCACCTAGAAAGGGCCCAGAAGGTCAGCTTCCAATTGCCTCTCAGTACAGAGCTCATTTGTGTTGCTTGGGGACTGACTGTCCTTTCACAGAACTTGTGGGAAAATACCTCTTCTCTTCTCCAGCAAAGGTGATGGGAAAGGTATTATTTAGAAGGTAGACAGGACAGAGAACGGTGGAGGCATATTCCATTCTATGAAAGGACCAGTATGGGATTGAAATATTTGTAAGCATGGAGCACATCCTATTAACGGTTGATGTCGGATATCTTGTCTGCTTTCAGGAAGGATTTGTGGCCGAGGTACAAGGGGTGGCTTTTGATATGAAAATGTGCATTGTGGCTCCCTGAATGAGGGAGGTGGGAGAGGGCTGGGATGGCCCCACTGGGCGGGGAGGGGCGCCTCCGGGAGCGACACCCGGGGAAGCTGCGAGGCGTGAAAGGGTGCTTTTAGGAAAGTCTGGATCAGACATGATGTTATAGGAAAAAATGCAGCGTCTAAGGAAACAGCGCGTGAATAGAGAGAAAGCTGAGAGACGGGGCAGGGAGGCAGAGAGGACATAAAGCAGATGGGTATTGGCAACCAGGGGAAGGAGCTGCCTGGCGGCAGGGGCTGCAGACTGGAGGGAGGATGGCAGAGGACACTGTGCTTCCCCGGGAAGGACCCAGCCTTGGGGTGGAAACTTGCAGAATGACTGATGACGCCAGTAGTTGGACATGTGCTCTTCAGGAGCATGAGGACAGGCGGTTCGCAGGGTCACTAGCCCTGGGTCTGCACCTGGACCACGTAAATCGTTACCTCAAGAAGCTTTCATGTGGGCCGGGCGTGGTGGCTCACGCCTGTAATCTCAATACTTTGGGAGGCCGAGGCGGGTAGATCACAAGGTCAGGAGTTTGAGACCAGCCTGGTCAATATGGTGAAACCCTGTCTCTACTAAAAATACGAAAATTAGCCAGGTGAGGGGGTGCACACCTGTAGTCCCAGCTACTCGGGAGACTGAGGCAGGAGAATCGCCTGAACCCAGGAGGTGGAGGTTACAGTGAGCCGAGATTGCACCATTGCACTCCAGCCTGGGTGACAGAGCAAGACTCTGTCTCAAAAACAAAAACAAAAAAAATGGCCAGGCGCGGTGGCTCAAGCCTGTAATCCCAGCACTTTGGGAGGCCGAGACGGGTGGATCACGAGGTCAGGAGATCGA
>NW_012119864.1:0-512 GCF_000951035.1 Colobus angolensis palliatus
GTCACTGCACTCCAGCCCAGGCAACAGGGCGAGACTCTATCTCCAAAGAAATAAAGATGTTACAGCACTCTCAACAGTCCTTTATTCACAAATAACAACCCTACAATCTAAAACGTATCAGAGATATGTCCTATACACAGTCTGTTTTTTACCTTAAAAAACAAAATTATTCATTAAATTACTCCCCAATGTAATTTAAAGAAAAACATGTTAGCTCTTAAAACAAAACAAAACAAAAAAAAATGTGGCCAGGTGCAATGGCTCACGCCTGTAATCCCAGCATTTTGGGAGGCCAAGGTGGGCAGATCACGAGGTCAGGAGTTCAAGACCAGCCTGACCAACATGGTGAAAACCCATCTCTACTCAAAATACAAAAACTAGCTGGGCGTGGTGGCACGCTCCTGTAATCCCAGCTATTCAGGAGGCTGAGAAAGGAGAACTACTTGAACCCAGGAGGCAAAGGTTGCAGTGAGCCAAGATCGCTCCACTGCACTCCAGCCTGGGCGACAGAG
>NW_012119864.1:6872-8183 GCF_000951035.1 Colobus angolensis palliatus
TTTACTTTTTAATAAATGTGAAATGCACTGCCACTTGCTTTGTCAGTTCATGGCATACACACAGATCTTCTTCCTTTTTAACAGCTATATAATATTCCATGATACAAGTAAATTTAGATTATTAGCAATTTTCAATATTAAAAAGAATGCTGGAGACCAGACATAGTGCCTCATGCCTGTAATCCCAGCACTTCGGGAGGCCAAGTCAGGGAGATCACTTGAGCCCAGGAGTTCAAAACCAGCCTGGGCAACATAGTGAAATCCTAGCTCTACAAAAAAGACAAACATTAGCTGGGCATGGTGGCACATGCCTATAGTCCCAGCTACTTGGGAGGCTGAGGTGGGAGAATGGCTTGCGCCTGGGAGGTTGAGGCTATAGTGAGCCAAGATCACACCAGTGGACTCCAGCCTGGATGACAGACAGAAGCTCTATCTCAAGAAAAAAAAAGAAGAAGAAGAAGAAGAAAAGAACGCTATTAACATCCCTATTACCCTTGCACTCTTATGTAGACATTTCCATAGGGCAAATTCCAAAGACTGAAAATGCCACATCAAAGGATATAAACATAATTTATTTCAGCAGGTATTGCCAAATGGCCCTGCATAACTATTCTAACAATCTCTATACCTACCTACTTTCCACTATATTGTCAAAAAAACTAGATATCTGAATCTTAAGTATCACAAGAGCTTTCTTAATTGATACACAAAAAGCGGTCTCTCACCTGGGCACGGTGGCTCACACCCGTAATCCCAGCACTTTGGGAGGTCGAGGTAGGTGATCACCTGAGGTTAGGAGTTCGAGCCCAGCCTGGCCAACATGGTAAAACCAAGCTTCTACTAAAACACAAAATTAGCCAGGCATGGTGGCACATGCCTGTAATTCCAGCTACTCCAGAGGCTGAGGCAAGAGAATTGTTTGAACCCAAGAGGCAGAGGTAGCAATGAGTGGAGATTACGCCGTTGCACTCTAGCCTGGGTGACAAGAGCAAAACTCCATCTCAAAAAACAAAAAAGCCTTCTCTTGAGCACTCCCTCGCTCCTTTACCTCTTACCTTTTTTACTGACCCTATCCCTCTTATCTTCATCAATTCCTTTAATGTTTTATTCTCATTTTACTATCTCCCTGAGTTGAAAGATGTATTCATTTATTTTCAAGCGTTCTTGCGTTTTTCTTTTTTTTGAGATGGAGTCTCGCTCTGTCGCCCAGGCTGGCGTGCAGTGGCGCAATCTTGGCTCACTGCAACCTCCGCCTCCCAGGTTCAAGCAATTCTCCTGCCTCAGCCTCCCGAGCAGCTGGGATTACAGGTG
>NW_012119865.1:0-1158 GCF_000951035.1 Colobus angolensis palliatus
AAAATTAGCCAGGCATGGTGGTGCCTGCCTATAATCCCAGCTACTTGGGAGGCTGAGGCAGGAGAATCACTTGAACCCGGGAGGTGGAAATTGCAGTGAGTCTAGATCACACCATTGCACTCCAGCCTAGGTGACAAGAGTGAAACTCCGTCTCAAATAAATAAATAAATACAAATAAATAAAACAAGCTGTCCAACCTGTGGCCCAGGATGGCTTTGAATGCAACCCAACATAAATTCATAAAGTTTCTTAAAACATTATGAGTTTTTTTGCAATTTTTTTTTTTTTTTGCTCATTAACTATTGTTAGACTATTCTATGTATTAGACATATTTTATGTGTGGCCCGAGACAGTTCTTCCAATGTGGCCCAGAGAAGCCAAAAGGTTGGACATTGGCTCACACCTGTAATCCCAGGACTTTGGGGGGCCAAGGTGAGAGGATTGCTTGAGCCCAGGAATTCAAAAGCAGCCTGGGCAACACAGTGAGACGCCCCCCTACAAAAAATAAAAAATTAGCTGGTTTTGGTGTTTCATATCTGTAGTCCCAGCTACTCGGGAGGCTGAGGTGGGAGGATCACTTGAGCCCAGAAGGTTGAGGCTGCAGTGAGCCGTAAGCACACAACTGCACTCCAGACTGTGCGACACAATGAGACCCTGTCTCAAACATTTAAAAAGCAATTATTTATTTGCATTACAAATCTAATTTGGGCAGGGCTCAGTGAGGAGCCCTTATCTGTGATTGACTGGAGTAGCTCAACTGGGGCTAGCATATGCCTGTCCAAGATGGATTACTCACACAACTGACACTGACACTGACATTGGCTGTCAGTTCCTTTTCATTAAGCAGCTTGGACTTCCTCACAGCATGGTGATTGGGTTCCAAAAGTAAGCATCCTAAGAGGCAGAAAGTGAAAACTGCCAATTTCTTAAGGCCTAGGCCCAGAAATGGCACAGTGTTACTTCTACCATCTTCTATGGGTCAAGCAGTCACAAAGGCCAGACTCAGGAGAAGAGGACATAGACTGAATGGAGGGGTGTCAAAAAAATCTTAGAGCCATGTTTGAAAACTTCAACACCTACTCATCTACAGCTCAGTGAATTTGGGTGATATATATATATATATATATATATATATACACGTTTAATATATTATATACA
>NW_012119865.1:6138-7119 GCF_000951035.1 Colobus angolensis palliatus
TCGGGAGGCTGAGGCAGGAGAATGGCGTAAACCCGGGAGGCGGAACTTGCAGTGAGCTGAGATCCGGCCACTGCACTCCAGCCTGGGCCACAGAGTGAGACTCCGTCTCAAAAAAAAAACAAAACAAAACAAAAAAAACAAAAATTAGCTGGGCATGGTGGCGCATGCCTGTAGTCCCAAATACTCTGGAGGCTGAGGCAGGAGAATTGCTTGAACCCCAGGGGCGGACGTTGCAGTGAGCTGAGATTGTGCTACTGCACTCCACCCTGGCAATGCAGTGAGTCTCTGTCTCAAAAAAATAAAATAAAATAAAAAAGACCCTATCTCCCAATATAGTCACATTTTGAGGTGTTGGAAATTAGGACTTCCACATATAATTTTGGGATGGGGGTGGAGGGACACACTTCAGAAGAAACCAGATTTCAGGGCAGTGGGGAGCTAAGTGAATTGAAAAGAAATGGGGAAGTGGGAGGTAGAGACAACTGGATAAATTTGAATAAGACAGGAACAGACAGATTGGCTTTGACAATCAAAGGAAGAGTTTTTTAACCCGGGAAAAACTTGAGATGTTGATAAGCTGAGGGGAAGGTACCAGTGAAGAAGGAGAAATAAAAGTGTGTGGGAGGCCAGGCACGGTGGATCACACCTGTAATCCCAGCACTTTGGGAGGCCGAGGTAAGCGGATCATAAGGTCAGGAGTTCAAGACCAGCCTGGCCAACATGGTGAAACCCCCTCTCAACTAAAAATACAAAAAGTAGCTGGGCATAGCGGCATGCACCTGCAGTCCCAGCTACTTGGGAGGCTGAGGCAGGAGAACTGATTGAACCCGGGAGGCGGAGGTTGCAGTGAGCTGAGATTGCACCATTGTACTCCAGCCTGGATGACAGGGAGAGACTCCATCTCAAAAAAAAAAGAAATGGCCAATACTAAGTGTTGGCAAGGAAGTGGAGCATATAGCATAACCTGGTGTAACTACGTGG
>NW_012119866.1:0-22710 GCF_000951035.1 Colobus angolensis palliatus
CGTGAGCCCTGGAGGAACCTGTGTACAGGTCTCAGTACATCTTCATAAGAATCACCCTTATCCACCTCCACCACAACTCCAAAATCATTTCCTCCAGAAGGCCGGAATTCTACCTTTCTGCCAAAGAAAGGAGTCGGGGGAATCCTGCCCGCTCCCCACCTCACAGGGGCCAACGTGAGCCCAGGCTGAATCCAAATCTCCCTTTGGTCATGGCCATTGTCTACTCTGCACTTGCCTGCTGAGGCCAAGGCCGCAGCACTGGGCCCGAGGAGGATGCCCTGGAACCTGTCTTTTGTTCATGGGCAGATGCCCACTGTTTGCTGTCTGCCAGCATCTTATCCCAGTTGCTCTGCTCAAGGGAACGGGTCTGCCAGTACCTTCTGCATTGGCAACAGTATCGGAGCAATGTTGCAGGCTCAGAAACATTGTTGTTTGCTTGGTCCACCGTGGGAAAGCCAGGACCTAGGATTTTCAGGACTGATGGAGGGTGCTGGGTAGTTAAGTTTCTGGGGAATGTGTTGTGATGGGGAAGTCCACTTGTCTTGGAAGGAAATGCTCACTCCACACATACGATTCCTCCAAGATGCCTGGCAATGGGGCCCCAGCCCTTCAAAATAAAGGGACAGACTGCCACAGCTAGTCCTGAAAGTGCAGATTAATTTTATTTTCCCACACCTCCTCACCTGACCCCGGCATGTTCCCTGTCACTCCTACCCTGCGATGTGTCCGAGTTTGAAAACAGAAGACTTTCCCAAGGTTGGGCAGAGCCCCAGCTCTCCTGGAGATGGAATCTTTCCCTGTAGCACAGCAGTGTGGGCTTCAGACTTGGCAGGCCCTGGGTCCACCTGCAAGGCTGCCAATGACCAGCCAGCTGATCCTGGCAACTTGCTTGTGAGATCTGAGTTAGGGTTTTCTCCTCTGTAAACTCGGCCTGACCTGGTGGCACCTCCCTTGCAGGACTACTGCAGTTAGAGACAATGCATGAAAACAGCAATCAAAGTGCCTGGAACAATTTAGGCACTCGGTAAATGCCAGCTGCCATGTTTGCTAGGCTTTGGGCAGCTTGGGGCTCTCTATCCTTGAGTGCTCCTAACAACTGGAGTGTTCTAGGACCCAGAAACTCAATCCCTTTTTAGAGGCATCCTTGCACCTAAAACTGCAGCTTTCCCACTTGCTTTGTGGAACCTCCGCTGGGGTGGGGCCAGTTTGGGTTTCAGATTTACCCAGCAAGAGGCTTGCACCTGGATGTCTCATCTGGATGCCCCGCAAAGCTCAAAGAATTTTTGTAAATGGCACAGTGAATGTTTTCTTTTCCTCTCCACCTTCCAGAAGCCCCTTTCCCTGCCTCTCCCTCACCCCTGTCTTTCATTTCACAGCCACCGGAAGTCCCGCCCTTCTTCAGCCTTTATCTAACCAAAGGAAGGTTAACTCTTTGCAGTACTCCTGTAGTGTGTTAGGGAGACTGAACCTCCAGGCCACAAGAAAATAAGCCTGGTCCATTGATCGCGTACTCCTTGCGCTAGGGCAGGTCACCCATCACCCAATCCCTTGTTTCCCAATCCCCTACAGAGCCTCCTGCCTGAGGCCTTCAGGATTCCAGCAGTTATCTCTCGAACAGGGCAGCTGGAGGTATTCTCCCAGTCTTTCTCCTCTTATACTGCTGGTTCTCTGACTGAATTAAGCTTCTTGGCCCGTACTTGCAAAGAACCATTTTAGACCATTGGTTGATAATTTGCCACCGGAGCCAGAGAAAGCATGGACTCACACAGGGTTGGAGAAGACATTACCTCTTCCCCCGAGCTAGCTGGAGGAGCATCCTGTTTAATGGGCAGTAATTACACTGACCTGTCAGAGATAATATGTGACATGCTTCTGGGACAGGCGGGTGCTCAGCAAATCATTTTACTCTGCAGCTCTCCCACTTACTAGCTGACTGACCTGGGGCTCACTGACTGCTGTAAGCCCCCTTGGATAAAAGGGCGGGTCCGGGGAGGAATATAATCCGGCCTGGTCCCCAGAAGGATTGGATGCTGTGGCCAGGGTTACTCACACCTCTTCCCCTGCCTTCATGTGGTGTTTCTTTTGAAGACAGAGACCTTGAGAGTGCACTAGCAGGCAGAGACAGGCAGCAGGGTGGCCTAGAGGAAAGCACTCTGGGTTTGCAGGGAATGGACATAGGGTCTTGTCTAGGATCTCTCTCTTGCCACTTCTGTGGCTCTAGATGGGAAAGTCACCGAGAAACCTGGACCTCAGATTCCCACCTTGTTTACCTCTGGAGGTGGTATTGATAGATACGACTCCTCCCAGGGCAAAGAACAGGCCTTTTGATTTTCTGCAGCTCCAGTTTCTATCACACTGTCTGAATCCCAGAAGGCGCTCACCATTTTCCGGCTTGCTGAATGAATATGGAGCTGCTGATGGGGTCATAGTTACTACTTTTGTTTGAAGCCTCCTTGGCCTGCAGGCTGAGGAGAGCGGGTCCCTGGGCCTTCTCCAGAAGGTCATTTGCTAGCCTACCCTGCACCTGGTGACGTCACTTTGCACACAGCTGGAAGCAGGGTAAGCCTGGATGTCAAGAAGGAAGAAGGTAGCCTGACCACTCTTGTGTGTGTTATAGCTGCTAACCATGAGCCCCTCTAGGTTGGGCACTTGTCACTGGTGCTCCCCAGCAGGGGACCCAGTTCATGCAGTGCTTAGCTCTTGGAGAAAAGGTGGTAGGATTTGGGCCTGACCCCACATGACTTAGTATAGCATGGGCCTTCATGCCAGGTACCAATCCGGACTTACTCCATTGGCCGAAGGTGAGAGTGAAAATACTAATGTCCCCTTGCCCCCTTGGACACACACACTTTTAAACAATGTGTGCACCCTAACGAACCATAGTTCCTGAGAGAAGTGCAAGGTTGCCTTTCGGAGATGCCACAGGTAGAGCCTTTTCTCTGGCTCATCCAGTATCTCAGAAGCTCTGCTTTTCTATAGCCTTTTCTCGAATTATTTCAGGGTTGTTATTATTATTAATCATTTTTATTGTCATTAGTTTAAAGTCACCCACCCTTTGAGGGTCTGTCCTGCACACTTCTTCCCTTGCCTCATTCCTTGTTCTCTACTTTCCCCTTCATATAACCTTAATAGTTCAGTGAAGAATTTATTTCCAAACGTCCACGCTGCCTTCAGTGTCTCCATTTTTACTCCCTCTCCTTCTTCTCTATTATTTCCAAACCTCAGATTGTCCCCTCACCAAGATTTTCTGACGGCCCCACCTTTTTTTATTTCTGAAGTACCCCATGACAACCTTTTCCCCTGCACCCACCCCTTCCCTCTGCCCTCCTCCTCTCAAGATGATTTATGTGTATTTTCTACTACCGTGGCAAGCACCCTGTGATGTCCCTTTCTTTTTGCCAGTGCTCCCTCCCCTATGCTGGGTGGAGTATCCAATCAAATATCTAATACATTATATTTTCATCATATATTCTGATCATATATTTCAGCCCCCCCAAACTTATTTAAGTGTCTCTTGAATTTTCACACATCCTGTGATGCTCCCTTCCCTGGCCCCCTCCCCAAGACAGGTCACATAATGTTTTCTACATTTTCATGGCACTTCAGTCTCGGACTCTATCCCAGCATTTACTGCACTGCCAGTTTACCCATTTTTCTCTCCCACATAATCTAGAACATTCCTTGGACCTGGAGGATGTGTACTAGGGAGTATCCCCGGAATCTACACTGGTGCCTCACATAACAGGTGGTCAGAAAATGCGCAAGATGTACTCGTCGTTATGCTTTTATTTTTCTCTATGTTCTGCAGTAACCAAGGAAAATCATGGTAAATGTCAATCTTCACAAAACAGTAGACACAAAGCGTTTCAGAAACGTCATATATGAAGAAATCCTCCATCCTTCTTCAACCTTTTACTGGGTATTTCAACTTCAAAAGAACAGTTCACTCCTATAAGTGCTGTACAAGATCATAGAATATGATGGAACGACTTCATTTTAGAACGGTAGCAAAACTAAATGTCAATGACAGGAAACAAAGAAAAAAAATCTGTTCAATCATATTTTTAAACATATTGTTATTCTCAACAAACAGAATTTTAAAAAGAGTACAATTTTCCATTATCAAAAGCAAACACTCTAATTTGCAGTTAAACAATGATCACTGATCACAAGTATCAAATACAGTGTCCCCCGCCCCCAATCCACATCATTTTCAACTTAGGACCCTGGCCATCTACTCTTTGGGGTACCTGTGACTTTCTTTTCCACCCCCCAAGGGTCTGCCTCAGATCTACTTAGGGGGCGGAATAACCCCTAGCACCTGAATTGAGGATAGCCTCAACCTCTGCATCATCGTCCGAATCCCAGTCATAATTACAAGGCCAGTCTTTAGAGCATCGGTTACGAACCCTTGCCACAAAATGCATGACTTTCAGTTTGCTCGATTCCACGTGTGCTCGGGGCCCCCAGAAGAACTCGTACTCCACCGGACTGCTACGGGGCACCGGCTTATAAATCAGGTACCCTCTGCGCACAAACTCTTCTGTGACGATCTTCTTCGGATCTCCAAAGATGCTGTGCTGGCGTCCAGGCTGCATTCCTAACTTCCCCAGCACTTTCCAGACCAGAGCTTCCTTGGCGCTGTTGCCCATGATGAAGATGAGCGCTAATATGGACATCAGGAGACTTTTCTTAGTGCCCTGAAAATTGCTCCGGGGCACCGAAGGCTTTTGTGCTTGGGCAGTGCTCGAGGCTTCTTCAGGGGTGGTAGAGGCCTCCTCTGGAGTGCGGGGGTCTTCCTCGGGGCCGCTCAAGTCGTCTTCGGGGGTGCTCGCTACCACGGAGGCGGCCATGGGGGTCTCGGAGGCCTCCGAGGCCTGGATTTTGCGATTGTTGCGGTTCTCTTCTGCGGCTCTAGCATTACGGCGGCGCCGACTCTTTCGTCCCCGAGGCATGTCTCCTGCTAGGGGCTCAAAGCTTACAGCAGTCCTAGGGAAGGATGCTTGTAGCCTCTTCAGGAAGCAACTGCTTTATACCGTAAGAAGCTGCTGCTGCTGGAGCTACCAACGTCAATAGTCTTTGTATCAATAAACCAGCCGTTCTCAGCTACAAAGCTAGTTCCCACGCCAGCTGACTTGCGCAAGCAACCGCTGCCAGCACTTGCCGCAGCTGCAAGCCCGCGAGAAAGCTCAGCAAAACTGGCCCCGCCTCTCCTGCCACGCACACTCGTAGCACCAAAGGGGAAGTAGGCTGGTCCTCCACAGGGACTTCCGCTAGCAGATAGGAAAGGGGCAGGCAGCGACAGGGGTGGGACAAGGGCAGGAGTGACAGCTAGAGATTGGTGGGGACTGGAGTTTGCAGAAGAGAAAAAAATAGCTTAAAGTTTCTGTATTATCAGCCTAGTACAAATATTCCAAGATTGGCTTGGCAGTCTAGGGAAGGAGTGCGTCAGCTCCATTCCCACTGACGACAGGCGGTGTGTGTGTTGCAGGTTGGGAGGCCAGGGGTGGCGGGAGGGTGTATTCTTGGAAGGATTCAGCTGTCTCCAGCCTTCCTTTCCTGTCTTGGCTTACACATCGCGTTCATTCACTCGCCCTGTTTTCAGAAGGCATTTATGTGTATACTAATCAATTCGTGGTCCCGTGTAGGACCCGGATAATATTGTTGTGGCAGATGTGCTGGATGATGTGAGGAGATGGGACTGCAGAAACAAGCAGGGTGAAAGAGGTGCAGAGCCTTTAAAATGTGGTAGATACATGCACGATATATATACTGCCCTGCTTTTATACATATATACATACATACATATATCGTGCATATATCTACCACATTTTTATATACAGTGCATATATCTACCACGCTTATATGTATGTATGAAAGCAGGGCAGTGACAGGATCAGAGGAATTGCATTTGTGCAGCCTTTCAGAAGAGCAAACTATTTCCTGGCAGACCACATAGGAAGCAATTGGAATAAGAAGCACTGGGAACTAAAGTATGCCTTGAGGCTGTTGCCATGGGGATGGAGAGGCAGAAAGACATTTTAAAGGTGACCATTGAAGGGCTTTGTAGACAGAATGGATGAAGTGGGGAATGGGGAGGGGGTGACGGGGTGCAGGTTGGCTCCAAGGTTTCTAGGCTCCTGTCTTCCTGGACACCTGATTTATTTTGCTTCTTTCAGAGCATACTCTGAACTTTGTCCACTGCTTGCTTTTGCTCACTGTTTGCTCTGCCTGACCTACCTTCTCAGCCTTCTCCAACTAGCTAAATTTCACCTGACTGCTCACAGACCTGTTTCTCCCTGAAACTTGTCTTGATGTGCCCAAAAAGGTCGTGAGTCCATTTTTACTCCATTGAGGAAAGCCCTATAACTAGCACTCTGTCTTTCTTATGTCATTCAAGGTATTAGTTTAAGCAAGTCACTTCTCTCTAAGCCTGTTTTTCCATCTGTAAAGTGGGGCTAAAGTACTGCCCTCATAGGGTTGTGAGAATTAAATACGATAAAAAATGAAAAACATTTATTACATGGTAAGCACAGACTCTGCCTCTCAAGGTTTTCCAAGCAGTGTGTGAGTGTGGCATCTAATCAATGCATGCTGAAGGAATACATGATGGAAAAGATTTTATAGGTGTTCTTAACTGAACTCTTAAGAAACAAATGAATACTTTATGCATGTCTTGCTGAAATTTTCTTTATAATTAGAGCCTACTGAATCCTCCTGTTGGGTAAGTTAGCAATAAATCAATTTGGTTCAGCAAAGAAAGCACCTCTCCAGTACATAGAGCACTCTTGAGCCAGCCCTCCATTTGGGATAATCTTTGCATTCGTTCTGGGTCATGGCTTACTCAAACCAGTAGTCTGGCTCTATCTGCTGTCCCACATTCTGTGAATTCTCGCAGTTTCTGGTCCACTGATAATTGCTCTAAATTGTTTTTTAGTGCAGGTATGAACTTATTTTACTGTTTCCAGGAATTTGGGTCTTGCATAGAAGTCTATAGCATGTACAATCCTACCCTATGAAACAAAAATGGGGGGATTACTTTTGCTGTTTATTTGCTTGTGCTTAGCATGAATTTTTTTTTTTTTACTGCGAATTAATCTCAAACATAGGGCAAGAAGAGAGATTAATATTATAAACACTAATAGCTGCATAAAATTTAAATATTAAGCCCTACTTGCTGTCTATCTTTTATATATTGGATATGGTAAAACACTCCTTTTACATCTTCCATAACCCACTCTGCTCTCTCCTTCCCCACTGTGCTCCTCTATGATGAAGTCAGCAATTATTATGCCCATGGAGACTTGTATATATTTTCTACCAACTTGTGTGTCCGTACGCAACATAGAATCTCTTCTTTATTTAAAGCACATCATCATGCTGTATACATTGTTCAACATGTTGATTTTCCAGCTCAAGTTTATATTTTTTACATTTACCCATGTAAATACATGGAACTCTAGTTCATTTATTTTAATTTTGTACATTTCGTCATTTTCAATTTATCCTGTCCCTAATGATCCACACCTATGAAGTTCCCATTTTTCCAAAACAAAATAATATTCTTGTTAATATTTGTGTACATGCTCCCTGTGAACATGTGCATGCATTTCTCTAGGATCAACATCAAAGAGTAGGGTTACTGAATGTGTTGGCATGTATATGTTTAGATAGAACACATGGCTTTCTACTTTGTTTCATTTATAAAAATCAAAACATTCCATGTTGAATTTCCAGGCAAACCTTTTTCCTAATTCATAATGAAATCTCCTCAATTTACACTTCTAATTCTTTCATTCTAGTGTCTGGATGATATTCCTTGCAATGGATTTACCATAATCTCTTCAATTTATTTAATTTTCTTTTATTATTATTATTATACTTATATTATTCTACAGTACGTGTGCACAACGTGCACCTTTATTAAATAGGTATACATGTGCCATGTTGGTTTGCTGCACCCATTAACTCATCATTTACATTCGGTATTTCTCCTAATGCTATCCCTCCCCCTACCCTCCACCCCATGACAGGCCCCAGGATGCGATGTTCCCTGCCCTGTGTCCAAGTGTTCTCACTGATCAATTCCCACCTATGAGGGAGGACATGCAGTGTTTGATTTTCTGTCCTTGTGACTGTGTGCTCGGAATGACGTTTTCCAGCTTCATCCATGTCCTTGCAAAGGACATGAATGCATCCTTTTTTATGGCTGCATAGTATTTCATGGTGTATATGTGTCATATTTTCTTAACCCAGTCTATCATTGATGGATATTTGGGTTGGTTCCAAGTCTTTGCTATTGTGAATAGTGCTGCAATAAACATACATGTGCATGTGTCTTTATAGTAGCATGATTTATAATCCTTTGGGTATATACCCAGTAATGGGATCACTGGGTCAAATGGCATTTCTAATTCTAGATCCTTGAGGAATTGCCACACTGTCTTCCACAATGATTGGACTAATTTACACTTCCACCAACAGTGTAAAAGCGTTCTTATTTCTCCACATCCTCTCCAGCATCTATTGTTTCCTGACTATTTAATGATCGCCATTCTAACTGGTGTGAGATGGTATCTCATTGTGGTTTTGATTTGCATTTCTCTGATAACCAATGATGACGAGCATTTTTTCATGTGTCTGTTGGCTGCGTAAATGTCTTCTTTTGAGAAGTGTCTGTTCATATCCTTTGCCCACTTTTTGATGGGGTTGTTTGTTTTCTTGAAAATTTGTTTAAGTTCTTTGTAGATTCTTGATAATAGCCCTTTGTCAGATGGGTAGATTGCAAAAAGTTTCTCCCATTCTGTAGGTCGCCTGTTCACTCTGATGGTAGTTCATTTTGCTGTGCAGAAGATCTTTAGTTTAATTAGATCCCATTTGTCAATTTTGGCTTTTGTTGCCATTGCTTTTGGTGTTTTAGTCATGAAGTCTTTGCCCATGCATATGTCCTGAATGGTATTGCTTAGGTTTTCTTCTAGGGATTTTATGGTTTTAGGTCTAACATGTAAATCTTTAATGCACGTTGAGTTAACTTTTGTAAAAGGTGTAAGGAACGGATCCAGTTTCAGCTTTCTACATATGGCTAGCCAGTTTTCCCAGCACCATTTATTGAATAGGAAATCCTTTCTCCATTTCTTGGTTTTGTCAGGTTTGTCAAAGATCAGATGGTTGTAGATGTGTGGTATTATTTCTGAGGGCTGTGTTTTTTTCCATTGGTCTATATCTTTGTTTTGGTACCAGTACGATGCTGTTTTGGTACCAGTACCATGCTGTTTTGGTTAGTGTAGCCTTATCAGGTAGCATGATACCTCCAGCTTTGTTCTTTTTGCTTAGGATTGTCTTGGCAATGTGGGGTCTTTTTTGGTTCCATATGAAATTCAAAGTAGTGTTTTCCAATTCTGTGAAGAAACTCATTGGTAGCTTGATGGGGATGGCATTGAATCTATAAATTACCTTGAGCAGTATGGCCATTTTCATGATATTGATTCTTCCTATCCATGAGCGTGGAATGTTCTTCCATTTGTTTGTGTTCTCTTCTATTTCATTGAGCAGTGGTTTATATTTCTCCTTGAAGAGGTTCTTCACATCCCTTATCAGTTGGATTCCTAGGTATTTTATTCTCCTTGTAGCCATTGTGAATGGGAGTTCACTCATGATTTGGCCCTCTGTTTGTCTGTTGTTGGTGTATAGAAATTCTTCTAATTTTTGCACATTGATTTTGTGTACTGAGACTTTGCTGAAATTGCTTATCAGCTTAAGGAGATTTTGGGCTGAGACGATGGGGTTTTCTAAATATACAATCCTGTCATCTGTAAACAGGGACAATTTGACTTCCTCTTTTCCCAATTGAATACCCTTTATTTCTTTCTCTTGCCTGATTGCCCTGAACAGAACTTCCAAAACTATGTTGAGTAGGAGTGGTGAGAGAGGGCATCCCTGTCTTCTGCCAGTTTTCAAAGGGAATGTTTCCAGTTTTTGCCCATTCAGTATGATAAATAGCTGTTATTATTTTGAGATATGTTCCATCAATACCTAGTTTATTGAGCGTTTTTAGCATGAAGGGCTTTTGAATTTTGTCAAAGGCCTTTTCTGTATCTGTTGAGATACTTATGTGGTTTTTGTCTTTGGTTCTGTTTATGTGATGGATTACGTTTATTGATTTGTGTATGTTGAACCAGCCTTGCATCCCAGGGATGAAGCCAACTTGATCGTGATGGATAAGCTTCTTGATGTGCTGCTGGATTCAGTTTGACAGTATTTGATTGAGGATTTTTTGCATCGATGTTCATCAGGGATATTGGTCTAAAATTCTCTTTTTTTTGTTGTGTCTCTGCCAGGCTTTGGTATCAGGATGATGCTGGTCTCATGAGTTAGGGAGCATTCCCTCTTTTTCTATCGATTGGAATAATTTCAGAAGGAATGGTACCAGCTCCTGTTTGTACTTCCGGTAGAATTCAGCTGTGAATCCATCTGGTCCTGGACGTTTTTGGTTGGAAAGCTATTAATTATTGCCTTCGTTTCAGCAATAATATCAGTTATTGATATACTCAGAGATTCAACTTCTTCCTGATTTAGCCTCGGGAGGATGTATGTGTCCAGGAATTCATCAATTTCTTCTAGATTTTCTACTTTATTTGCATAGAGGTGTTTACAGTATTCTATGATGGTACTTTGTATTTCTGTGGGATCAGTGGTGATATCCCCTTTATCATTTTTTATTGCATCTATTTGATTCTTCTTTCTTTTCTTCTTTATTACTCTTGCAAGTGGTCTATCAATTTTGTTGATCTTTTCAAAAACCAGTTACTGGATTCATTGATTTATTGAAGGGTTTTTTGTGTCTCTGTCTCCTTCAGTTCTGCTCTGATCTTAATTATATCTTGCATTCTGCTAGTTTTTGAATTCATTTCTTTTGCTTCTCTATTTCTTTTAATTGTGATGTTAGGGTGTCAATTTTAGATCTTTCCTGCTTTGTCTTGTAGACATTTAGTGCTATAAATTTCCTACTACACACTGCTTTAAATGTGTCCCAGAGATTCTGGTATATTGTGTCTTTTATCTCATTGGTTTCAAAGAACATCTTTATTTCTGCCTTCATTTCGTTATGTACCCTGTAGTCATTCAGGAGCAGATTGTTCAGTTTCCATGTAGTTGTGCAGTTTTGAGTGAGTTTCTTAATCCTGAGTTCTAATTTGATTGCACTGTGCTCTGAGAGACAGTTTGTTGTGATTTCTGTTCTTTTACATTTGCTGAGGAGTGCTTTACTTCCAATTATGTGGTCAATTTTGGAATAAGTGTGATGTGGTGCTGAGAAGAATGTATATTCTGTTAATTTGGGGTGGAGAGTTCTATAGATGTCTATTAGGTCTTCTTGGTACAGAGCTGAGTTCAAGTCCTGTATACCCTTGTTAACCTTCTGTCTCGTTGATCTGTCTCATGTTGACGGTGGGTTGTTAAAGTCTCCCATTATTATTGTGTGGGAATCTTAAGTGTCTTCATAGGTCTCTAAGAACTTGCTTTGTGAATCTGGGTACTCCTGTATTGGGTGCATATATATTTAGGATAGTTAGCTCTTCTTGTTGAATTGATCCCTTTACCACTATGTAATGGTTTTGTCTCTTTTGATCTTTGTTGATTTAAAGTCTGTTTTATGTGAGACTTGGATTACAAACCCTGCTCTTTTTTTTTTTTTTGCTTTCCTTTTGCTTGGTAGATCTTCCTCCAGCCTTTTATTTTGAGCCTATGTGTATCTCTCCATGTGAGATTGGTCTCCTGAATACAGCACACTGATGCGTCTTGACTCTTTATCCAATTTGCCAGTCTGTGTCTTTTAATTGGGGCATTTAGCCCATTAACATTTAAGGTAATATTGTTTGTATGAATTTGATCCTGTCCTTATGATGTTAGGTAGTTATTTTGCCTGTTAATTGATGCAGTTTCTTCATAGCATCAGTGGTCTTCACAATTTTGCATGTTTTTGCAGTGGCTGCTACCAGTTGTTCCTTTTCATGTTTAGTGCTTCCTTCAGGAGGTCTTGTAAGGCAGGCCTGGTGGTGACAAAATCTCTCAGCATTTGCTTGTCTGTAAGGATTTTATTTCTCCTTCACTTATGAAGCTTAGTTTGGCTGGATATGAAATTTTGGGTTGAAAATTCTTTCCTTTACGAACATTGAATATTAGCCCTCACTCTCTTCTGGCTTGTAGAGTTTCTGCCAAGAGATCCACTGTTAGTCTGATGGGCTTCCCTTTGAAGGTAACCTGACCTTTCTCTCTGGCTGCCCTTAACCTTTTTTCCTTCATTTCCACCTTGGTGAATCTGACCATTATATGTCTTGGGATTGCTCTCCTTGAGGAGTATCTTTGTGGTGTTCTCTGTATTTCCTGAATTTGAATGTTGGCCTGCCTTGCTAGGTTGGGAAAGTTCTCCTGGATAATATCCTGAAAAGTGTTTTCCAATTTGGTTTTATTCTCCCCATCACTTTCAGGTACACCAATCAAATGTAGATTTGGTCTTTTCACACAGCCCCATATTTCTTGGAGGCTTTGTTCATTTCATTTCTTTCTTTCTTTTCTTTTTTTTTTTTGAGACAGAGTCTTGCTATGTCGCCCAGGCTGGAGTACAGTGGCATGATCTCGGCTCACTGCAAGCTCTGCCTCCCGGGTTCACCCCATTATTCATTTCTTTTATTATTCATTCTCTAAACTTCTCTTCTCACTTTATTTCATTAATTTGATCTTCAATCACTGATACCCTTTCTTCCACTTGATCGAATCTGCTATTGAAGCATGTGCATGCATCACATAGTTCTCGTGCCATGGTTTTCAGCTCCATCAGGTCATTTAAGGTCTTCTGTACACTGTTTATTCTAGTTAGCCATTCATCTAATCTTTTTTCAAGGTTTTTAACTTCCTTGTGATGGGTTCGAACATCCTTCTTTAGCTCGGAGAAGTTTGTTATTACTGACCTTCTGAAGACTACTTCTGTCAACTCATGAAAGTCACTCTCCATCCAGCTTTGTTCTGTTGCTGGTGAGGAGCTGTGATCCTTTGGAGAAGAGGCACTCTGGTTTTTAGAATTTTCAGCTTTTCTGCTCTGCTTTCTCCCCATCTTTGTGGTTTTATCTACCTTTAGTCTTTGATGTTGGGGTTTTTGTGTAGATGTTCTTTTTGTTGATGTTGATGCTATTTCTTTCTGTGTGTTAGTTTTCCTTCTGATAGTCAGGTCCCTCAGCTGCAGGTCTGTTGGAGTTTGCTGAAGGTCCACTCCAGACCATTTTTGCCTGGGTATCACCAGTGGAGGCTGCAGAACAGCAAATACTGCAGAACAGCAAATATTGCTGCCTGATCCTTCCTCTGGAAGCTTTGTCCCAGAGGGGCACTTGGCTGTATGAGGTGTCAGTTGGGCCCTACTGGGAAGTATCTCCTTGTTATGCTACACAGGGGCCAGGCGCCCTCTTGAGGAGGCAGTCCGTCCATTCTCAGAGCTGAAACACCATGCTGGGAGAACCAATGCTCTCTTCAGAGCTGTCAGGCAGGGACGTTTAAGTCTGCAGAAGTTTCTGCTGCCTTTTGTTCAGCTATGCCTGCATCCAGATGTGGAGTCTATAGAGGCAGCAAGCCTTGCTGTGCTGTGGTTGGCTCTGCCCAGTTCTAGCTTCCTGGCCACTTTGTTTACCTACTCAAGTGTCAGCAATGGTGGATGCCCCTCCCCTTGCCAGACTGCTGCCTTGCAGGTTGTTCTCAGACTGCTGCACTAACAGTGAGCAAGACTCCATGGGTGTGGGACCTGCTGAGCCAGGCATGGGATATAATCTGGTCTGCCAGTTGCTAAGACAGTTTAAAAAGTACAGTATTTGAGTGGGAGTGTTCCATTTTTTCAGGTACAGTCTGTCACAGTTTCCCTTGGCTAGGAAAGGGAAATCCCCTGACCCTTGGGCTTCCTGGGTGAGGAGACACCCCATCCTGGTTCAGCTCACCCTCCGTGGGCTGCACCCACTGTCCAACCAGTGCTAATGAGATGAACCAGATATCTCAGTTGGAAATGCAGAAATCACCCATGTTCTGCATCAATCACACTGGGACTGCAGACTTGAGCTGCAGACTTTGGCCATCTTGGAATGGACCCACCCAACTTATTCAATTTTCTAAAAACAATGCTTTAATAAAATTCAATGCCCATTTTCTCAAATGGGAAATATTTCCAAAGGAGTATGAGAGTAAATTTTACCTTCAGGATATTTGACAAATTATTTAAAATTCTTCCTTCTACTTCGGTCAGAATAGAGGTAATTTACAGCATTTTCCTGAATCTTCAATAGGAAGCAGAGACTTGTCTGACTACATAATTCTACAATACATAAGCCTTGTTGAACATTACCCCAAAGGCACTGAATGTTTTCCAGCAAGGAACTGAGGAGATCAGATCTGTGGTTTAGCAAAATCTCTTTGGCTGCAGTATGGAGAAAAATGGACTATGTGGGAGGGGAGAAGGGAGAGTGGAAGACCCTTATCCAGGCTACAGATAGTGGTGATCTGAAATAGAGTGAAGATGGAGAGAAAGAAATGAATATGAGAGATGTTTAGAAGACCGCATCAATAAGCCTTGTGGATTTCTTGGATCTTGGCAGTGAGGGAGAAAAATGGGTTAAGTGGGACACCCACATTCTGGCTTGGGTAGGAGATGAGATTCAGAATACAGGAGGAGAAGCAGGTCAGCTGCCTTGAGCTTCTCTTGGGTATCTTGTCCTACTGAAGTATCACTGGATTTTAAATGGTTGCTTAAGCCATACTAATGCTCAGCCTCCCACAATACACAGTCACAGAGCAAAACAAGGTGCAGCCTGCCCGCAGAATTGTGGGAGGGCTGAGTATTGCCTATGACATTTGTGTATTGGAGCCAAGATTCTCTCTTTAACCATGAGTAAACCCACACTCAGTTTCCCATGGACTCTTCTCAAAATGACAATTCTTAGAACCACAAACTGAGCCTATCATCATAGGTATGATAATGCTTCCTGAAATGCATCCTGGGGTCCTCTGGCATCTCAGGGTGCCGACATGCCCCAAGTGATATCAGGGGCAATTTGAACAAAAATGCCAAATGATTCAATGCATTAAATAAGGCTACATGCTCTTCTGTGGCTTCGGTACCTGCCACTGGTGCCTTTAGAGTAGCTTTTTTGGCTCCTCTTGGACATGCCCATACATTTTCCTAATGGGAACACCACCAGTCCTTCATTCTTTCTCTTTAGGGATGGGAATGAATCTGGAGGCAGACATGGGATATTTACATCCTCAAAATTTTTAAAAAAGTATTCAATTACATTGAAGTTTCCCCAAGTGTTATCCACTGCATCACTTATTCTTAGGCAATGAACAGTGGTTGCATTTCTTACTTCCAACATATATCTGAAATCCATCTTATTAGTATTCATAATATCAAGAATAAGTAACTTCCTTCTACCATTCTTCATGTGCATTATCTCTAGGTGGTCACTGTCATTTGGATGCCCAATGTAGATATGAGGCATCTGAGACAGTGACTAGCACAATAGCAGACCTGTTATCAAATCCCTGACAGGCAATGGAGTCAGGAGTTTTGATGCACTTCCCCTGATGCCCCAGACATTGTTCTTTCACTCTCTGGTTCATTAAAATGATGCTATTCCCACTACCACCACCCTCCCTGTCTTACAGGGTTGTCTGTGTAGATTTATGCAGCAGGCTTTACCTCACCTCCAGCCTCTCCTAATCCAAGGGCCTCTTGGTCATAAGATGATCATAAGATGATCCTCCTGAGGAGCCACTTACTTGTTTCCAGTCACTAGTCTATATTCCTTAGATACTGGGTTGTATACCTTGCTAGCCAAATGGGGTTTGGCCCATAGAACATCCTTAAAAAACGAGACATGATGGATCAAGTGAATGAACAAACAAATGAAGAAATGAGACAATGTATCTTCCTTCCTTAACATCTCTCACCTCAAGTCATTAGTGTGTTTGATCCTCAGCCTCAGGTTTTCCCAGTTCATGAGCCCATAATGATCAAGCAGGGGAACCTTCAGACTCAGACCTCTGTGCATTTGCATGCCTGCATGCCTGCATGCATGTAGTCATGTAGAAGTGCACCCATTCATATGTGCACCAGTATTTGCTTGCTCACCTTTATCCTTGCTTCTGGTGCTATGTGAAGGTTCTGACACTGGTCCCTCTGAGATAGACCATCCACTCAGCACTTGTCTATTTAAAATTTAGCACACTTTATCTTATCAGGCCTTCACAGATTTCATGAAGAGTGGGCATTCTCATTCCCTTCCTATGGATGTGGAATCCGAGCATGTAGGAGCCTTACCTAGTTAGAAGCATGGGCACAGGAGAGGAATGGGGCCAGGGTATCAACAATAATGGTGGCCATTTCTTGAGCAGTTTCTCTCTGCCAGGCATTTTGCATATATGTCCCATTTATAATATCGTTACTATGATGCCTATAATTCTAAAGATGAGGCATCTGAGACATAACAAAAACAAATACTTGTTCAACATATGTGTTAAGTTTTGTGACCTGGGTTCAAGCCCAGGTTTGTTTGATGTCGTAGCCTATGCCTTTATCACGAAGCCAAGAGTGGGGTGTGGTTGCATACTGATGGAGTAGGGAACAGTGTGTGTGTGAAGGATTGGGAGGTACAACAAGGCAAGGGGGTATATCCCAGCTGAGATAAATCCTATCTCCCTGAGAATCTTGAATGACTCTGAGGCCGGAGGTCATCTATAGGCCATTTCCAATTACTCCATAATTGTCTGGAGTCAACATTTCAAAATTAATAAAAGCCTTTATAGCCTGAAAGGTACAGAAAGAATTGAATTCTCTACTTACAATATACTCACAGTTGAGGAGGGTGGGGATAGTTTGCACATATTCTTTTGGTAAATGGAGGTTTTGCCCCTCCTCCTTCCTAAGTACGTATGGCAGGGTCATCCTGAAAATTGTTATAGAAAGAGTACTCCTAGTTTGGAGATATGAAGGTATCAGGGACAACCTGAAATTGTTACCTTAAGGACAATAAAGGGATGCCTTGTATAAGCAATTGAACAGTGGACACTGTATAAGGAGGACTAGTGAGAAATAAAGGGCCTTTTAAACTGTGGTCAATAATTTAGAGTTATGGGGTTTTAAGCAGGTAAAAAAATTCAGCTGAATAACTCAGAAACAATTCACTGCATATTATTAAGTAAAGAATTGTTTAGGGCAATAAAAATTATTATTAAGTAAAGATTGTTTAGGGCAGGGGTTCCCAATATTAAGGCAGCATATCAGGATTTTTTTTTTTTTAGCTTAGTAATCAGGCTTTTATACAATTTCGTGTGTCAAGTTAAAAGAAATAATAAAACCCTGATTACTAAATAAAACCATTTGTTACCTTATAATTCAGGGGTTGGGAGTGGCAGAATGGTAATGGTGGTAGGAACAGACTCAGAATGGAAGCAGGAAGTTCTGATGAGAGTATTTCAAAAGCTGAAATAAGAGCAAAGATACCCTCATCTGGAAATGGTTAGAGGCTAAGGAAAAAAGTTTATGGAACCTGGAATGTTGTACAAAATATTGAACTGACTCTATCACAGACTGATAGAGTTGTATCTTATGATCTTATAAGCAGGGTTCTAAACTCAAATACACACAGGGACCAAAAAGGAAATGTAAATATATTTTGCAGACTCAATGACATAGGAACTGGGGCAAACTCACAAGCACACTCTCTATCTAAAGTAGGCAGCAGCTATTGCCATTTGTATGTCTCCTTTTGAGAAATGTCTATTCAGATCTTTCGTCCATTTTTAAATCAGATTATTAGACTTTTTTCTATTAAGGTGTTTGAACTCCTTAGATATTCTGCTTACTAATCCTTTGTCAGATAAGACAGTTTATAAATATTTTCTCCCATTCTGTGGGCTGTCTCTTCACTTTGTTGATTGTATCATTTGCTGTGCAGAAACAATTTAACTAGATGTGATCATATTTGTCCATTTTTGCTTTGGTTGCCTGCACTTGTGAGTTATTACTCAAGAATTATTACTTGCCCAGACCAATGTCCTGGAGAGTTTCCCCAATGTTCCCTGTTAGTAGTTACATAGTTTGAGGTCTTAGATTTAAGTCTGTAATCCATTTTCATTTGATTTCTCTATATGGTGAGAGATAGGAGTCTAGTTTCATTCTTCTGTATATGCATATCTAGTTCTCCCAACACCATTTATTAAAAAGACTATACTTTCTCCAATGTAGGTTCTAGGCATCTTTGTCAAAAATGAGTTCCCTGTAGAAGTATGGACGTATTTCTGAGTTCTCTGTTTTATTCCAGTGGTCTATGTGTCTGTTTAAATACCAGTACCGTGCTGTTTTGGTTACTATCACTCTGTAGTGTAATTTGAAGTCAGGTAATGTGACTCCTGCAGTTTTGTTAAGTTTGCTCAGGATGGCATTGGTTATGCTGGATTTTTTGTGGTTCCATATACATTTTAGGAATTTTTTTTCTATTCCCGTGAAGAACACCATTGGTATTTTGATAGGGGTTACAGTGAATCTGCAGATTGCTTTGGGTAGTATGGACATTTTAGTAACATTGATTTTTCTAATCCATGATCATGGAATATGTTTCCATTTTTTGTGTCCTTTTCAATTTGTCACATCAATGTTTTGTGGATTTCATTGTAGAGATCTTTCACTTCTTTGGTTACGTGGTTAGGTGAATTCCTAGGTGTTTTATTTTATTTATAGCTCTTTTAAATGGGACTGGTTTCATGATTTCCTCTTCAGTCTGTTCACTGTTGGCATATAGAAATGCTACTAACTTTTGTATGTTGATTTTGTATCCTGCAACTTTACTGAATTTATTTATCGGTTCTAAGAGTTTTCTGGTGGAGTCTTTAGGTTTTGCCAAATATAGGATCTTATCATCTGTAAACAAGGATAATTTGACTTATTCCTTTCCAATTTGGATGCACTTTATATCTTTCTCTTGTCTGATTGCTTTAGCTAAGACATCCAGTACTATGTTGAATAACAGTGGTAAAAGTGGGCATCCTTGTCTTGCTCCAGATCTTAAAGGAAAGGCTTTCAGTTTTTCCCCATTCAGTGTGATACTAGCTGTGAGTCTGTCATCTATGGTTTTTATGATTTTTGTTGTGTTGAGGTATGCTCCTTCTATACTCAGTTTTTTTAGTTTTTTTCCATGGAGAGATGTTGAATTTTATCAAATGCTTATTCAGCATCAATTAAATTGATCATATGGTTTTATCCTTCATTCTGTTGATATGGCGTATCACAATGACTGGTTTGCATATGCTGAAACATCCTCACATCCCAGAGTTAAGTTCCATTTGGTCATGATGAATCATATTTTTAATGTGTTGCTGAATTTGGTTTGCTAGTATTTTGTTGAGGATTTTTATACATCAATATTTTTCAGGGTTATTGGACTGTAGTTTTGTGGGTTTTTTTTAATGTGTCATCTGGTTTTGGTATCAGGGTAATGACCTCATAAAATCAGTTTGGAACTATTCCATCCTCCTCTACTTTTTGAAATAGTTTAATTAGGATTGGTATTAGTTCTTCTTTAAATGTTTGGTAGAATTCAGTAGTGAAGTCATGGGGTCACTGGCTTTTCTTTACTGTAAGTTCTTTTTATTATTATAATTTTGCTCTCATTGCTTGTTATTGATCTACTCAGGTTTTGGATTTCTTCATGGTTCCATATTGCTAAGTTGTATATGTCTTGGAATTCGTCCATTTATTCTAGGTTTTCCAAATTATTGGCATATAGTTTTTCATAGTAGTCTCTAATGATCCTTTGAGCTTCTACAGGATCAGTTGTAATGTATACTGTTTTAGTTCTGATTTTATTTATTTTCGTATTCTCTCTTTTCTTCTCAGTGTGGCTAAAGCTTTGTCAATTTTAAAAAAATCTTTTTAAAAAACCAACTTTTCCTTTTATTGGTGTTTTGTTTTTTTTTATTTCAGTTTCATTTATTTCTGCTCTGATCTTTATTATTTATTTTCTTCTACTAATTTTAGGCTAAGTTTGCTCTTGCTTTTCACCTTTTTTTAAGATGAATTGTCAGGTTGCTTATTGGAAGTTTTTCTACTTTTTTGATGTAGGCGTTTACAGCTATAAACTTTCCTCTTAGTAGTGCTTTTGCTGTATCCCATAGGTTTGGCATGTTGTTTCCATTGTGATTTATTTCAAGAATTTTTTCAATTTCCTTCTTAATTTATTCATTGATCTACTGATCATTCAGCAGCATGTTGTTTAATTTCCATGTGTTAGTATAGTTTCCATAGTTCCTCTTGTTTTTGACTTTTTATTTTGTTTCATTATGATCAGAGAAGACGCTTGATATGATTTCAATTACTTTGAATGTTTTAAGACTTGTTTCATGGCCTAACATATGATCTATCTTTGAGAATGATCCATGTGCTGAAGAGAAGAATGTGCATTCCTCATCCATTGGATGAAGTGTTCTGTAAGTATCTATTAGGTTCATTTGGTCTATAGTGCAGATTAAGTCTGATGTTTCTTTGTTGATTTTCGTCAGGATAATCTGTCCAAAGCTGAAAGTGGGGCACTGAAGTCCCCAGCTATTAATTTATTGGAATCCATCACTCCCTTTAGCTCTATTAATATTTTCTTTATATATCTAGGTGCACCAGTGTTGGGTGCATATGTATTTGCAATTGTTATATCCTCTTCTGAATTGGCCCCTTTATCATTATTTAATGTCCTTCTTTGTCCCTTCTATAGTTTTGGTCTTGAAATCTATTTATTCTGATATAAATAAGTATAGTTACTCCTGTTTTTGTTTGTTTGTTTGTTTCCATTGGCATGGAATATCTTTTTCCATCCCTTTATTTTCAGTCTATGCATGTCCTTATAGGTGAACTGTGTGTTTTGTAGACAACAGATCGCTGGGTCTTGTTTTCATAATCCATCGAGCCATTCTATCTTTTCACTGGAGATTTAGTCCATTTCCATTCAATGTTGTTATTGATGAGTAAGGACTTCTGCCATTTGGTTATTTGTTTTCTGGTTGTTTTGTGGTCTTCTCTTCCTTCCTGTCTTCCTTTTTGTGAAAGTGATTTTCTCTGGTGGTATGTTTTAATTATTTCCTTTTAATTTTTGGGTGTATGCTGTAGGTTTTTTGATTTGGGGTTACTATAATGCCTGCAAATAACATCTTATAACCCATTATTTTAAAGTGATGACAACAGTGATTGCAAGACAAATAAACATACTAAAAAGCAAAGAGAAAATTAATGAAAACTGTACACTTTAACTTCATTCCCCCTCTACTTTTAAACTTTTTCTTGTTTCAATTTATATCTTATTATACTGTCCATGTTTTGAAAAGATGTTTTAGTTATAATTTTTGATAGGTTCATATTTTAGTTTTTGTACTCAAGATATAAGTAGCTTATACAACTACAGTATTATAATATTCTGTGTTTGTCTGTGTACTTTCTATTACCAATGAGTGTTTTGCCTTCAGATATTTTATTGCTTGTTAACACCCTTTTCTTTCAGATTGAAGAAATCCATTTAACATTTTGTAGGACAAGTCTGGGTCTTCATGAAGTACTTCAAGTTTTTGTTTGTTTGTTTGTTTGTTTGTTTGTTGGGAAAGTATTTCTCCTTCATGTTAGAAGAATATTTTCACTGGATATACTATTCTAGGATAATAGATTTTTTTTTTTCCTTCAGCACTTTAAATATGTCACACTACTCTATCCTGGTCTGTAAAGTTTCCACTGAGATGTCTGCTGTCAGATGTATTGGAGCTCCGTTGTATGTAATTTGTTGCTTTTCTCTTGGTGTTTTTAGGGTCCTTTCTGTATCCTTGATATTTAGGAATTTGATTATAAAATGCCTTGAGTTAGTCTTTTTTTGGTTAAACCTGCTTTGTGTTCTATAGCTTTGTGTTTGGATATTGATATTTTTCTTCAGGTTTGGGAAGTTCTCTATTAGTATCCCTTGGGATAAACTTTCCATCCCTATCTCTTTCGCTATCTCTTTGAGGTCAATAACTCTTAGATTTGTTTCTTTCAAAGCTATTTTTTAAATCTCATAGGTGTGCTCCATTGTTTTTATTACTTTTTACTTTGTCTCCTCTGACTGTGAGTTTTCAAACAGCCTGTCTTAAGTTTGCTAATTATTTCTCCTGCTTGATCAATTCTGCCATTAAAGGATTATGATGCATTCTTCAGTATGCCAGATGCATTTTTCAGCTGTAGAATTCCTGCTTCTTTTTAATTACTTCAATGCCTTTGTTAAATTTATCTGATACAATTCTAAATCCCTTCTCTGTGTTATCTTGAATTTCTTTGAGTTTTCTTAACATGGCTATTTTGAATTTTCTGTCTGAAAGGTCACATATCTCTTTTTCTTTAAGATGGTCCCTGGGGGCGGAGCAAGATGGCCCAATAGGAACAGCTCCAGTCTCCAAATCCCAGCGCGAAGGACACAGAAAACCGGTGATTTCTGCATTTTCAACTGAGGTACTGGAGTCATCTCACTAGTGAGTGCCGGACAATCGGTGCTGGTCAGCTGTTGCAGCCCGACCAGCGAACGCTGAGGCAGGGCGAGGCATCGCCTCACCTGGGAAGCGCAAGGGGGAAGGGAATCCCTTTTCCTAACCAGGGGAACTGAGACACACAACACCTGG
>NW_012119866.1:30035-65397 GCF_000951035.1 Colobus angolensis palliatus
TGGCATTGAAGAGTTGTTTTTATTGTAGTCTTCACGGTCTCAGCTTTTTTGTACCCACCATTCTTGGGAAGGTTTTCCAGATATTTGAAAGGACTTGGGTGTTGTGATCTAAGATATATCTGCTTCAGTAGGCACCTCAAACCTCCCTTCTTGCTTTTTATAATTTTCCTTTTCCCGTACTCTGCTCAAGTCCCTACCATTTCCTCTCTACTTTTCATTTTTTCTTCATTAATACCCAGGTACCTCTCCACAAACTGAAGTTGTGTTCAGTTTATGCTGGATGCTTTTCCCTATTGCAATAGTATATTGCCAAATATTTTAAAATCTATCCTTACAACTTCACCAAGTCTCTAGCATTTTTTTTTTGACAAACTTCTTAAAGGTTCTTCAAAGATCTTCTGTTTTAGAGGAACAGCATAAAAATTTCTGTTTTACTCTAATCCTTTTCTCCTTTCCCATCTTCAATATATTTTCCACTAAGAGAATGACATTCTTCTTATCTCATGTTTTGAAAATATGATTTATGGCAGACCAACAGTTTAGATATTTTCTGTGACTGGCAACAATAATAGCCCTCTTGTAGACATGTGTCTGAGGATGCTATGTACTTCCATTTATGTATAGTCAAAAATCCCATTAGGTGCTTCTTCATGTTTTGAGAAAATTGAAAAGTGACCACAACCTTTTATTATGAAAACCTCTATATTACAGGCAAACAGATCACTCTCATTTTATTAGTGGTGTGTGCAAGGTGCGTATATTTAGCAGTTAAGATATTTTCATCTTCTTTGTTATAAGTTTTGTAGACTGAACAGAATTTGCTAAATTTTACATTTGAATGTTCAGCTATATGAACAAATTCTAGTATATGTGCTGCCGAAGTGAACACTATATGAACAAATTCTAATTTGTAGTTAGATAAATTTGGGCCAACTCTGAGGGATAGTAGTGTTTGGAGTTTCTGAGTGGCTTGTTAAAGTGTAATGGACAAGATGCATGATCTCAGGACAAGAAATCTAGTGGGAGCGAGGAGTGACTGTGTGTGGGTGTGTACTACTTTCAGATCATAGTAAATTCTATGAGGAATTTAACCAGGATACAGTGATAAAGAGTACTTGTAGGGAGAGAGTACTGCCTAAAACAATAAGAAAATAAAAGGCTTCTTTGGGAATGTAACATTTGAGGTGAGGCCACAACATGGGACTACAGTGATAGGTAGAGGCCAGATCATGAATGTGCCTTGAAGTCTGGGGTAGCAAGTTTGGATGTTATTATTAGTGTAGTGGAAGGTTCTTACAAAGTTTAGAGTATGTGAGTAACATGATCTGATTAACATTTAAAATATTTCACACTTGCAGTTGGGTGAGGAATAGACTGTAAAGGTCAGTAGTGAAAGAAGAACAACTAGTTAGGAGGCCATTGCAGGTGAGAGATGAAGGCGCATAAGTATAATCTTGGCCCAGTGGAGGTAAAGTGGATGGTTTTGGAATGTATTTATGAACTGGACATACTGGACTTGTTGACGGATTGGATGGAGGAATCAAGAGACAGGGTAGAGTGATGGGATGGGGCGAAATCTCAAAGGGCCCCTCATAATGGGGCCCTTCCAGGTCCTTTGGAAGCCTTCAGTAAACACTTTCAATCCTCTGTTGATTTTCATCTGACAGAATGTGATGAGATCTGTAGTAGATTCACAGTTTTGACCATTAAACAACTCAGTCTTGTAGTATAATGTATCCATTATTTTGCAAAGTTAGTTTTGTCTGAAATTTTATCATAGTTAAATTAATAAATGTTTTGTACTTCACTTTACTGAAGTAATAACACTCAGTGATCCCAAAGTTTCACCATTTAGAAGATTCCTTAGTAAGAAACTTTTAGTGATGTTTCAGAGACCAGAGAGAAAGGGAGACAGAGAGAGAGAGAGAGAGAGAGAGAGAGAGAGAGAGAGAGAGAATAGTGAATTCTGTTGTACTATGTTATATCTTTTCAAGTCCTATTAAATTCTGTTCGGCACTGTCTGTCCTACTGTACTATAGGTTACACCCAAACCTCTCTTCTTTTCTTTTTCTCCCCCTTCCCGATTCTTCCACTGACCTTCCATCTTCCCCCACCCCCATTTTTTTTATTCTTTTATTTTAATTTTTGTTGGTAAGTCAGAATATTGTTCTTTTGATGTAAGTTTAAATGTATTGTTTAACAACATTGTACACAGTGCTCCTTTTTTAAAAGTGAATTTTTAAAAGCTATTATCCTGTACTTAACATTCCCTGTTCATTCCCATAATTACTCATTTGTGATCTTTCTCTCTCTCTCTCTCATTAACTTTTTGTTGTCAAATAATCGGCTTTTGGTTTTGTTGATTGTTGATCTTATTGTTTCCTTTCTTTTACTTCTATTTTGTTCTTTTTTAATTTCTTGAATTATTTACTTAGCTTACTACTTTCAGTCTTCTTTGTTAATACAAACACTTATGTCTTCAAAATTTCACTTTAAATATCACTCTAGCTGCATCCCACAAGTTTTGATGTGTACTGCTTTCATTCTCATTCCAAACCTTTTCTAATTTCCCATATGAATTCTCCCTTGACCCACAAGTTATTTATAAACTATTCTTTGAATGGCCAAGTATTTCGAGCATTGGGGGTTATCTTTTGTTATTGATGACTAATTTACTTGTATTGTGGGAAGACAATGTGATAAAGAGGGTAATGACTCTTTGGTAATATTTGCTCTGTGTTATAGTATGTGTTTACTTTTAAAAAGTGTTCTGTTTAGTCTAGAATTAATATGTACTCTTTTTTTGTTCAGTGTCTTATTTTACATGCATTTATCAGATAAACCTTGCTATGTTGTTTAATTTATCTCTATCTTTCTTTAGTATTGGTTTGCTTCATCTAGCAATTACGGAGAGGAATTATGTTAAAATTCTAAAATATAAATGTCAATTTATCAGTTTCTTCTTGTAAGTCTTATAAGTCTGATGGTTTCTGTTTTATATATTTTGAAGCTATATTCTCTGGTTTATAAATATCCAGAATTGATACAGATTCTGAGTCAGTTGTTTAATTTAGCATTATTTATAAGGTTTTAATTTTATTATGTGTTTTTCTGCCTTAAAGTCAGCTTAGTCTGATGTCAATATAATTTCATGAGCCTTCTGTTTATTATTTTTGTGTGTATAGTTTCTTCATTCATTAGCTCTAAAAACTTTATTTTGAAATAATTACAGGTAGAGTGAAATTTGCAAAGATAATACAGAGAGATCCTTTACAACCTTCTTCAAGTTTACCCAACTGGTAACATCTTACATAATTATGGCACAATATCAAAACCAAGAAATGAGCATTGACACAATGTTTGTGTATAGTTCTATGTTCTACACATATATAATATGTATAGTTCATATTATCACATATGTAGATTTTAATAACCACCACTGTCTTAAAATACAAAACTATTAAATTACCCCTTTACAGCCACATCTACTCTCTAGAATCCAACATCCCTAAGCCCTAATAACTTCTAATCCATTCTACATTTCTATACCTTTGTCAATTCGAGTATGTTATATGAATGGAATATACAGTGTGTAATCTTTTGAGATTGGCTTTTTTCACTCAACGTAATCCATCCTTGAGATCAATCCCAATTGTTGTGTATATTAATACTCCATTGTTACCTATTTGCTCCTTAATTGATAAATAAAAATTATATATACTTATCATATACAATATGTTTTGACATATTTATACATGTAATGGCTTAATCAACCTAGTTAACATATGCATTACCTCACATACTTATCATTTTTGTGGTGATAGCACTTAAATCTATGCTCTTAGCAATTTTCAATAGTTAACTATAGTTATTATATAGTATAGTTTAGTTAACTATAGTCACCATGTTGTACAATAGATCTGTTGAATTTATTCTTCCTATCTAACTGAAATTTTGTAATATTTGACCAACATCTTCCCAGTCCTTGGAAATCATCAGTCGATTTTCTACTTCTATCAACTCAACTCTTTTAAATTCCACAGGTAAGTAAAATCACGTGGCACTTCTCTTTCTCTGCCTGGCCTATTTCACTTAGCACAGTGTCCTCCAGGTTCACCTATGTGGTCACAAATGGCAGGATTTTCTTCTTTTTTAAGGTTGCATAGTATTCCCTTGTGTATAAATGCCACATAATATTCATCCATTCATCCATTGATGAACACTTAGCTTGATTCCATATTTGACTATTGTGAATAATGCTGCAGTGAACATGGGAGTGCTGATATCCCTTCAATATAGTGATTCCATTTCCTTTGGATATATACCCAGTAAAGGAATTGCTGAATTGCATGATAGTTCTACTTTTTGTATTTTTTTATTTTATTGTATCTTTTACATTCCAGGGTATATGTGCAGGATATGCAGGTTTGTTACATAAGTAAATGTGTACTATGGTGGTTTGCTGCACCTATCAACCTATCACCTAGGTATTAAGCACGACATACAATAGCTTTTTTTCCTAATGCTCTCCCCGCCCCCTGCCCTCCCCTGACAGACCCCAGTGTGTGCTGTTCCCCTCCCTTTGTCCTTGTGTTCTCATTGTTCGGCTGCCATTTATCACTGAGAATATGTGGTGCTTGTTTGTCTGTTCCTGCATTACTTTGCTGAGGATAATGGTTTCTAGCTTCATCCTTGCCCCTGCAAAAGACATAATCTTGTTCCTTTTTATGACTGCATAGTATTCCATGGTGTATGTGTACCATATTGTCTTTATACAGTCTATCATTGATGGGCATTTGAGTTAATTTCACATATTTGCTATTGTGAACAGTGCTCCAATGAACAGATGCGTGCATGTATCTTTATAATATAATGATTTATATTCCTTGGGGTATATACCCAGTAATGGGATTGCTGGGTCAAATGGTATTTCTGGTTCTAAATCTTTTGAGGAATCACTACGCTGTCTTCCACAATGGTTTAACTAGTTTACATTCCCACCAACAGTGTAAAAACATTCCTATTCCTCCACAACCTCACCAGCATCTATAGTTTCTTGACTTTTTAATAATCACCATTCTGACTGGCATAAGATGGTATCTCATTGTGGTTTTGATTTGCATTTCTCTAATGATCAGTGATGTTGAGCTTATTTTCACATGTTTGTTGGTTGTATGTATGTCTTCTTCTCAAAATTCTCTGTTCATGTCTTTTGCCCACTTTTCAATGGGATTTTTTTTTTTCTCATAAAATTTGTTTAAGTTCCTTGTAGATTCTGGATATTAGACTTTTGTCAGATGGATAGATTGCAAAAATTTTCTCCCATTCTGTAAGATGTTTGTTCACTCTGATGATAGTTTCTTTTTCTGTGCAGAAGCTCTTTAATTAGATCCCATTTGTCAATTTTTGCTTTTGTTGCAATTGCTTTTGGTGATTTCATCATAAAAATCTTTGCCCATGCCTATGTCCTAAATAGTATTGACTAGATTTTCTTCTAGGGTTTTTATAGTTTTTGGTTTTACATTTAATTCTTTAATCCATCTTGAGTTAATTTTTGCACAAGGTGTAAGGAAGGGGTCCAATTTCAATTTTATGTATATGAATAGCCAGTACTTCCAGCATCATTTGTTAAATAGGTAATCTTTTCCCCATTGCTTGTTTTTGTCAAAGGTTTGTTGAAGATCAGATGGTTGTAGATGTGTGGTTTTATCTCTGAGTTCTTGATTCTGTTCCATTAGTCTATGTGCCTGTTTTTGTACCAGTACCATGATGTTTTGGTTACTGTAGCCTTATAGTATTGTTTGAAGTCAGGTAGTGTGATGCCTCCAGCTTTGTTCTTTTTGTTTAGGATTGTCCTGGCTATACAAGTTCTTTTTTCGTTCCATAAGAATTTTAAAATAGTCTTTTTCTAATTATGTGAAGAATGTCAATGGTAGTTTAATGGGAATAGCATTGAGTCTTTATATTGCTTTGGGCAGTATGGCCATTTTCACAACATCGATTCTACCTACTCATAAACATGGAATGTTTTTCAGTCTTCTTGTGTCCTGTCTGATTTCCTTGAACAGTTGTTTGTAGTCCCCCTTGAAGACGTCCTTAACCTCGCTTGTTAGCTATATTCCTAGGTATTGTATTCTCTTTGTGGCAATTGTGAATGGGAGTTCATTCATGATTTGGCTCTCTGCTAGGCTGTTGGTGTATAGGAATGTTTGTGATTTCTGCACATTGATTTTGTATCCTGAGACTTTGCTGAAGTTGCTTATCAGCTGGGGAAGCTTTTGAGCTGAGTCAATGGGGTTTTCTAGATATAGAATCAAGTCGTCACAAATAAAGAGTATTTGACTTCCTCTCTTCCTATTTGAATACATTTTATTTATTTCTCTTGCCTGATCACACTGGCCAGAACTTCCAGTACTACATTGAATAAGAATGGTGAGAAAGGGCATCCTTGTCTTCTGTTAGTTTTCAAGGAGAATGCTTCCAGCCTTAGCACATTCAGTATGATACTGGCTGTGGGTTTGTCATAAATGGCTCTTACTATTTTGAGGTATGTTCCTTCAAGACCTAGTTTATTGAGAATTTTTAACATGAAAGGATGTTGAATTTTATCAAAGGCTTTGTCTGCATCTATTGAGATAATCATGTGGTTTTTGTCTTTAGTTCTGTTTATGGGATGAATTACATTTACTGATTTGTGTATGTTGAACCAGCCTTGCATCCCAGGGAAGAAGCTGACTTGATTGTGGGTAAGCTTTTAGATGTGCTGTTGTATTTGGTTTGCCAGTATTATATTTAGAATTTTTGCATCGATGTTCATGAGGGATATTGACCTGAAGTTTTTGTTGTTGTTGTTGTTGTTGTATCTCTGCCAGGTTTTGGTGTTAGGATGATGCTGTCCTCATAAAATGAATTAAGGAGGAGTCCCTCCTTTGCAGTTATTTGGAAGAGTTTCAAAAGAAGTGGTATCAGCTCCTCTTTGTACCTCTGGTAGAATTCAGCTGTAAATCCATCTGGTCCTGGGCTTTTTTTGATTGGTAGGCTATTTATTACTGCCTCAATTATAGAACTTGTTATTTGTCTATTCAGGTATTTAACTTCTCCCTGGTTCAGTCTTGGGAGGGTGTATGTGTCCAAGAATTTAACCATTTCTTCTACATTTTCCAGCTTATTTGCATGGAGGTGTTTATAGTATTCTCTGATGGTTGTTTGTATTTCTCTGAGGTCAGTGGTGGTATCCTTCTTAACATTTCTGATTGTGTTTATTAGAATCTTCTCTTTTTTGTCTATATTTGTCTAGCTAGCAGTCTATATATTTTACTGATTTTTTTCAAAAAACCGGCTGCTGGATTTGTTGATTTTTTCGAGGGTTTTTCATATCTTTATCTCCTTCAGTCTGCTCTGAGCTTGGTTATTTCTTGTCTTTTGCTAGCTCTGGGGTTTGTTTTCTCTTCGTTCTCTAGTTCTTTTAGTTGTCATGTTAGGGTGTCAATTTGAGATCTTTCTAACTTATTGATGTGGGCATTTAGTGCTATAAATTTCCCTCTTAACACTGCTTTAGCTGCATCCCAGAGATTCTGCTACATTGTCTCTTTGTTCTCATTAGTTTCAAAGGACTTCTTGATTTCTGCCTTAATTTCATTATTTACCCAGAAGTCATTTAGGAGCAGGTTATTCAATTTCCATGTGATTGCATGGTTTTCAGTGAATGCCTTAGTCTTGAGTTCCAATTTGATTGTGCTGTGGTCGGAGAGACTGTTTGTTATGATTTCAGTTCCTTTGCATTTGATGATGAGTGCTTTACTTCCCACCATGTGATTCTATGTTGATGAGAAGAATGTATATTATCTTGTCTAGGGTGGAGGGTTTTGTCAATATCTATGAGGTTCACTTGATCTAGAGCTGGGCTTCAGTCTCAAATATCTTTGTTAACTTCCTGTCTCAATGATCTGTCTAGTATTGTGAATGAGGTGTTAAAATCTCCCATTATTACTGCGTGGAAGTCTAAGTCTTTTTGAAGGCCTCTAACAACTTGTTTTATGAATCTGGGTATGGGGAAAAGAAAGAGAGATCAGACTGTTACTGTGTCTATGTAGAAAGAAGTAAACATAAGAGACTCCATCTTGTTCTGTATTTGAGACGCTGTTAATCTGTGACCCTACCCCCAACCTTGTCCTTGCAAGAGACATGTGCTGTGGTGACTCAAGGTTTAACGGATTTTGGGCTGTGCAGGGTGTGCTTTTTTAAACAAGTGCCTGAAGGCAGTATGCTTGTGAAAAGTCATCACCATTCTCTTAATCTCAAGTACCCAGGGACACGTACACTGCCAAAGGTCGCAGGGACCTCTGCCTAGGAAAGCTAGGTATTGTCCAAGGTTTCTCCCCATGTGATAGTCGGAAATATGGCCTCCTGGGTCGCAGGGACCTCTGCCTAGGAAAGCTAGGTATTGTCCAAGGTTTCTCCCCATGTGATAGTCTGAAATATGGCCTCATGGGAAGGGAAAGACCTGATCATCCCCCAGCCTGACACCCGTGAAAGGTCTGTGCTGAGGAAGACTAGTACAAGAGGAAAGAAGGCCTCTTGGCAGTTGAGATAGAGAAAAGCATCTGTCTCCTGCCCGTCCCTGGGCAATGGAACATCTCGGTGTAAAACCCGATTGTATGTTCTGTTTACTGAGAAAGGAGAAAACCGCCTTAGGGCGAAAGGTGGGACTTGCTAGCGCAATGCTGCTCTTTATGCACTAAAATGGTTTATGGAGATGTTTACATATGCATATCAAGGCACAGCACTTTTCCTTGAACTTATTCATGTCACAGAGATCTTTATTCATATGTCTTACTGCTGACCTTCTCCCTACGATGATCCTATTATCCTGCCACTTCCCTTTTTCTAAGATGGCAAAGATAATGATCAATAAATACTGAGGGAACTCAGATACCGGTGTCTTCTGTATGCTGAGCGCCCGTCCCCTGGGCCCACTTTTTCTTTCTCTATACTTTGTCTCTGTGTCTCATTTCTTTTCTCAAGTCTCTTGTTCCACCTAAGGAGAAATGCCCACAGGTGTGGAGGGGCAGGCCACCCCTTCACTGGATGTTCCTGTGTTGGGTGCATATATATTTAAGATTGTTAGTTCTTCTTGTTGAATTGAACCCTTTACCATTATGTAATGCCCTTGTTTGGCTTTTTTGATCTTTGTTGATTTAAATTGTGTTTTGTCAGAAACCAGGATTGTAACCCTTGATTTTTTTCTGTTTTTGATTTGCTTGGTAGATTTTCCTCCATCCCTTTATTTTGAGCCTATGTGTGTCATTGCATCTGAGATGGGTCTCTTGAAGATAGCATACAAATGGATCTTGGTTCTTTATCCAGCTTGTCACTCTGTGTATTTTAATTGGGGCATTTAGCCCATTTATATTTAAGGTCAGTGTTGATATGTGTGGATTTGATCCTGTCATCATGTTAGCTGGTTATTTTGCAGACTTTTTATATGGTGGCTTTATAGTGTCACTGGTCTGAAGTACATTGTGTTCTTGTAGTGGCTGGTAACAGTCTTTCTTTTTCATATTTAGTGCTTCTTTCAGAAGTTCTTGTAAGGCAGGTCTCAGCATTTGCTTTTCTGTGAAAAAATATCTCATTTCTCCTTTGCTTATGAAGTTTGGTTTGGCTGGCTACAAAATTCAGCATTGGAATTTCTTTCCTTTAAGAATGTTAAATATTGGCCTCTAATCTCTTCTGGTTTATAGGGCTTCAGCTGAGAGGTACATTGTTCTTCTGATGGGCTTCCCTTAATAGGTAACCTGGCATTTCTCTCTAGCTGCCTTTAACATTTTTTTTTTCATTTCAACTTTGGAGAACCTGAAAATTATATGTCTTGGGGATGATAATCTCATAGAGTATTTTACTGGGGTTCTCTGCATTTCCTGAATTTCGATGTTGGCCTGTCTTCCTTGGTTGGGGAGGTTTTCATGCATAAAACCTGAAATATGTTTCCCAAATTGGTTCCATTTCTCCAATCTCTTTCAGGTACACCAATGAGTTTTATATTCAAACTCTTTTCATAATCCCTTATTTCTAAGAGGTTTTCTTTATTTCTTTTCATTCTGTTTTCTCTGTACTTGTTTGCCTGTCTTATTTCAGAAATGTAGTCTTCAAACTCTGAGATTCTTTCCACTGTTTGATCTAGCCTGCTGTTAATACTTATGATTGCACTATGACATTCTTCCAATGTGTTTTTCAGCTCTATTAGGTCAGTCACATTCTTCTCTATCATGGCTATCTTGTCTGTCAGCCCCTGCTATGTTTTACCATGATTTTTAGCTTCTATGCATTGAGTTACAATGTACTCCTTTAGCTCAGTGAACTTTGTTCCTATTCATATTCTGATTTCTACTTCTGTCATTTCAGCCATCTCAGCCTCAGCCTGGTCTGAACCCTTGCTGGACAGGTGGTGCAGTCATTTGGAAGAAATAGGGCACTCTGGGTTTTTGAATTTTTAGCATTCTTGCACTAATTCTTTCTCATTTGTGTGGGCTTATCTACCTTCAGTCTATGAGGTTGCTGACCTTTGGATGTGAAACAGCAAAGATGGCAGCCTGCCCCCTGCTCTGGGAGCTCTGTCCCAGGGAGGTACAGAACTGTTGCCAGCCCAAATGCACCTGTAGGAGGTGGTTGGATATGCTATTTAGGGGTCTCACCCAGTCATGAGGAATGGGATAGGATACCTGCTTAAAGAAGTAGTCTGGCCATGCTTTTATAGGGCAGGTGTGCTGTACCAGAATACTGTTTCCACCCTCTTTTGGTTTGAACTCTCCCAAGGCTGCTGGTTGAAACAGCTTAGTTGCTCAAACAGCAAAGATGGCAGTCCACCCCTTCCTCCAGGAAACTCTTTCCCGGGGAGGATTCCAATCTCTATCAGTCAGAGAACACCAGTGGGAGTGGCTGGAAGCTCAGATTGCAAGTCCTGCCCAGTGAGGAGGAACGGATCAGAGACCTGATTAAAGAAGCAGTTTGGCCACGTTTTGGTAGAGCAGCTGTGCTGTGCTTAGGGATCCCTTCTGCTCCTGGTTGGACTCTCCAAGGCCTGCAGGCTGGAATGGCTGAGTTACCCAAACAACAAAGATGGTGGCCTGCCCCTTCCCCTGGGAACTCTGTCCCAGGTATGGGCAACACTGGCTGGAATTCCAAGCCAGTGGGTCTTATCCTGTGAGGCTCAGTGGAAGTGGGGCCCACAGACCATTGCTACGCAGCCCCCTTCCTAGAGGTATGTGTGGAGGTTCAACCCCCTGCCTTGTCTGAGTTGTAGTCACTTTTGCCAGTAAGCCCAGAGCTGGAGTATGTAAAGCTCCTGGGCCTCCATGCATGCCTGAGTAGCTGCTCTGCCGAGATTTCACACTGAGTGTCAGACTGAAGGTCCTGGGGGGGTGTCTTCATAAGAGGGTCTCCCAACCAAAGGGTTGCAAAGATCAGTGACAGAAGCATGGTTTCCCAGGGTCAATCATTCACTCACGGCTTCCCTAGGTTGGGGAGGTTCTCCTGGCTCTGTGTCACTCCCAGGTGGGCTGTTGTCCTGTCTTGCTTTTCTCCTTTCTCTGTGGGTCGAGTAGTTTCCTTGATTAGTCCCAATGTGAGTAACTGGATTTTTCAGTTGAATTTTCTATATTTACTTGCCCCTTTTGTTTCTCTCTGTGAGAGGCATGCACCTTAGCTGCTTCTAGTCAGTCATCTTGTCCCAAATCCTTATTTTTTTTTAATCACTGTGTAGATGTTACAGTGTCTTCTAGATTTTACTGTTCCTATTGAGATGTCATCTAAGAGGTTAAATGTAATTCTTCTGTAGATAATTACATATTCTTTTGCTGCTTAGAACATATCTTTGTTTTTGGGTTTCTGTAGTTTTATTATAATATGTCTAGGTGTGAATTTAGTTTTATATATTCTATGTGGGGTTCACTGGACTTCCTGAATCTGAGGATTTATTTCTTTCATAATTTCTGAAATAGTCTCAGCCTTTATATTTTTAATACCACCCATTTCTTACTCTTTCTATTATCTATTTCTGACATTACAATTTGATGAGTGTACAACCTGCATACCATATTCTCCATATCATTTAATTTCTCTTTCATATTTTTAATTTCTTTATTTCTCTGAATTTCATTCTTGTTAACTTATTCAAATATGTCTTCCTTTTTACTCCATCTCACTGTAGACACGATCACAATTATATCACAGGCTAAATGTATTAGGTAGTAGAGAGTGGTAAGTAGAACCTACTCAATCATTATATTCATCATCTTAATCCTTCAGAAGACGTCAACCCAAATTGACAGAGATAAACAACTATTTTATAGTATAAATATGCTTCTTGTGATAATCAGGATATAATTATGCTAAAATATTCACATATAGCTAAAATTCAATTTAACAAGGTATTCTGTATTTTATCAGGCAATTTTAATGGGAAGTCAATTTCTGCCACAGAAGCTGAGACAGGTATCAAACATATCTGTGTGATGATGTAAATTAACTTGTTCTTCAGTGCTAATTCTAATAAATAAATGTAAATCTAAAGTTAGGACATATGAGCTGCCAAAGATTTTTATGCTATCTCTGAATGTGAAAGACATACTAATAAAATTTCCAGGTAATTTTCTACCTTGTGTATGGACAGGGGGAAGAATATTGGATATCAGAATTTTTCTAAATATTCAGGTCATAATTTATATATCACTGGGTAGAGGACAATTCCAGTTAGCAAGAAGTTACATAAAGCATTTTTCTCTCTAAACAAAGGGTGATTCTATTTTGGAGACTCATTCTTGGTGTTACAGATGCTTCCCTCCCCCACGTGTGTGTGTGTGTGTGCATGTGTGCGCGTGTGTGTGTGCCTGTGTGTCTGTGTGTGTGTTAAGAACACTAAACATGAGATTATCCCCTTGACACATTTTAAGTGCACAATACAGTATTGTTAACTGTAGGCACAATGTCGTACAGCAGATGTTCAGAATGTATTCATCTTGTGTAACTGATACTATATAACTGGTAGACAGCAACTCCCCATTTTAAGGATACTCACTCTATTGTCTATTCTTTAAATTTTAGACGTTTTAAGATTACACAATTGTGGCAAACCAGATGTAATTATTATAACCCAAGTGACCCAATGGAGACCCCAAATTACAGTTAGTGGAAAATAAAAATGCTGTTCACATTCTTTAGTCTTAATCTCAGAAAGTTAGAATAGTGTTTAGAAATTATAATATCTTGTCTGAAATTATCATATATACAGTGAGATAGTATTGAAATGGTGCTCATCAGCCAGAGTCATATTAAGCTATCAATTTGAATTATATGTACAGTGAAACATAATCTTTTCTGGTTTGACTAGTTAAGCACAATTCCAGACAGAGGATTCAAAATTATTCAGTTGGCATTTAACTCTCATTGGGGAAGCCTAAACTGACATCTTTAACTTGATATAAATATTACCGTTTAGGCAATTAATCTCTTGAAAAAATGCTAAATCTCAGCAAAATTTTAAAATACAACAGTCGTCAGATACTTCTGTAACTAAGCTTATTTTAATATTATTGTCAATACTTTGAATTGGTTTAAATCATTAATTTGAATTAGTTTGTATCACTCTTTACTGTCTTAGGCTGGATATCTACTAAAGCCATAATTGAAGATTCTTTAAAAAGACATGTTGCAAATTAGGGCTACATGTTGCATAGAAACAAGCAGATTAAATTCATTTGTCAATTTTATGTGCAAAATAAAAATACCAAAGTACTTTGGGAATGTACAACTTGACTGTGCTTTTATAGCACTGCCCCAAGTGATTCTTTTATTTGCATGGTTGATAATTTGATCTGATCTTACTATTTCTAGATCTAATTCTCAACTTTCTTTTCTGTTCCACTGTTCTACATGTCTTTCTTTACATCAATATCACACTGTGTTGATTGTAGCTTTATAATAAGTCTTGAAATCTGGTAGTTTAAGGCTTTGAAGTTTGTTCTTGTTTTCAAAATTGTTTTGTCAGTTAGAGATCCATACAATTTACAAATACATTTTAGCAGTCTTATAAATTTCAACAAAATAACCTGCTAATATTTTCACCTAGGTTGTGTTGACAGTATAGATACATTTGGGAATAAATGATATCTTAACAACATTGAGCCTTCCAGTGTATGTAGTATATTTCTCTACCTACTTAGTTTTTCTTTTGTATATCTCACTAATGTTTTATAATTTCTGTGCATAAAATTTAGAATCAGCTTGTCAACGCCTACCAAAAAAAAAAAAAAAAAAAAGCTTCCTAGCAAGAAACCATATGACTCTCAAATCAATTTAGGTCTTCTTTAATTAGGTCTCTTAGCAATGTTGTTTTGTTCTCAGAGTACATATTTTATCAAACTTGTCCCAAAGTATTTCTGGTTTTGCGATGCTGTTGTAAATGGTATTTTTATATTATTAACTTTCAGATTATTAGTTGCCGGTATATAGAAATGCAATTGAGTTATGCATGTTGACCTTGTATTCTTCAACCCTGCTAAACTAATTTTTAGTTCTAGTATCTTTTTTATATACATATGCAATCATGTTGTCTAAAACATGTTAAAAGTACAAAAATAGTTTTTCTACTTAAAAAATCTGTATTTCCTTTTTTACTTGACTTATTACATTAGTTAGCATCTATGGTAAAAATTCAAATGGGAGTTTTGAGAAAAGATTTCCTTGGCTTAATCTCAATCTTGAGGGGAAGCACTGTCTTTCACCATTAAGTATGATGGTACTTATAGGTGTTTTGTAGGTGCCCTTTACCAAGAAGACGTTTCATTCTATTCCTAGTTTGTTGAGAGGTTTTATCGTGAACATTTGGATTTTGTATAATGTTGTTTCTGCAATAAATGAGATGATCATATAGACTGTACTTTTTAGACTGTTAATATGATGAATGCTACTGATCACTTTTCCAATATTAAACCAAACTTGCATGCCTGGTATAAACCCCATGTGGTTATAACCTACAATATTATTGGGCCAGGGGCAGTGGCTCATGCCTGTAATCCCAGCACTTTGGGAGGCCAAGTCAGGAGGACGGTTTGAACCAAGGAGTTCAAGACGAGTCTCGGCAACAAAGTGAAGCCCCATCTTACCAAACATTTTAAAGCAATTAGCTGGGCGTGGTGGTACATGTCTGTAGTCTTAGCTACTCAGAAGGTGGAGGCAGGAAGATCACTTGACCCCAGGAGGTTGAGGCTGCAGTGAACTGTGTTCATACAACTGCATTCCAGCCTGGGTGACAAGGCAAGACCTTGTCTCAAATAAATAAAATAAACATAACATATCATTTGTGTGTGTATGTATATATATAATATATATAGCATATATATATATACATGCACACAAATATATATATGATTTGCTAAAATATTAGTAAAGATTTTTGTATCTATATTCACAATATATATTGATGTAGTCTTCTTGTAAACTTTGTTTTGTTTTATTTTTGTATCAGAGTACTGCTCACATTACAGAATGGTAGGAAAGTGTTTCCTCTGGTTCTTTTATTGGAGTAGATTGGGGAAAATTGATGTTATTACTTCTTTAAATGTTTGGTAGAATTCTGGGCCTGGAGTGTTCTTTCTGGGAAAGTTTTTACTAATATGTAGGGCTATAAAAACTATCTATTTCTTTACAAGAAACAGCATCAACTCCTACCTACATTCAGCAGTAAGAATGAGCCTCTACCACTGGATATTAATAGAGGTCAAGTGGAAAATCTGGAATTCCATTCCCATCTAGAAGAAATGAGTAAGTACCCCTCTTTTCCTGACAGCATGGGAGAAAAAAGATTTAAATAAGGTCCATAGTGTCATAACACCCAAAATGCCTAGGTTTCAATAAAAAATCATTTACAATACCTAGAACCAAGAAAATCTCTACCTAAATTAGAAAAGACAAGGCCATCTGAAATGACAAGAAAAAAAATCTTCCCTATAACAGCTACAAGAGCACTGGTAAAATATGTCAAACAAAATTTTCAAAACTGGAAATTAACTAAATATTTGCAATAACTGAGAAGTGCTTATTCAAGAAAAATGTTGAATCTCAACAAGAAATGTGAACTTCATGGTGTTTTAACTTGCTCTTGTTATATCCCCCACTCTTTGCCTTCATGATATCCTTGGAAATGAATAGCCCCAGTGCTATAGTATCTGTGAAAACCAGCAACCTAGCAGCAAATGTGGGGTGGGAGTGGAGGATGCATTTGGAGATCCCCAAAAGCTTCACCCAGAGAATTACTACAATTTGACCTGTCTGGAAACTCACTGAAAAGCTTCATGCTCAAGGTTTATATTCATTTGACAAGACTCAGAGATCACTCTGAAAAACTCTATTGCCAAGGCATTTGTCAAAAACATCAGAGGCGAGTGTTTAACATAACAGCTGCCTTAGAAGAAGTTAGGGCTAATAAGAGGTTACAAAAAAAATTTAAAAGAAAAAAACTGGAGAATGAGGGTTTCGTATAGGGCTTGGAAAACCTACAACATATTCTTGGGAATCTAGAAGGCCATGCATATGTCCAAGGCTTTGCACATACTCAGGAAAGACATGAGAAGGCCCTAATCTCTCACTTGTGGTTTTGCACAAGTAGGAAATGAAGGCAAAGGCAGAAATGTAAACTGCCTGCTGGAGCACTGAAGGTATATCTCAACACATACACAGAGCTTCTTGGTAAAGACTGGGAGACTTAATTGTTCAAGGCATTTAAGGAAATCCCTACTTTATCATTGACTACTAAGCTAACTGAGTGGAGAATTTGCTGTACATGACAAAAAATACAGACTACAGAATTGGTTCAGTAAAGTCATTAAACAAACAACAACAAAAACAAACTAGCAACAAGAAGAAATCCTAGTACATTAACAGCCTGCTGATGTTATTAATTCACACAAACTTAGTGGCTTAGGACAACACAAATTTATTATTCTATAGTTCTGGAAAGCAACACAAATTTATTATTTTATAGTTCTGGAAAGACCCATTCTAAAATGGGTCTTAGCTGACCAAAATCAAGTTATCAGCAAGAATATGTTCTTTCTGGATGTCTTAGGATGGAATCTTTTTTTCTTACATTTTCCAGTTTCTAGATTCCATCTACATTCCTTGTGTGGCCCCAGTCTTTTGTCATGCTACCATCTCTTAGGTTATCTCTTCTGATTTCCTCTTCCACTTTTACACAACCTTGTAATTACATTGGGCCACTCAGTTAATCCAGGATAATCTCCCTATTGTAAGGTCAGCATATTAGCAAAGTTGATTGCATAAGCAAACTTAATTTTCTTTTACAATATAATCTGTTATAATAGAAGATTCTCGGTAATTAGGACATTAAACATCTATGAGCAGTAATTACTTATGTTTGCCATACCTGTAATAAGGGACACCTCATTGCCAGAATTGCTTCATTATATTATTTAAAATGTCCAGTTTTTAACAAAAATTATGAGAATGCAAAAAAATAGATAATTATGGCCTATACACAGAAAAACATCATATAATCAATAGAAACTTTTTCTGGAAGCATGAATGTTGAACTTAGTAAACAAATAATCTAAATCAGCCATTTTAAATATGTTCAATGAACTAAAGGAAACCATGTATAAAGAATTAAAAGAAAGTATGAAAACTATGTCTTCCAAAGTAGAGAATATCAATAAAGATATGAAAATTATTTTTAAAAGTATCGAAATTATGAAGAGAAGTACCACTAAAAAGAAAATTTTCACAAAGGAGCTCAACGGCAGGTTTGAACTAGCAGGAAAAAGGAGTGCGCAAGATATAGATACGTCAATTGATATTATACAGTCTGAGAAACAGAAAAAAAGATGAATAAAAATAAATAGAGCAACTTGAACCTATGGAACAACATAAAGAGCACCAACATAGGCATAAGATTCTAGGAGAGGAGAGAAGTGAGAAAGAAAGAACGTTGAAGACATCATCACCAAAATTATGAAATTTGGTGAAAAACATTAACCTACACATCCCAGAAGCTCAACGAACTCCAATTAGGATTAACACAGAGAGTCACAGCTGAGTGCATCATAGTCAAACTGTCAAAAAGGAAGGGCAAAGAAAAAATCTTAAAAGCTACAAGAGAGAAGTGACTCATCATATACAAGGCATCCTCAAAAATATAATAGCTGACTTCTCATCAGAAACCATGGAGGCCAAGATGTCATTGGGATGGCATATTCAAAATGATTACATAAAAAGGCTGTCAAACAAGTATTTATATCTGGAAAAATCTACCCTTCAAAAATAAAAGAATAATTAAAACTTTATTTGATAAACATTGAGATAATATATCACTAGCAGATTTTACCTACAAGCAAAACAAACTAAATAACCAAATTACAAAATGGGTTTGAGGTAATATGTGAAGAAAAGGTTCTGCTACTGAAAAAAATGATTTTACAACACCATGTGGAAGATCTTAGTCCCTAGAAGAAAAATGTAGTTAACTATATCTGTAATTTATTTGGACAGTAATCCAATAAGCTATAGAGATCTGGCTTCCTTCCTATTAACTCTTAATCTGGCTTAGGTTGCTCCTGATAGAGTTTTCTGTGATCTGGTACAAGGAATACCATCACCACCAACTTTAGTGTCCACTAAAAAACTGAGGAGACTTCAGATGTTGTGCTTAATTCACTGAACATACTAGTCTGATGCCTCCTTGTATGTTCTTCCTAGGATGTTCTTCTATAATACTTATGTGTAACAAGAAGTGGCAAACTGAGGACATTATATGTATAGAAGACCCTCAGAAGACCTATAAGGAAATGCATGACATTAGGAAATAGCCAAGCATTGTATCACTGCAAGTGTGGATACCCTCTATTGTCTGTAACATGTGACTAGCCATTCAAATAGAGTTGAGCCCCACTGCACTCTCCAAATACTGGGACCACATTGAGGAGGCACTGGTCAAAGGTGATCATGATTGTGTGTATCTCATATCCATGCATGTTCAGTCATCATAATTATCTCCAAAAGAATTTTTAGAGCATTACACCTCACAGAAAGGTTGGATTCTGACATTGCAGCTTTTCTCACATGTTCTATTATATAGGCAGTTCCGGCTGTAAACAGTGCATATCTAAGTGGATCCTTCTAGTTACAATGTCAATGGTGCATATCAAATTGGAACTGGAAAAATGAGGTTTATGTCTTCTGATTTACATAAGATGATGGAGAATGGAATGATCAGACCTTCAGTAAACATGAGTTCTTAGCCCCTAAAGTATTGTACACAGTCCTTAACTGATATGTTTCATATCAAATGTGGAAGCCTACCCTACATAGACAATCTTGGGAATAAGAAAGAGGAACAAAGGTGTTACTCTAGCCTGAAAGGGTCTTGTTAAATAATGACTCCTGACTTCATTATTTAAAGTGCTGTTTTGAGCATAGAGAAGGTGGATGGGTGCAGGTTAGTGCAAGGCAGAAAGTTAAGCAGGGTTTTGAGTTGCTGCTAGATCAAGCGTCCATTTTTGTGATCTAACTCAGGATGCAGACATTTGGGGTGAGGTGTGTGTAATAACTGACAAAGCCCAGGGAGATGACACAATCATCAAAAAGGACAGAGGAAGGGACCATGAGCTTGGTCAGATTCTCAGATATGTATGTGGCTTAGGGAATTATAAAAAGTACTTTGACTGGAAGAAGCTCTTGTCTAGAAGTAGACCTCTGTAGAAGTTTAGGATGTGATATTGACTAACAGTGTGCCTTGGACAAGTTGCTTAAATTCCTTAAAGCCCCAATTTTTTTTTCTATGCAATGGGAATGATACTATCTGTTATAGCATCATCAGAAACACATTGTCAGGAAGCACATTGTAAATCCAAAATGCTTTAAAATGCAAAGTGTTCTGGTGTAGCACAGATCCATTCTTTAATCAAAGTGAAGAGTTGTGCTTGGTAAGAAAAGAAAGCAGAAAATTTGTTTGTCAAGGAAAATAAAGTTTCTATATGTGACAATGACATTTTTAATGAAGCAATTATTTTAAATGCACTGATTGTTTTGATTATTTATATCATATGTGCTGGTAATAACAATAATGATACTGATGCCTTGTATTTCCAAAGTTTATAGCACTCTTGATTTATCTTACCAGATGTTCCTGATAGCTGTGTCTTTACTCTCGAATATTGAATAGGTTCATGACTGGGACCATTGTGTTCCATTGCCATGGTTTTACTGGATTTCATAAACTGTTGCTTAGCAATCCCACCTGTCACCCAGCTATTTTCCCTTTGCACTGTCTTTACATTGTACCACCAGTAAAATGTAGCTGAGCCTCTTGGTGAGGGAAAATACTAGTCTCCAAACAAAGTTTAATCTTCCCACTTTGGGCTATTTTCTTTCTTTTTATTTTCTTTTTTAAAAAAATCAGAATGCCAGATGCCAGAGAGATTTATATTGTAGTGATAAATATAGGGTGTGTGAAGTCAAAGCAGACCTGTATTCATATCTTGGGCTTGACAACTTATTAGCTATTTGATCTTTAGTCAATTACTTAATCTCTCCATGTCTCACATTCTTCATCTATAAAATGTGATAACTATATTCATCTCAGGGGGATATTGTGAGAATTAAATCAGATAACACATCAAAAATGCACCCGGCACTTAATAGGGCCCCGTAACTGTTATCTGCATTATTAAGACAGAAAGCAGGTGGTAAAAACACATCTGCCTAATGCACACCTTTCTGCAGCAAACTGCTCTAATGTGCTGATGAGAGTCTTAAAATTCTACATCAACTACTAACGTTGAATAACCTAGTTTTGATAGCTGGTATAAGGCTGTAATGCAATGCTTACAATCAGCTTGTAATCAGTGAAACATTGACCAATACATTCCTATTGGTCCAAATGCCAGTTCCATGGGTCCCAGTGACTTTAATCCCTAGATGAGTGACAGCATGCTGTATGTATGTTATGTTTTATTTGCTACTGTTTCTATTTGCTTCTAATAGATATCTGTCAGTGGTTATCTGAATGGATACTGCTAATGAAGTAACATGAGACTTAATGTCTCCATCCTACCTAACAACAACACTAATATGCCCATTTATATTATATATGTATCCATAGGAAAACAGTGTTTACTTAAAATTCTCTATTGCCTTTTAAGGAAGTGAGTTATACTAAGTGGAGGAGATTTTTTTTTCTGAGTGCTGTTTTTAGCTTTAGAATGCTAAATGTCTTTTTGCATATTTCAAGGCAGAATTCAGTAAAGGGTAGGGTGTTCCAATTTAGCTTTAGAAACGAGAGATTCTTACATTTGATTTATAATTGTTCTATTATGATGGGGGTGAAGGGGGGCTGACAGCCAAGTAGGACAAGATCTAGAGAAATTTAGAGGCTTCCCAGAAGAAGAATATAGAGGGGAATCCTTCTGGTTGGAGAATGTGGCCAATGCAGGTTTTTCTGGTGAAACACTGAGGAATAAACTTCATCTGTTCCCTGAAATCCTCACTCACTGCTGTGATGTGAATGGATTATTCTAAAAAAGTCTAGGCTGGGCACGGTGGCTCACGCCTGTAATCCCAGCACTTTGGGAGGCTGAGGCGGACGGATCACAAGGTCAGGAGTTCAAGACCAGTCTGGCCAACACAGTGAAACCCCATCTCTACGGAAAATACAAAAATTAGCTGGGCATGGTGGCGGGTGCCTGTAATCCCAGCTATTCGAGAGGCTAAGGCAGGAGAATTGCTTAAACCCAGGAGGCGGAGGTTGCAGTGAGCCGAGATCGTGCCACCGCACTCCAGCCTAGGCGACAGAGCTAGACGCCATCTGAAAAAAAAAAAAAGAAAGAAAGAAAAGAAAAGCCTGAAAATATTCTGATTCCTATTTCAGGTTTGGGTTTGGAAATAAGAGTCTGCATGTCTAGGTAGCAAACATGAGGTTTACATGTAATCTCCACAAACCACACTTGTGTGAATTAAGAAGCATGATAATGTAAAAAGACAGAGATCACCATTCACAGGTTACACAGCAATGAAGGGTATTTACTTTGCTCTAGCTAGAAGCCTACAGTCTAAATAAGCACATGAGAAGCCTGAGGCAGTCTCCGGAGTCACGTGACAGTTGAAAAGTCTCTAGTGAGAGTTTCTAGGCTCCTGGGGTTGCTCACACTGCCCTCCTAAAGGAATGCTTGAGTTTCTTGTATCACCACAGATACTAACTAGAAGGAGTATTACTGTACCTGCTGTCACTCAGATACTTGCTGGGGCAAATCTTGAGAGCTCTGTAGAAGGTAAGTGGAAACTTCTCAGTTGAGAAGATTCAAACAGTTTCCTTGAAAACAAACTTTCCAAATCAAAATAATATGGTCATAAATCATTTACAATCACTTTTTTTTACCATTTAGAAATTATTTTTCAGCATTAGTTGTTTTGTTGCTTTTTCTGCCAGGCCACAAGTTTATTCCCGTCACTTTTAAAAATCTTTTGATCCTTTGTTTTTCCAATGCAATGGATATTTTTTAACTTTTCTCCCCCAAACAAATTGTGCACTTATCAGAATCAAGGGGCATTATTGATTTTGTATTTCATAAAGATGATTTTTATGTCTATTTTAACATTTTATTATTTTCCATATTTGAACATTTTAATATATTTTCAGAAGGATATACTTACCATACTTTTAATTATTACAAATTGTTCATACATATAGAATAATTATTTGAAAAACAAAAGGTTGACAAATAGAAGGGTGATTAGGGTAATTAATCCTTAATTAAGTTATTCATTCTTGGAACAAGGTAACTCATTCTCTCACCTTTATGGAGATAAGCACAAAAAGTGATACTTTACACTGTTTGTAAAGTAAACATGTGTGTCTTTGGGGAATGTTTTCTCTTGTAAGCATCCTGTCTAGGTATATACCCAATCCTTGGTCAGTTCTAAAAAGGGCTGCTTGGGACTAAAGCTAGACAAAATGGATTCAATTATGAAGCTGTTAGTAGGCAGAACCTGGCAGTGGCAAGAAGGTAAACTGAGCACAGGAATTAAAACAGTGAATTGTGAGTAAATTGAAATGTAAATCAATCTGGAGTAGAACTTAAGAGGAACTGGACACTATGGGGAAGATAATAACAGGATAATTGAAAGAGGTATGAGAGGCCAGGCGCAGTGGCTCAAGCCTGTAATCCCAGCACTTTAGGAGGCCGAGACAGGCGGATCACGAGGCCAGGAGATCGAGACCATCCTGGCTAACCCGGTGAAACCCCGTTTCTACTAAAAAAAATACAAACAAACTAGCCAGGCGAGGTGGCAGACCCTGTAGTCCCAGGTACTCCGGAGGCTGAGGCAGGAGAATGGCGTAAACTCGGGAGGCGGAGCTTGCAGTGAGCCAAGATCCCGCCACTGCACTCTAGCCTGGGCGACAGAGCGAGACCCCGTTTCAAAAAAAAAGAAAGAAGTATGAGAATGCAGAATTTAAGAAAGATTTAGGAAACCTTGATTCAATGACACTTCTACCTGTCCTCTGGTCCCTCAGATAAAAGGTTCTGCATCCTTTGCCGTTTCTTACTTCTTTTATTTTTTATTTATTTTTTATTATTATACTTTAAGTTCTAGGGTACATGTGCATAACATGCAGGTTTGTTACATATGTATACTTGTGCCATGTTGGTGTGCTGCACCCATCAACTTGTCAGCACCCATCAATGCGTCATTTATATCAGGTATAACTCCCAATGCAATCCCTCCCCGCTCCCCCCACCATGATAGGCCTCGATGTGTGATGTTCCCCTTCCCGAGTCCAAGTGATGTCATTGTTCAGTTCTCACCTATGAGTGAGAACATGCAGTGTTTGGTTTTCTGTTCTTGTGATAGTTTGCTAAGAATGATGGTTTCCAGCTGCATCCATGTCCCTACAAAGGACGCAAACTCATCCTTTTTTATGGCTGCATAATATTCCATGGTGTATATGTGCTACATTTTCTTAATCCAGTCTGTCACAGATGGACATTTGGGTTGATTCCAAGACTTTGCTATTGTGAATAGTGCCGCAATAAACATACGTGTGCATGTGTCTTTATAGCAGAATAATCTATAATCCTTTGGGTATATACCCAGTAGTGGGATGGCTGGGTCATATGGTACATCTAGTTCTAGATCCTTGAGGAATTGCCATACTGTTTTCCATAATGGCTGAACTAGTTTACAATCCCACCAACAGTGTAAAAGTGTTCCTATTTCTCCACATCCTCTCCAGAATTTCCAAATTTGAGCTGGTGCCTCTATCCTTAGAATGCCTGAGGTGCCCCTAAAGTCACTATTTCAAAAGATGGAGAAAATATTAATGACACTTTGCTCTTATTTTTATTGATATGTAACATAATAGATGTACATACTTTGGGATACAGGCAATAATTTGATACATTCATGTAATATGTAAAAAACAAATAAAAGTATTGGGATATTCGTCATCTTAAATATTTATTTTTTTATTTTTTCTTTATGCTGGCAACATTTGAATTATTCTTTTCTAGTTATTTTGAAATACACAATAGATTACTATTAACTATATTCAACCTACTGATCTATCAAACACTAGGTTTTATTTCTTCTATCTAACTGTATATTGTACCCATTGAGGAGAGACTAATTAATGATACTTTTGTTGTGCTATGTTCACTTATATTTCATCCTCCCTAAATCCAAGGAATGCTGTGAAGCTTATCTGCATTTCATAGATAAGAAAAATATGTGGCATACTTAAAATCACTTAGCTGGTGCAACCAAAATTTAGATCTGGTTTGAAAACTTTGTTATTCACCATTCTATTCTACTCTAAGAGTAAATGACTTTGCTTAGAAGGGCTTATTTATTCATTGACAAACTGTTTTGGCTGCTAATTATGTGTATATCAGGCATTGTTCTAGGTTTAATATTACAATGTCTCTACACTAATTCACACAGCTTAGTACTGGTTCAGAAATGCACACAGATAAATGTAAAGGGTGAAGGAATCTTGAAAATATGTCTAAAAATGGGAATTTGTATATGTTATAATAAAATTGGTATTCAAAATCTGTGGGATTGAGTCAAAGATATTCTTTATTAAGAAATATGGGATCACGGCCTAGTCTTTTGCAAAATGTAAAAAAGAATCCCTTTTAAAATTATTACACTACAGTAAATTCTATATGGACACAAGATGCAAATGTAGAAAGTAAAGATGCCAAAATAGTACATGAAAATATGACAAAATGCTTTGTAGTATTGACATGTAACTCAGTATTCATACAGGGAAAGACTGATAAATTTGATTACACACAGTATTGAAACTTATGTATGGAAAAATTTCATAAACAAAATTGGGAAGTATTTTGGAACAGACATGTTAATTTTATATGAGTGATACAATGCAACATGGGCTGTAGCAGCTTGGGGTTTTACAATCACAGGACTCTATTTTATTGATGACCAGCAGATGTGGGGTGAGGTTTTTTTGAGGTATGCATAGCAGACGGGCTCTAAATGGCAAAAATATGCTTGTTCGGGCTATTTTTAAAACAACTGGACGTGTAAAAATTGTATTTTACTACCAGCAGACTTAAGCTAATGGGTCTCAGCCTGCAGGGAAGAAATAATTAACCTAGGGACCAATACACATAGGCTATTTTTGGCTCATTTATGTAACACTTCAATAAGATTAAAAAACAATTTGCAAAACAGAGTACATACTACGTTCCTCTTTGTGTGAAAAATATCTGAGAGTATATGTATGTGTTTTCGTTTCTCCTGGTGTATATATGTGTGTAGTACACAAGAGGAATAAATTTTGAAAGATGACCTTTATTAACAGAAGTGTTTGGAGTGGGAATTGGACCAGAGGCAAAAACCAAAACAAAACAAAACAAAAAAACAAAACAAAAAACTCCATTTTTAAAAATGTTTTAGCACATCTGTGTATTTTTCAAATTTTCTTTTACTCGGAATGTGTATTACTTATATACTTTTAAAAAGCTATTAGGCCAGGCACGGTGGCTCACACCTGTAATCCCAGCACTTTGGGAGGCTGAGGTGGGTGGATCACTTGAGCCCAGGAGTTTGAGACCAGCTTGGGCAACATAGTGAGACCCTGTCTCTACAAAAAATAAAAATTAGCTGGTTAGCTGTGTGTGGTGGCATGCACCAATAGTCCTACCTACTTGAGAGGCTGAGGTGGAAGGATGGCTTTAGCTTGGGAGATCCGGGCTGCAGTGACCCATGATCACACCACTGCACTCCTACCTAAGACCCTGTCTCCAAAAAAAAAAAAAAAAAAAAAAACCTAGTTAATTTTTCATTAAAAACGCATTCAGATAGTTACTATTATATTTTCTAAGGGAAATAATGTACGGGAACCACTTTTACATTAATATATTTCTACTGCTGTCTGAGCAGTAATAAAATATCACTAACACATTCCAACATTTCTTCTTGTGATCTTCATGGTTGGGTTTTCTCCAGCAATGTATGATGCTTGCTCTCATGATCTGCTTTATTGGTGCACTCGGTTTAGACAGAAAGACTTCATAGATTTGGGATTTAGGACAAGAGGTGTGCTAAAACAGTTTTAAGAATAGGTTTATTTTTAGTGGTAGTTGATAATGTAAATAACATTGCAGTATGTAATTCAATCTCATTTCTTTTTTCAATGCTATATAATTTAGACTGCACTAATTTTGGCTTTTTCTCATCTAGCTGTTTCTTCAATATAAGTTTGTTACGATTTTGAGCCTTTGTTCTCTAATCTCAAAAAATGTGGATTCTTAATGGTTTGTGTGGTTGTATAGCATGCTCAGCCTCTGGAATCAGACAGTCCTCAGTTCTGAATTTTAGTCATTTAAGAACTGCATGGATTTGGGCAAGCTATTTAATCTCTTCTATGTCTTCTATGCTACAGTTTCCACATCTATATAATGGGGATAGTTGTAGTACCTACCTCATAGCACTTGTGAGAAATAAATGACATTTTCCATAAAAGCATGGTATATGTACAAAAACAGACATATAGACCAATGGAACAGGATATAGAACCCAGAAATAAAGCCGCACACCTACAAACATCTGATCTTCAACAGTAGTAAGCAATGTGGAAAGGACTACCTATTCAATAAATGGTGCTGGAATAACAGGCTAGCCATATGCAGAAGATCAAAACTGGACCCCTACCTTGCACCATATACAAAACTTAACTCAAGATGAATTAAAGACTGAAATGTAAGACGTAAAGCTGTAGAAACCCTAGAAGAAAACCTAAGAAATACCATTCTGGACATCAGCCTGGGCAAAAACTTTGACTAAGTTTCCAAAAGCAATTGCAATAAAAACAAAAATTGACAAGTGGGACCGAATTAAACTACAGAGCTTCTGTACAGCAAAAGAAACTATTAATAGATTAAACAGACAACCTATAGAATGGGAGAAAATATTTTCAAACTATGCATCCAAGAAAGGCCTACTATCCAGAATGTATAAGGAGCATAAATGTTGAATTCAACAAGTAAAAAAGATATAACCCCATTAAAAATGGGCAAAGGTCATGAACAGACCTTTCTCAAAAGGAGACATACATGTGGCAAACAGATACATGAAAAAAATGCTCAACATCACTAATTATTAGAGTAATGTAAATCAAAATCACACTGAAAACCAGTGAGATTCATTGGTTAGAATGGTTATTATTAAAAAGACAAAAATAACAGATTTTGGCAAGGTTGTGGAGGAAAAGGACTGCTTATACACTGTGGGAATATAAATTAGTTCAGCCACTGAGAAAAGCAGTTTGGAGATTTCTCAAAGAACTTAGAACTACTATTTAACCCAGCAGTTCCATTACTGGTATATAACCCCCCCAAAATAAATCATTCTACCAAAAAGACACATGAACTTGTATGTTCATCACAGCATTATTCACAATAGCAAAGACATGGAATGAACCTAGCTGCCCATCAACAGTGAAGTGGATAAAGAAAATGTGGTATATATACACCATGGATTGCTGCACAGTCTTAAGAAATAACCAAATCATGTCCTTGCAGTAACATGGATGCAGCTGCAGGCAATTATCCTAAGCAAATTAATGCAGAAACAGAAGGCTAAATACTGAATGTTCTCACTTGTAAGTGGGAACTAAACATTGAGTGCACATGGACATAAAGATAGGAACAACAGACACTGGGGATTACTAGAGGGGGAAGGGTGGGATGGAGAAGAGGTTTGAAAAACTACCTATTAGACACCATGCTCACTACCTGGGTGACGGGATCTTTTGTATGCCAAACCTCAGTGACATGCAATTTAGTCATGTAACAAACTTGCACATGTACATACTGAACCTAAAATAAAAGTTGGAAAAAAGCAGATGGAATAAAAATTAGTTCTAATTTGGAAATTGAAAGTTATTAATAGCATTTTCATTTTTTGATGGGTGTACATTTTATTGGAAACCTTAAATAATTTTCAGAAGACATCTTCAATCAAGTTTCTTGTGTGGCCTACACAGAAAACTGAAGCTTTTTGGATTAGGGGTATATAATCCCCTGAAGGAGACAGACAGTACAGAGGACAAGGACCCCTCACAATGAATGGCCTTCAGCTAGCTTTTGCCACAGCTTCTTCAATGGGTCCCAGCCTATAGAAGGTCTGTTCTGGGAGATGGTCATATTCACCTGGCAAAATCTGCTAGAATCCTTTGATGGTATCCTTCACGGGTACCAGCTTCCTCATATGACCTGTAAAGACCTCAACAACCTGGAATGGCTGAGACAAGTAATGCTGTATTTTCTGTGCGCAGGACATAGTCAATTTGTCATCCTGAGAAAGTTCATCCATACCCAGGATGGCAATGAGGCCTTGGAGGGATTTGTAGCCCTGCGGGATCTTTTGCACCCCATGGGCCACATTATAATGCTCATCGCCAACAGTGTTGGGTTCTATGATACAAGAGGTGGAGTCTAGAGGATCCACAGCTGGACAGATGCCCAGTTCAGCAATGACATGGGACAGCACATCCAAATGAGCAAAAGTAGTAGCAGAGGCAGGGTCAGTCAGGTCATCAGCAGGGACATAGATAGCCTGTACAGAGGTGATAGATCCCTTCTTGGTGGTGGTAATTATTTCCTGCATAGTACTCATGCCAGTGGTCAGGGTAGGCTGATAGCCCACAGGAGAATGGATTCCACCTGATAAGGCAGACACCTCTGCATGAGCCTGGATGAAGCAACAGATTTTATCAATAAATAGCAATACATCTTGACCTTCTTGATCTGTGAAGTATTCAACCACAATCAGTGCAGTCAGAGTTACCTGGGCACGAGCACCAGGTGGTTCAATCATTTGACATATACCAGCACTATCTTGGAGGTGGCATGTTTTAAGTTGATAACATCAGATCACAGAATAAATCATTGCCCTCACGGGTCCTGTCACCAACACCAGCAAACACCGAGTAACCACCATGGGCTTTGGCGACATTGCCTACTAACTCCATGATCACTACAGTCTTGCCAACTCCAGCACCACCAAAAAGTCAAATTTTGCCAACCTTGGCATAGGGAGCTAGCACATCTGGTGACCTTGATATCAGTCACCAGAATTTCGTGCTCAACACTCATTTCCATGAACTCAGGAGCCTCAGCATGAATGGGAGAAAACTGTTTGGTTTTGATGAGACCTCTTTCATCAGGCTCCTTAATGACATTCATGATTCTGCCCAAAGTCTCAGGACCAACAGAAATTTTGATTGGTGCACCAGAATCCAGGACTTTCTGGCCTCTAACCAAGCCTTCTGTACCACCCACAGCAGTGGTCCTTACTGTGCTCTTACCCAAATGCTGAGCCACCTCCAAAATCAGCCTGGTCTTCCTGCCTTGCACTTCCAGGGCATTTAGGATATCCCATCAAGCCACTGCATTAATGACTGCCATGATGCCCCAGGTGAGAGCGTCTGCCTTCAACAAAGGAGATGCTTGTGCTGCATTGTCCCTGGCAGGATGGACTGCTGTGGGAATGGCCTGCAGTAAGAGCTGAGCTATGGATAGCGATGCTGAAGGACTGAGTCCCCGCAAGGTCCTAGAGACCGAGGCAGCAGCCGCAGAACCAACAAGACCCAACATGGTAGAGTCCGGGTGGAGTCTAGCACTTTCAATTTTGAAAGGTATTACTTTTGTAGAAACTGCCTTTTTTTCCTGCAGAAAATCTCTAAAATGTGATCAAAACAACTCTTTCTAAATTTACTTACATTTCTTGAGCTAAGCCATGTACTATGTATTCAATTTTTCAATTTACATGCTTTGAAGAAATATGTATTTTGAGCATGTAAAAACATAGAGGTGGTTAAGAGCTTGGCATTAACTTATGATGGGTAAACGAAGAAGTGGTCAGAAATGTTTTTCAGACATTTCTAATTAAATTTGTTTTAAAAATAAACTGATTAATTTCTCTGTCCATTTCAATTTATGATTTTGCAGCAAATATTTATGGACTTTTATAAACCTTTTGTTATTTGTTTCCTTATTTGCTGTTATTGATCCTTAGAATACGGATTGGGTAATTCTTTCTTATAATTGAAGTCGAATATAGAGAAGAAGCCTACTGAAGAGCTTTATGATATCATGTTACACCAGATACTCAGTAAATAGCTGCATGATATATGAGTAATTATTTAAAACAGGCTTTACTTTTTAGAGACATTTCAGGTTCAAACTTGAGCAGAAATTAGAGAGTTCCCTTCCATGCACAGACTCCTCCACAGTCAACATCCCACACCAGAGTGATACATTTTCTACAAATGGTGAAGCTACACTGATAACATTATCTCCGAAAGTCATGGCTTACATTAGAGTTCAGACTTGGTATTATACATTCTCTAAGTTTGGATAAATATATACTGACATGCATCTACCATTGTAGTATATGGAATAATTTTGCTGACCTAGAAATCCTCTGAGCTTTGACTATTCATCCGTTTCTCAACCCCGACACCTGGTAATCACTATCTTTTTATTGTCTCCGTAGTTTTGCCTTTTCCAGCATGTCACCTGTTGGAAATATACAGTATTCAACCTTTTTATATATGCTTCTTTCACTTAGAAATATGCATTTGAAGTTTCTTCAGGCCTTTTCATAGCTTGATGGCTCTTTTTTAAATTGTTGAGTATATTCCATTGTCTGGATATACCACAGTTTTGCTGAAGGACATCTTGGCTTTTTCCAAGTTTTGTCAATTATGAGTAGAGCTGTTATAAACATCTGTGTGCAGGGTTTTTTGTAGACATGAGTTTTAAACTCATCTAGGTAAATACCAAGGACAGCAATTGCCAAATCACATGGTAAGAGTATGTTTAGTGTTTTAAGAACTGCCAAACTGTCTTCTAAGGTAGCTATACTACTTCGTATTACTACCAGCAATGAATGAGAGTTTCCATTGCTCCACATACCTGTCAGCATTTGGTGCTGTCACTGTTCTGGATTTTGGTCATTCCAAGGGATGTGTAGTGGTATCCCATTGTTGTTTTAATTTGAATTTTCCTGATGGCACGTGATGTTGAACATTTTTTTTTACATGCTTATTTGCTATCTGTATATCTTCTTTGGTGAAATATCTGTTCTTGTCTTTTGCCCATTTTAAAATATTTTTGTATTATAGTAATTTAATTTTGTTCCTGTATTATATTAATTTAATCTTCGTTAAAACACAGGATTTAAAATGTGTAAAATAATTTCAGCTTTTGTTTTAAATTCAGGGTGTACATGTGCAGGTTTGTTACATGGGTATGTTGAATGATGCTGAGGTTTGGGATACAAATGATCGTGTCACCCAGGTAGTCAGAATAGTACCCAAGAGTTAGTTTTTCAGTCCTCATGCCCCCCACTTTCTTTACTTGTTTCTCCAATAGTCAGTCTAGTGTCTAGTGTATAGTCCAGTCCAGTGTTGACACCTTTATGTCCATGAGTACCCAGTGTTTAGTTCCCACTTATAAGTGAGAACATGTGGTATTTGGTTTTCTGTTCCTGCATCAATTTGATTAGGATAATTATTTGATGATTTTTAAATCTGATTTTTTACTTTCTTATTTGTAAGTTATAAGAGTTAACTGTACATTTTGGATAATAGTCTTTTATTAGATATGTATCTTGCAAACATTTTCTCATAGTCTGTGGCATGTCTGCTCATCCTCTTGGTGGTGTCTTTCATAGAGAAGTTTTAAATTTATTTTAGTTTACATATATTGTTTTATTTCAATAGCTTTTGGGGTATAACTGGTTTCTAGTTACATGGATGAATTATATAGTGATGAAGTCTGGGATTTTAGGGCACCTGTCAGCCTAGTAGTGTACATTGTAAAAGTAGTTTTCTATTCCTTTCCCTCCTTCTACCCTCCCAACTTCTCAGTCTCCAATGTTCATATTACCACTCTCAAAGCCTTTGCATACCCATAACTTAGCTCCTACTTAAAAGTGAGAAAATGCCATATTTGATTTTCTGTTCCTGAGTTACATCACATAGGATAATGGCCTCCAGTTCAATCCAAGTTGCTGCAAAAGAGATGATTGCATTCTTTTTAATGGCTGAGTAGTCTTCCATGGTGTGTGTGGAACATTTTCTTGATGGGCACTAGATTGATTCTATACCTTTGCAATTGTAAATTGTGCTGCAATAAACACACATGTACAAGTGTCTTTTTTATACAATGAATTATTTTCCTTTGAGTAGATAACCAGTAGTGGGATTGCTGGATTGAATGACGGGTCTCTTTTTAGTTCTTTGAGAAATCACCATACTGTTTTCCACAGAGGTTGTAAATACTACTTTACATTTCCATTAGCAATGCATATATATCCCCTTTATACTACATCCATGCCAACATCTGTTTTTTTTTGACTTTCTAATAATGGTCATTTTTGCAAGAGTAAGGTGGTATCTCATTGTGGTTTTAATTTGCATTTCCCCGATGATTAGTGATGTTGAGTATTTTTTTAATACACCTGTTGGCAATTTACATATCTTCTTTGAGAAATTTCTGTTCATGTTATTTGCTCACTTTTTAATGGGGTTATTTAGGGTTTTCTTTCTTACTGATTTGTTTGAGTTCCTTATAGATTCTGCATGTCTGCATATTTAGTCATTGGTCAGATGCACAGTTTACAAATATTTTCTCCCATTTTGTAGGTTGCCCATTTACCCTGTTGGTCACTTCTTTTGCTTTGCAGAAGCTTCCAGTTTAATTGGGTATCATTTATTTAATTTTGTTTTGTTGCATTTGCTTTTGAGGTCTTACTCATAAATTCGTTGCCTAGGCAAATGACCAGAAGAGTTTTTGCTAGGTTTATTTTGGGAATTTTTATAATATCAGGTATTAGATTTAAGTCTTTAATCTATCTTGAGTTAATTTTTGTATGTGCTGAGAGGTCAGAATCCAGTTTTATTCTCTTACTCATGACTACCCAAGGACACTGAATCAAGTGTCCATCCTGCAGTGTATATTTTTGTCTACTTTATCAAGGACAAGCTGGTTGTAGGTATTTGGTTTTATATCTAGGTTCTCTATTCTATTCTGTTGGTCTATGGGTCTACATTTATCACAGTACCATGCTATTTTGGTTACTATATCCTTGTAGTATGATTTGAAGTTGGGTAATGTGATGCTTCTAGATTTGTTCTTTTTGCTTAGAATTAGTTTGGCTATTCAGGCTCTTTTTGGATTCATATAAATTTTAGGATTGTTTTTTCTAATTCTCTGAACAATGATGTTGGCATTTACATAAGAATTGCATTGAGTCTGTACATTGTTTAGCATAGTATGGTCATTTTCACAATATTGATTCTTGCAATCCATGAGCAGCGGATATTTTTCTATTTGTTTGTGTCATCTATGATTTCTTTTTTTCTTTTTTTTTTTTTTTTGCCGGTGGAAAATAACTTTTATTGAGACCTCACCAGCTGCAAAATCTGTTCCTGGCACTAAATAAGCTTCTTCCTTTGCAATTTGGTCTTTCTTGAGTGGTCCCATGAATACTTTCTTCTCCTCCTTGATCTGGAAGTGCCCACGGCCAAATTCGAAGGTGGTGTCAGTGAACTTAAGGTCAATCTTCTCCAGGGCCCACTGTTTGGTCTGCACCAGCAAGGACTTGTGGAGGGTGAGCACTCACTTCTTGGTTCCCACCAAACAGCCTTTCAGCATGACAAAAGTCATTGGTCACTTCACCATAGTGGACAAAGCCACCCAGGCGATTGATGCTTTTGTCAGACAGGTCATAGTCAGTGGAGACCTTGTCCTTGATCAGTTTGCCGTCATTGATAAGATAGCCCTGGCCAATCTTATAGATCTTCTTGTTGATCTCAGTGCAGTGATGGTAGCCTTTTCTGTCCAGTGCATACCACAGGGAAGGCTGCACGAGCATGATGCCATGCTCTAATGCAGGTCACCTTGCACAGGCCTCAGGGGGTCCTGAGGGGCAGCCTCTTGCTGTGCAAATGACTGGTGACACCTTTGTAACCTTTCCTGTGGTCTCCCCAATGATGTCGATTATCTCATCCTGTCCAAACACTTGGTTTACAGATACCTGCTGCTCGAGCCTCTCTCGGGCTCAGTCCAGCTTCTTAGCCATGGTGCCTCGGTTCACCTGGATCTCCACCAGGTGGGCCTTCTGGCACAGAGGAAGTGGGTGCCTCTGGGTGTGGGCAATGGCGTGGATGACTTGGCAGTACTTCTTCATGCTGCTGAAGTCCTTCTCCAGCTGCTTCTTGCCATCATCATACTGCCATTTCTTGCAGTACTTGAGAAAGGCCTTCTTAGATTTATGACAGTTCTTATAGCCCTTTGCACTCATTGCTGATGTGCTCAGCAAAAATGGTCTTGAAGTTCTGGAGGCCTCAAGGAGTTTCCCTGTCACCCACATTGCCCACAACCACCATGGGTGATGTCTCCACAATGGACACAGCCTCTACCACCTCTTTCTTGTACACCTTGTATTCTGGCCTGTCAACTTCCCACAAGATGCGGGTCATGCCAGCCTTGTATCCCAGGAAGGCTGTGAGGTGGACCGAATTGGAAGGGTCATCTTAGGGAAGCAATTCACCTTCCCATGGTGACTGCTGCTGTACTTCTAAGGCAGGAAACCAAGGGACCCATGTCTGGGAACAGAGAACTTTCTGTGAGACATCATACTGTCAAATCCCGCCGGTAGAGTCATCTATGATTTCTTTCAACAGTGTTTTGTAGTTCTCCTTGTAGAGATTTTCACTTAACGATAAAGTATATTCCTAGGGTTTTTTTTTTTTTTT
>NW_012119866.1:71119-96822 GCF_000951035.1 Colobus angolensis palliatus
CTTCCCAGGTGAGGCGATGCCTCGCCCTGCTTCAGCTCTCGCTGGTCAGGCTGCAGCAGCTGACCAGCACCGATTTTCCGGCGCTCCCGAGTGAGATGACCCCAGTACCTCAGTTGAAAATGCAGAAATCACCAGTCTTCTGTGTCACTCGCGCTGTGAGCTGGAGACTGGAGCTGTTCCTCTTCGGCCATCTTGCTCTGCCCCCCCCCACAAACTCATTTTTAAGTCATTTTTGTCTCATTGCAAGTTTATTAAAACTGCAAACAATAAATTTAGCATTTATAAGGTTAACATTATAGTTCCCATGAGAAATCTTGGCTGGAATGCCACAGGAGAGTAAGAGGCTGCATCAGAAACAGCAGCCAAGTTTAAGAAAATGCTGAAGTGTTCCCTTTATTTCCCCTCTGGTTTATCCAAAGCTTTGCTCCAGCCAAGAGATCTGATTTTTTTTTCCCTTCCACTTAGAAAAGAGCAACATCAACTTTTAACATTTTTGGCCTACTTAAAAGTCACCTTTAGAGATGTTTGTGATCTTTCTCCTTCTGCCTGGAGACGAGAAAACAAAAACAAAGACAAAGGCATTCTCCAGCTATGCTTTTCCCCCTCACTTTATCAAGCATGGCCAATAGCAGCCAAGTGATCCAGTGAATGAACTCTACTGGAATTGGATGCATTATGGTTAAATATCCTAGGTGGCTTCACCTCTCATAACAGACAAGCAGCTGACTGGCTACTTCATATGAAGTCATGGGTAACCCAATAGTCACACAGGTATCAGAGATTCATCCTCCTTCAATCATTCATCCTTCCTTTACCCAAACAATGTTCTTGGTATGTTTTAGAGTTTTGGGTTGCATTGGAAAATTTCAGCCCCTGTCACCACTGTGTCAGGAATCTCTGAAGCTACACCCAATTTCGATGATTGCTGATGATTACCAAGGAGGGCTCACAGAATTCACCATATAGTCACACACATATTAATAGCTTATATCTATTACAGTAAGAAGATATAAATGAAAATCAGCAAAGTGAAAAGGTAAACAGAGCAAAGTCCAGAGAAAACGAACACAAGCTTCCAAGAGTCTTCTCTCAGTAAAGTCTCCAGAAAACAAAATATGACAGCACATATTCATGGATTAACAGACTCAACACAGTTAAGATGTCAATTGTTCCCAAATTGATCTATAAAGAAGTGAAAACTTATGATTACACAACAACCCATATACAAATGTTTATGACAGCTCTATTTATAATCACAAAGAATGAGAAATAATCCAAATATCCTTGGGTGAATGGATAACCAAGGTGTGGTATACACATACAATGGACTATTACTTAGCAATAAAACAAATGAAATATGGATACATTAAAAAACTTGGATAGAACTAAATGACATTATGCTAAATGAAGAAGCCATACTCAAAAGATTACATGCCGAATTATTCCATTTATATGACATTCTTGAAAAGACAAAAGTATAGTGATAAAGAACAGATCAGTGGTTATAGGGGCTTAAGTGAATACAGAGGTGTGACCATAAAAATAAAACACATAGGAGGCTTTTGAGAATAATAGAACAGTTCTGTGTTCTGAATGTGGTGGTAAATCAATACGTGCTTACAAACTCATTAAACTGTACACCTCAAAATGTCAATTTTACTGCCTGATTGCTTAAAAAATAAAATTACAAAAAAATTATTATTCAGGTAGGTGAGAATCCTTTTTTTCTGTAAAACTGCTTCAATACAAGTGCATATATCCCTAAACACCGGTTTTGTCTACTTTCATATAGCATGCCCTCTTTTATGCCTGGCTTCTTTCACTTCACATGTCTGCATATGGTTTAATTTTTTCATTATCATTGTTGTATCTATCACATGATGTGAATATAACGTAATTCGCTGAAGCATTTCCTTAATATATAAATGGACTGTTTCTAGTTTTTGCTATTACAAATAGTACATTGCTCTATATCCTCCATATTTACATTTATGTACAAGAATGCTCACCACAACTAGTTTAAGATGCATAAAAAGTAAATCAAGCCCTACTTAATAGCCAATAGGAGAATGGCTGAATAAACTATGGCTACAATAAATGATGATATATTATCAAAATCGTCTCAGAACAGGCAAGCCATTATTTGGATAAATTTCCAAAGTACTAACCTGGTGACCATTGTGATGATGACATTTGGCTCTAATAACTTCACATGGGTCACAGTAACCGATGGGGCAAAGATAACCACTGGGCTTATCTTGGGACTCCCTGTGAGCAGAGAAGAGGAAGGAGCAGTGACACAGCAGCTGATCACCCCAGAGCACTACAGAAACAACCTCACCTGGTCTCTGGTTTGTGGTTCCTACCACAGCCTCAGAGTCTCCCCCTGCCTGACTGCCCTGAGCACTTCCAGGAAGGCAGCCCCTGGCTGTGCTGAAGTGGCCCCTATCAGCCTTTCCCCACCCACTCTGATCCACTTTTCCTCTTCTTGGGCCAAATCTGCTTTCTTATCACTTCAGCTCCTCTCCATTCAGAAACATCCCCTGCATGCTGGAGGTTTAATTATGCCTATTGTGCAGGTGAGGAGACTGAGGCCCAAAGAGGGCAAAAACTGGACCTGCACCTGCACAGCAGGTCAGTGAACAGGTGGTTGCTGGGCCGTGCTTCACCCCACAGCTGTACATCCCCTCAAGCCATGTGGAGATTTTCGGCTGCCTCCTTCTCTGAGAGGCCTTCCTGGCCTGTCAGTCTACCCCTCAGACTCCCCGTTCTGGGGCATCCACTCACTCCAACTTGGGATTCTAGACCCAGCCTTCAGACCCTGATATAGGACTAGGTGGAGGCAGAGCTGGCAGCTGACCAGCATTTGGCTGGAAGTTGGTGGTCTTTTCTTAAGCCCAATGCTCTGTTGGGGTTTTCCCCAGTGTCTTCAGGATCCAGGCTTGGCCCTCAGGACGGGCCAAGTTGTAGCCTGCCCTGCCTGGCACAAGTACAAGATGCACTGACCTCCCTCAGAGCCAGTGCATCTTGTAGAAGAAAGCATATAATGCAATCATTAAATTAGAAAAAAAGATTAAAATGTGTGAGAATTTACCTTTAGCCTTGGGAATGAGCTTCTGGTATGAGGGAAAGGAGTATAAAGGAGAAAACAGCCATAAGGAGATGATTCCAAACAGCACTGACTAAAATTGAGGCCCTTTAGGAAGAAGGGGCTAAGCCAGCCTTAGCCTGCCCCACCTGTCCACGCACAGAGAGTGTTGACTGGGGGGACACCCCAGCTTGGGGCTCATGCATCCTGAAGTCTGTGACCTCAACAGGTATGAGTGTTTAAGAGTGTGTCTCTCCCTTCTCTTCTCTGAAGACCTCCAGGTCTGGGAGATAAGATGCCCCTTCTGGCAAAAGCAGATATCACTGTAATATGGGCAGTCTGAGCTCTGCCTGGTGACAGCAAGTCAACCAACATGGCACCACTTACACAGCTCTTCTTCCCTGACTGACAGGAAAAGGTCACTTTGACTTAAGCAAGAAGCTCAGGTTTGGACCTGGTCTCACCCTGGACCATAGGCATCCAGAAGAGGAAGTGGAAGTGTGGTAAGATGTGAGTGGTTGACAGCTGCGATGAGGGCTGAGGACAGAGAGAATAGGGACCACTGTGAGGTTAAGATACTAGACCTAGTCACAAGGAGGAGGGAGAGGAAGATCAGGAAGGCCTCTGCAAAGGACTGCTAAGGGCTGAAGAGAACGCAGAAGGCCCTCAGGGTCTCAGTTTTCCCATCTGTAACTAATGATAAACATACCGTTTACACTCAGGAATTGGTGTAAGAAAACAGGACTCATGTAAACTGATCAGCAAGTGTCTGACACAGAATCACAGTCAGGTAAATGCTGATAGTATTTTTATTGTTATTGCAACAGAAATCACTCTATGTTAATCGACCGTTGACATTTTGTTCTCCCCAGGGGATGGGAAACTTGCTTTTCTTGAGGCTGTACCCTGTCTGTCTACCTCAATGGTCCCACTGTGGAGACATTACACATATGTTGTGGCAAATTGAGATATCCTACAATAAGTCTCACTTCATATTTGAACCATAGATTTTCAGTGCTTTTATATCAGAAATTTATTTTTAAACCTCTGTAGGAGAAAGAAATAATTGCTTTCCTAAGCAGGATAGATTCTTAGTAGGGTTTTTTGTTACAGAATTGTTTTTAAGACTGTGAGGGTACAAATTGGGGCTCACAGATGTACCTTGCTGTCCTTGTGTACAATGATAAGGGTGTAAGACTGGAATCAGGAAGGGGTGAGATTTGCTGTCAGGCAATAAAGAATTTTAGGAAAACAGAGATTTGTGGCTTCCTTTCCCCTCCAAATCGAAGTGGTTACTTTGGATAGGAATCTGGCCACTTCCCTTTTACTAGTTTTGGTTAAAAAAAGACACGTTATTTCTACCAGACCTCGTTCTTGTTAATTGGATTCTGTAAGTGGCAAGCAGCCATACCTGCATTTGGGCACATTTTTTTAACATTTGAAAATGTTTTAATAATAAATCCCAGTTATTATACTGTGTACATTTTCTAATCAGGATAAATATGCTTTTGTTTATTTTATGGCCAAGCAGGCATAGAAATCACTTTAAGGCATATGGTAAAAAGATAGAGGAGTTTATTGATGAGATTTAGATTCACAACAGGATTCTCCAAAATGAAGACATTTAGAAAAATACCACTAGAGGACTGAAACTGGAGTGACTACTGCTTTCATAACATTCTAATTTACTAGGCCCATTTCCTCCCTAAAATCAAGTTTTGTTAGAATGCACAGCCTTGCCCATTCCTTCCCTGGACATCCATGGCAGAGGTAAAAAATACTGCAACAAGGAGCTAAGGGCACACTCCTCACTTGGCACCTCCATGGGGTGCTCTATAGATCTTGGGGCCGTGGGCACAAGCCCTCAGTATTCCCAGTTTCCAGGCACCTTTCTTATTGTCCATCCTGCCCCTTCCTGGGTCCCCATCAAGGGGTCTGGATTCTATCCCGGACTCAGATACCTCCAACAGCACCCCCAATACTCGCCCCATCTTCACCTGAGACGTGCCTCATTATGCTCTCCTCCCGTTGGAATTCAGGCACAACTGACAAGAATTAACATTAAAAAAGGAGATAGTAAGACTGACAAAAACTCTTTGTAGCAATAAGATGTCAAATTCCAACCTGACTCTAGTATAGTATCAAATGGCAGAGAGCAGGGCCCTGAAGAAAACTGAAGGTTTTCATTTTGTTTGTTTGTTTGATTTTTGTTTTATTTACTTATTTATTTTTTGAGACAGAGTCTTCCCGTCACCCAGGCTGGAGTGCAATGGCACGATCTCGGCTCACTGCGACCTCCGCCTCCCAGGTTCAAGCGATTCTACTGCCTCAGCCTCCTGAGTAGCTGGGATTACAGGTGTGTGCCACCAACCCAACTAATTTTGGTATTTTTAGTAGAGATGGGGTTTCACCGTGTTGGTCAGGCTAGTCTTGAACCTCTGACCTCGTGATCCACCTGCCTCAGCCTCCCAAAGTGCTGGAATTGCAGGCGTGAGCCACCGCGTCTGGCCAGAAATTGAAGTATTTTATCCCAAAATATATTTCCTTGACATATTTTGAAATGGCTCTGCAAAATTGTTGTGGAGGAAATTTATATTCTGTAGATAATCCGCTTCCCTTTCCAGGTCTTTTACTGATCCTGAGGAGGTTAACTGAGAGTCTAGCACCTTTTAAAGGAAACATTTACCATCTATTGCCTCTAAGGATGGCCACCGAGGAGACTTCATTTACCTAATATGAACCTTGGTCTCCGCAATCCCTTAACTCAGACACTCCTTTCTATTGATTACAGGTTTTTAGATAATAACTTAACTCTTTCAACCAATTGCCAATCAGAAAATCTTTGAATCCATCTATGACCTGTGAGCACCCCCACTTCAAGTTGTCCTGCCCTTAAGGACCGAGCCAATATATACCTCACGTGTATTGGTTGATATCTTATGTCTCCCTAAAATTTAGAAGACCAAACTGCAACCCAGCCACTTTAGGCACATGTTCTCAGGACGTCCTGAGGCTGTGTCACGGGTCATGGTCCTCACATTTGGCTTAGAATAAATTTCTTCAAATATTTTAGAGTTTGGATTTTTCGTCAACACACTGGATGTGTGTTGTCAGTGTAAGGGAAAAACTGATATGCTAATTCATTATTATACTAAGCATCTAAATCTGAAAAAAAGGACAATCTTTCCTCTTTTTTAACAGCTGGGGAAAAAAATCATGAGTAGAGGGAAGCCCCTGCATATGAGTCATGGTCCTCACATTTGGCTTAGAATAAATCTTCAGACATTTTTTAGCATTTGTCTTTTTTCTCCAAACTTTCATCAGTCATTTTCTATTCTGCTCCTGGTTTTTCTGTCATTCTTACAATGACTTTGTCCACCCTACAGAATAAACACATTCACATCTGTTTTGTTTAATACTATTTGGTTGCATTATTATACATTTAATTCCTTCATCTGACAAAGAGTTTCTGTTTGACCAAACTTTAGTCAGGCTCCTGAAACTTCTCCTAGGCCCATCAGTGTACTTGTAAAATCCAGTTTTAACAAAGAACCCTGCTAAGTCCATTTAGCAAGAACACCCTACCCTTGATATCTGATCATCCTTGATATCTGATCCTGTTCCCCATCCTCCACCATTCCCTAGGTGATGTCTGATCACTCTGGCCTGTCTTCAGCAAGAATCCTGTTAGGCAGGTTTAGCCAGAATCCTCCTTAATCCTGATGTTCCATTTTAGTAATTTTCCATCCACTGACTCCCACCCTGCTCCTTGGCTATAAATTACTACTTGCCCATACTACTTTTGGAGTTGAATCCAATCTCTTTTCCTGCTGCAAAACCCCAATGTCATGGTCCTTATATCCATCACAATGATCCTGAATAAAGTCTGCCTTGCATGCTTTAACAAGTTTCATTGACTAATTTTTTCTTTAGCACATCTACTTAGGGCAAAGAGTGAAGGATTCACCATTGTTTAATGAATCCCTGTTTCTCCCAATTGTTTAAAATGGCTTATTTTTTATGTCGTACATCCCCATACATTTTTGTATTTAGTTCTCTCCTCTTAATTTTATTTTCTTTCTTTATTGTATATTTGTTTATTCAATATTCATTTTTGTATATTTATTTTTGTACCACTTTATTTTAATTGCTATAACCTAATTATATTTTAAATGTCAAGTAACCTTTGTTCTTCTCCATTATTTTCTCCTTTCCTGGCTCTTCTGGTACTTTGATCTTTCAGAAGAACTTGAAAATCTTTCAGTCAGATGCCAAAATAATTCTATTGGGATACTAATTGCAGTAGTATTTAGTTTATATATTAAGTTAGGAAAAATCATCATCTTTCTATAACGATGTCTGTTTATCAAAGAAAAAAGTAATTGCCAAATTTCTCCAGTCTTCTATCATTTTCCTCAGAAGGGTTTTATTTTATTATTTTTATTATATTACTTCTTTACATTCATGTTACAGTTATAACTAGGCTAGAGGATAGCACAATACACACACACACATACACACACTTTTTTTCCTCCATCCATATCACTAAGTCAAATAAAAACAATCTAGTCTTAGATAAAGAAACACTTTTTTCAAAAACACTATTATCATAGGAAGAATGCTCCGACTTCAGAGTCTTTGAGAATCTCAGAATCAGAAAAAGGCTTTCCTTTACAGGAAGAGATAAGCAGGTCTAGCAGGAACATTTGAAGGGAAATTGGGGGAAAGAGTGAGACTGAACAGACAACATAACCAGGTGACCTGACAGAAAATATTTTATGCTGTGGTCAATTGCTTCTCAGGATAAGCTATTAAGGGTAGATTTTGAATTATAATGACTGCTCCCTCCAACTAGGGAGCAAGCCAATATTTAGGTGCCTGCAAGGAATAAAGGAGCCTGACTAAGGTCAATCCAAGCCAGAGTGTAAGTAATAGCCAATTGTTAACACTTGGTCACCCATAATGAAACAATATTTAGTTCTCTGTTGATTCGTCTGTACTGGTTCAATAATCAGTAAAGTTGAGTAGCTGTGATAAAGACCGTAAGTGGTGCTCTCCTCACTTGGCCCTGTTGCTTGTCACACTATAAATCTCAGAGATGCAGCTACAACTTGACATAATTTTTAATTACTAGGCCATTTCTTTACTACCCTACCTCCATCTTTTGTATTCACTGAGGATTCTGAAATCTGTGCACCACCAGCAGTTCCGTCACAGTGTCCTGGGCACAGACACCTTAAACAGTGCCCTCAAGACTCACCTTATCTTTAAACACCTTCCTTCTGCAGCCTTTCTCTTTTGCCTTAGCTCCATCATGAGGAAAAGAGTTATGGCAAAGGCATCACCAGAGAAGAGAAGTAGACTGCCTGCTAAGACAAAAATATCAACATTCTTTACAGAATATACACAAGACCAAAAGTCTCATAACCTGATATCCAAAATTCCCATGATATAATTCAAAATTCTCACAACATGAAGAATTGGGAAAATCTCTACCTACATGGGAAAAGACAATTAACAGATACCAAAGTCAAAAAGGCAGAGATGTTGGGATTATCTGACAGGCTTAAAGCCAAAATTGTCAAAATGCTCCAACATGAAATCATGAACACTTTTGAAAGAAATACAGACATCTCAGCATACACACATACAAGCACAAAAAGATTTAACGAAGAGCCAAATGGAAATTTTAGGAGTTAAAAAAGTTAATCGTTAATCTGCTTCACTATAGTAACCATTTTACTATTGTGAAAAGAAAATAAATCTTGGGACACCAAACTCACTAAGCCAAAGGGAAAAGTCAAGCTGGGACCTGGGTCACACAAGGCTGCCTCACATTTTGTTCCTAAATAAGATAGCTACAAACATAAGCAGAATAAAAGCTGCATACCTCCCTCATAATTTGCCCACAATGGGCCCCAAGCTCTTTACCCTAAAATAGTTCTGTTAAATTTCACCCTGACAATGTAAATTAATAACTTACCTTCACCGGCACCAGACAAAGGACAGAACTAAAAAGTCATCCCTCTGTTTACCTGAGAAAAATGCATATCTGACTGCTTCATCTGCCCTATACTTATTTTATCCTATGTAAAAATGAAGATTCACTGAATGCAGAAGTGGTGATTCCTCTACCCCACCTTCCACATGTAAAATGTGTAGTCAGTGAAGCAGATCAAAGACCAACTTGATGTGTATACATCAGTGTCAGCTGGTCCCAAGACTACCACAGGTTTGATGAGTTCCTAGGAAAACTCACAGGACTCAGCTGATAGTCAAATTCACAGCTCAGATTTGCTACAACAAAAGGAGAGCTATTGTTGAATGGGTATAGTTTTAGTTTTGCAAGATGAAAATGTTCTGGAGATTAGTTGCACATTAATGAAAATATACTTAACACTACTGAACTCAGAAAGTGTTGAGATGATAAATTTGTTTTATGTGATTTTACCATAATCAAAAAGGAAAAAATACATTTACTACAGTAAAAGGACATAAAACAAAAATGGCAAAAGGAAAATATGCCTGGAGTGAAGACTGAAAGATTATCTGTACAAGTTTTCAAAAGTCCTCTCCTTGTGGAATCACACATTTTGTTCCTCCAGCAATGATTTGTAACAATTTGTGTGATACGTTGTCTACCAGGGAAGCTCATTATAGACTCAGCATGTAAAGTTGTTATTGAGAGCTGGTCACTTAGGCACTCTACCTAGCACATACCAATATTCTAGACTCCCACAAACAAAAGTACTCAGTTTGAAATACTGTCTTCTCTCAGTATCCATGCAACAAAGGAAAGAGGAACATGTGTAGAAACCAAAACTCACACATGCTCAAGTCCCTTATGTAAAATGGTGTAGTATTTGCATAGACCTATGTACATCCTGCTGTATACATCTTTCTTATTGTCTGTCGTTGTGATTTAGTGAATTTCTGTAGTGGTATCATTTGAGTCTTTTCTCTGAGCCCATTGTGTAATTGCCTTACCAGTGAGTTATACTTTCATGTGATTTCATGATAGTATTAATAAATGTCATCCTTTCACTTCCATGTTTAGGACTCCCTTGAGCATTTCTTGTAGAGCTGTTCTATTGGTAGCACATTTTTCTAAGCACATGCTTGTCTGGGAAAGACTGTATTCCTACATTTTTGCTGGATATAATATTCTGACTAGCAGTGTTTTCTTTCAGCATTTTGAATATATCATCCCATTCTCTCTCTGCTGTTATTCTGAAGGGGTTTCCTTTATAGGTGGCTAGTTGCTTTTCTCTTGCTGTTTTCAGGATTTTGCTTTTTTTTCTAACTTTAAATGGTCCGACTGTAATGTGTCATGTAAAAGACCCTTTTGCATTCTATCTGCTTAGGGATCACAGACTCTCCTGTATCTGGATGTCTAAATCTTTTGCTAGACTTGGGATGTTTTTATCTATCATTTTGTTAAATAGATTTTCTAAATACTTTTGTTCTCTCTTTGCCCTGGGGGATACCAATTATTCTACTATTCAGTCACTTTATGTTATTTCAATTTTTTTGTTAATTTGCAATTTAATCATTCTATAATATATACATATATCAAAATACCACATTGCACCACACAAATATGTATATTTATCAGTTAAAATACATAAAATACAAATGATAATACAATTAAAACATAACAAAATATAGAATTTCAGACAAAACAAGAAGTGATAGACATTGTCAATATTAAATATATTAGAAAAGAAGTAATTTCAATATAGATACCACAGGCTTTACAAAATTCTCCTAGGTATGCTTCCCTAAATAAGAAATATCACCTTCCTTTGAGCTTTATGTAACAAAATAACCATGTACACATACTTTGTATAATCTTCTTTCATTTGCTCAACATCATGACTGGAAATTGAACTACATTGGTGCTTGTTTTCGTGTATGCATTTTCACTACCTTATAATATTCCACAGTGTGTACATACCACCCAGTTTTCCTCCTTTGGGTAGATGGATTTCTGTATTTTATAAGTTTTAGCTAACAAGGACAACATTCTTATCAATGTTCTTGTGAATACATTATGGTGCATATGTACACATTTTTCTCTGGGGTATGTACTTAAAATTCATAGCTGTGTGCCTCTGCCTTTTAACTAGATAATTCCAATCTACTCCCATAACTGATTAAAACAACTTGTACTCCTATCAGTAATGTACTGAAATTTTGCATGATCAGTATTTTTGCCAAACATGGATGTTGCTATTTTTTGTGCAACCATTGTGCTATGACATATATATTTTTTAAATTTTTATTTCCATAGTTTTGGGGGAACAGGTGGGTTTTGGTTACATGGAGAAGTTCTTTAGTGGTGATTTCTGAGATTTTGGTGCACCCTTCACCACAGCAGTGTACACTGTGCCCAATGTGTACTCTCTTATCCTTCATCCCCCTCTCACTCTTTCCCCTGATTCCCCAAAGTTCATTATATCACTTTCATGCATTTGCATCCTCAAAGTTTAACTCCAACTTATAAGTGAGAACATATGATATTTGATTTTCCATTCTTGAGTTACTTCACTTAGGATAATGATCTCCAACTCCATCCAAGCTCAGCAAATGGCATTATTTCATTTCTTTTTATGACTGAGTAGTATTCCACGGTGTACATATACCACATTTTCTTTATACACTCATTGATTGATGGGCATTTAGGTTTGTTCCATATTTTTGCAATTGCAAATTGTGCTGCTATAAACATACACATGCAAATGTCTTTTTCATATAACGACTTCTTTTCCTTTGGGTAGATACCCAGTAGTGGGATTGCTGGATCAAATGGTAGTTCTACTTTTAGTTCTTTAAGGAATTGCCACACTGTTTTTCCATAGTGGTTGTACTGGTTTATATTCCCACTAGCAGTGTAAAAGTGTTCCCTTTTCACCACATCCCCACCAACACCTATTATTTTTTATTTTTAAATTATGGCCATTTTTGCAGGAGTAGAGTGTTATCTCATTGTGGTTTTAATTTGCATTTCCCTGATAGTCATGTTGAGCATTTTTTCATGTTTCTTGGCCATTTGTATATCTTCTTTTGAGAATTGTCTATTCATGCCCTTGGCCCTCTTTTTGATGGGTCTATTTGTGGGAGTTTTGCTGATTTGTTGGAGTTCTTTGTAGATTCTGGATGTTAGTCCTTTGTCACATGTGTTGGTTGCAAATATTTTCTCCCATTCTGTGGATTGTCTATGTACTCTGCTGATTATTTCTTTTGTTGTGTAGAAGGTTTTTAGTTTAATTGGGTCCCATTTATTTATTTTTGTCTTTGTTGCATTTGCTTTTGGGTGCTTGGTCATGAAATTTTGCCCAAGCCAATATCTAGAAGAGTTTTCCTAATGTTATGTTCTAGATTTTTTATGGTTTCAGGTCTTTGATTTAGGTCTTTGATCCATCCTGAGTTGATTTTTGTATAAGGTGAGAGATGTGGATCCAGTTTCATTCTTCTACATGTGGCTTGCCTATTATCGCAGCACCATTTGTTGAAGAGGGTGTCCTTTCCCCACTTTATGTTTTTGTATGCTTTTTCAAAGATCAGTTGGCTGTATTTGTGTTATGTTCTTTCAAATGTCATGAAGGTTTTGCTAATTTTTTAATTCTTTTTTTCTTTAGTTTTTTTCTGACTGGATTATTTTTAAATACCTGTCTTCAAGTTCTGAGATTATCTCTTCTGTTTGATCTAATATATTGTTGAAGCTTTCAAATGTTTTGTACTTTCTTCAATAAATTCTTCTGTACCAGGATTTTCCCTATTTGATTTTTTAAAAAATAGCTAACATTTTGGCAAATTTGTCATTCATATCTTGAATTGTTTTTCTGATTCTTTGTGTTGTTTTTCAGAATTCTCTTGTATTTCACTGAGCCTCTTTAAAATCAATATTTCGAATTCTTCATCTGGAATTTTGAGATTTTCTTTTTGATTAAGGTCTATAGCAGGAGAATTATTGTGTTCCTTTGAAAGTAACACATTTCTTTGGTCTTTCATGTTTCTTGTGTCTTTATGTTGATATCTGAACATCTAGTGTAACAGTTGCTTCTTCCTATTTTTGAATTTACTTTTGAAGGGGAAGACGTTTTCCTGACGATGTATTTATGGTGTTGATTGGGTACAGCATTTTGACTTTGATTTTGGGTGTATGCAGTGGTGTAGTCTCTGTATGTATTTCTTTGGCTGTAAACAGCATTAGTGGTAACTATTATTTACTTGGTGGGTTAGGTATAGTTATTAGTAGAGGCAGGGATGAAGTTGTGCTTGGGACTCAGACACTCGGATGAGCAAGTCCTCAGGCCCCAGTAGTGGCAGCAGTGGGCTGAATGTGCCTATCTTTGTGCACCAGGGCGATGTACACTGGCATAAGTGTTGGTGGTTACCAGCAGGCCAATTTTTGGGCAACCAGGTGGCTTGCTTACGTACTGGTAGTAGCAATGGTGAACCAGGTGGTTGGGTGGGTTCTTGAGCCCCTGGGCAACTGGTGTGGCATGGACAATGGTACTAGCAATGGTGGGATGATTTTCTGGGTCCGGAGCAGTATGCATTGATATTGGCAGTGGCTGCGATGGGTTGGGTGGGTCAGTCTCCAGGCCTGAAGATGGTGCTTGCAGGCAGAAGCTAACTGTGGTGGCAGTGGTCAGGAGTTTTTGCTCAATCTTAGGCCCCTGGGAAGTGTTCAAGTGTTCGATGTGATGGATTGGGTTGGGCAATCCGCATGACCCCAGGTTATATGCCTGGGGTCTTGGAGGGAGTGTGTAAAACTGGGCTGAGTGGGCTTGTACTCAGGCTCTCCAATGGTGACAGTAGGCACCAGCTGTGGTTAGCAGGGACAGATAATCCTAAGACTCCAGGTGGAATGCTCAGGAGAGGGGTGGTTAGCAATTGAGCTGAGGCCCTGCCACTGGACAGGCTGGGGCTCACCTCAGTGGCCACAACCTGGGCTGGCAGGTGGGAAATGCATGTCACTCTCATGCTCCAGCTCCAGCGAGGCTCACCCCCTGATCCTGGTGGTGGTAGCCCACACCTAAGTCTCACCTCAGCCCTAGCTGCAGGAGTCCCTCACCCAGCTTGAAACTAAGTCCCAATGGCAACTTGCACCCCTTTCACATCTCAGTCTCAATGCTAGTAGTGTTCAATTCCCACCACTGACAGCTGCAGCCCATGCCTTGCTCCCTTCTCAGCCCCAGCCGTGGGAGCCTGTTTCCATCTTGCTCCCCAGCTCCAGCAACAACAGTCCAAGCTTCACTAATGCCTCAGTCCTGGCATACTCTGTTAAAGGCTGGGATTTTAAATGGCACCATGCTAACTAAAGTAGCCATTTAGTTGTCAGAAAGGGTTTGGGATCTAGTGCGAGCTCCCTCCCGGGAGCAGTTTTGTCTCATCATCTTCTGCCAGCTCCTTACGTTAGTTTCAGGGCTTGGAGGATCGAGGGCCTCTTCAAGTGATCGGGATTGCAGATTCGATGATGGGGATGTGGGCCGTTGCATGTCTCTCACTTACCTTTTCCCCATGTAAGGAAGTCACTCCCAGTTCCCAGCCAAACTCAGTCAAGCAGACTGCCTCTCTTCCTTCTCTTTTCTTGCTTTCTGTCACTCACTTTTCTGTTGAATTTCAGTGTTCTCTATTGGATAATGTATTTGAAATGTGATTGTCTATATACCATTTTGGTTCTTCTAAGCGAGGGAGGGAGGCGAGCAAGAAATGCTTCTCTTCAGCCATCTTGAAGCCCTTCCTCTCTCATATACTTTAAATCATTTCTAGATTACTTATACTACCCAATACAATGTAAATACTATGTAAAAAATTGTTATACTGTATTGTTTAAGAAATAATAACAAGAAAAATGTTTGTACATGTTTGATACAAATGCAACCATCCTTTTTTAAAAAATATTTTCAATCTGCCATTGGTTGAATTCAAAGGAGGTAGAGCCCATGGATAATGGAGACTGATTCTATTTTTTACACAAATAGATGAGGCACAGTAAACCACCTTTATCAATTAAGAAATCATGATAATACTCTCAAAATCCAAGTTCTTAGATTTCTGGCAAGGGCCAACCTTGCAAACTGGCCTTTTCTAGGATAGCAGAATCAGGCCGACTACGATTAACACTTTTCTACACTACATTCAAACACAGAAATTTAAAATACGTGAGCAAAATAAGGCAGAACTGGGAAGACATATGAACAAGTGTACAATTATACTTCGAGATCGAGCAGTGGACTATTATCAGCATTGCAAATGTCCACTGGATCCCTTCCCAGTCAGTGTTTGTTTTGTTTTGGTTTGGTTTTCCCACTGTCCCCAGCTTCCCCTTTCTGCCTTTCTCCCATATCCCAATGCCTGTCTCATTCCTAATGTCCTTCCCTTCACCAAAAGTAGAAATGTTATGATGGTCATGGTCACTCTATTATAACTTTTCATTTATACTGGCTGGTTAGCTGACATCCATTGTGCGTGGTGTCCACCCTCTAGCTGTAATGCTCAAATCTTTGTCTCTCATAATGAAGTCTTTGTTCCTCCTTTAAGAATTCCAGGTGTGAACAGGAAAAGAGGCTCAGGGAAATTTTCAGAGTCTCAGGTCTTTCATTTATACAATGGAAATAACCCCACCTCTCTCACATGTTGTAGGAGAAATAGAGTTACTACTACTAGGTGGCTTTCAATGAATGCTATGTGCCAAAACCTGGGATGATGAGGCTTTACAAGTATTACAGGAGTCATATTTCAGGAACACACCAAGTTTTCTTCTCAGGGAGTGTATTAGTCCATTTTTATACTGCTATGAAGAAATACTTGAGACTGGGTAATTTATAAAGAAAAAGAGGTTTAATGAACCCACAATTCCACATGGCTGGGGAGGCCGCACAATCATGGCAGAAGGTGAAGGAGGAATAAAGGCATGTCTTACATGGTGGCAGGCAAGAGAACATGCGCAGGGGAACTGCCTTTTGTAAAGCCATCAGATGTCATGAGACTTATTCACTATCACGAGAACAGCATGAGAAAACCCACCCCCATGATTTAATTACCTCCTACCGGGTTCCTCCCATGACACATGAGGATTATGGGAGCTACAGTTCAAGATGAGATTTGGGTGGAGACACAGCAAAACCATGTAATTTCACCCCTGGCCCCTTCCAAATCTCATGTCCTCATATTACAAAATCAGTCATGGCTTCCCAACAGTCCCCTCAAAGTCTTAACTCATTTCAGCATTAGCTATAAAGTCCACAGTTCAAAGTCTTACCTGAGACCAAGCAAGTCCCTTCCACCTATAAGCCTGTAAAATTAAAAGCAAGTTAGTTACTTTCTAGAAACAATGGGAGTATAGGCATTATGTCAATACACCCATTTCAAGTGGGAGATGGCCAAAATGAACAGGCTACAGGCCCCATGCAAGTCCCAAATACAGTGGGGCAGTCCAATCTTAAACCTCCAAAATGATCTCCTTTGACTCCATGTCTCAAATCCAGGTCACACTGATGCAAGAGGTGAGTTCCCACAAACTTGGGCAGCTCTGAACCTGTGGCTTTGCAGGGTACAGCTCCCTTTCCAGCTCCTTTAATGGGCTAGCATTGAGTGTCTGCAGCTTTTCCAGGTGCATGGCAAAAGCTGTTGTTGGATTTACCATTCTGGGGTCTGGAGGATGGTGGTCCTCCTCTCACATCTCCACTAGGCAGTGTCCCAGTGGGGACTCGGTGGGGGGTCCCACACCACATTTCCCTTCCACACTACCCTAGCAGATGTTCTCCATGAGGGCTCTGCCCCTGTAGCACACCTCTACCTGGACATTCAAGCATTCCCATAAATCCTCTGAAATCTAAGCAGAAGTCCCCAAACCTCAATTCTTGACTTCTGTGCACCTGAAAGCTTAACACCATGTGTAAGCCACCAAGGCTTGGGGCTTGCACCCTCTGAAGCAATATCCTGAGCTGTACTTTGGCTCCTTTTAGCCACAGCTGACACACAGGGCACCGAGTCCCAAGACTGCAGCAAACAGCAAGGCCCTAGGCTCAGCCCATGAAATTTTTTCCTCCTAGGCTTCCAGGTTTCTGATGGAAGGGGCTGCCATGAAGACCTCTGACATGCCCTGGAGACATTTTCCCCATAGTCTTGACAATTAACATTTGGCTCCTCATTACTTTTCCAAATTTCTGCAGCCCACTTGAATTTCTCCTCATAAAATGGGTTTTTCTTTTCTATTGCATCATCAGGCTGCAAATTTTCTGAACTTTTATGCTCTACTTCCCTTTTAAACATAAGTTTTAACTCCAAACCATACCTTTATGAATGAATAAAATTGAATGCTTTTAAGAGCAGCCAAGTCATCTATTGAATGCTTTGCTCCTTAGAAATTTCTTCTGCCAGATACCTTAAATCATTTCTCTCAAGTTCAAAGTTTCACAGATATCTAGGGCAGGGGCAAAATGCCACCAATCTCTTTGCTAAGCATGGCAAGAATCACCTTTGTTCCACTTCCCAATAAGTTCCTCCTCTCCATCTGAGGCCACCGCAGCATGGATTTTATTGTCCATATTACTACCAGCATTTTGGTCAAAGCCATTCAACATGTCTCTAGGAAGTTCCAAAGTTTCCCACATCTTCCTGTCTTCTGAGCCCTCCAAGTCTCTAGGTAGCTCCAAACTTTCCCACATTTTCCTATCTTCTTCTGAGCCCTCCAAATTGTTCCAACCCCTGTCTATTACCCAGTTCCAAAGTTGCTTCCACATTCTTGGGTATGCTTATTGCTGTACCCTACTCTACCAGTATCAATTTACTGTATTAGCCCCTTTTCATACTGCTATGAAGAAATATCTGAGACTAGGTAATTTATAAAGAAAAAGAGGTTTAATGGACTCATAGTTGCACATGGCTGGGGAGGCAAAGGAGGAGCAAGGGCACATCTTACGTGGTGGCAGGCAAGAGAGTGTGTGCACAGGAACTGCCCTTTACAAAACCATCAGGTCTCATGAGACTTATTTACTATCACGAGAACAGCACGGGAAAATCTGCCTCCATGATTCAATTACCTCACACCAGGTCCTTCCCACAACACATGAGGATTATGGAAGCTACAATTCAAGATGAGATTTGGGTGGAGACACAGCCAAACCATATCAGGGCACCCACTGTTCCTTCTGCCTGGAATATTCTTTCTCTAGGTAATTGCATGGCCTGCTTCCTCACTTCCTCCAGGTCTGATCAATAATCATGTTTTCAGGGAGGCCTTCCCTGATATACTTGAATACAGTAGCAATTCTTTTCACATATCATTCTTCCTGACTTATGCAGTACCTACTACCCTCTAGTGGGCTATACATTTCCTGGAAAATTCTATGAGGTTAGATATTTGTGAATGTTGTTTTCTATTGTATTCTCAGCACTGAAAATAGTAACAAAGCACACAGCAGTTGTTCAGAGAATTCTTACTGAAGGACAGCTAGAAACCAGGCCCTGTACACACATAACTAAGATGCACAAATACCCTCTAAGATAAGTATTGGCACAATTTTACCTGAATCTGGGGATGGAGTTCAGGGAGTATGTAAAATATGGAATCATTAGAATTTAAATATACATTTAATTAATTAGTTAGTTAATTAATTTATTTATTTTTGAGAACGAATCTTGCTCTGCCGCCAGGCTGGAGTGCAGTGGCACAATCTCGGCTCACTGCAATCTCTACCTCCTGGGTTCAAGCGATTCTCCTGCCTCAGCCTCCCAAGTAGCTGGGACTACAGGCATGTGCCACCACACCCAGATAACTTTTGTGTTTTTAGTAGAGACAGGGTTTCACCTTGTTGGCCAGGATGGTCTCAAACTCTTGACCTCTTGATCTGCCCGCCTCAGTCTCCCAAAGTGCTGGGATCACAGGTGTGAGCCACCATGCCTGGCCTTTTTTCTCTAATTTTGTGAAAAATGACATGAGTACTTTGATAGGAATGGCAGTGAACCTGTAAATTGCTTTAGCCAGTATGACCATTTTAACAATATTGATTCTTCTTATCCATAAGCATGGAACGTTTTCCATTTGCTTGTCATCTGGGATTTCTTTGAGCAATGTTTTGTAATTCTTCTTGTAGAGATCTTCCACTTCCCTGGTTAGCTGTATTCCTAGGTATTTTATATTTTTGTGGCTTTGTGAATGGGATTGTGTTCTTGATTTGACCCTGACCTTGGATGTTATTGGTGTATAAAACTGCTACTGATTTTTTGTACATTGATTTTGTATCCTGAAATTTTGCCAAAGTTTATCAAATATATGAGTCTTTGGGTAGAGACTATGAGGTTTCCTGGGTATAGAATCATATGGTCTGCAACAAGAGATCGTTTGACTTCCTATCTTCCTATTTGGATGCCTTTTATTTCTTTCTATTGACTGATAGCTCTTGCAGGACTTCAAGTACCATGTTGTATAGGTATAGTGAGAGTGAGCATCCTTGTATTGTTCTGGTCCTCAAGGGGAATACTTCCAGCTTTTGCCCATTCAGTATGATGTCGGCTGAGGGTTTCCCACAGATGGCTTAATTATTTTGAGGTATGTTCTTCCAATGCCTAGTTTGCTGAGGGTTTTTAACATGAAGGAATGTTGAATTTTATCAACTCTTTTCTGCATCTATTGAGATGGTCACGTAGTTTTTGTTTTCTGTTCTGTTTATGTGATAAATCACATTTATTGATTTGTGTATGTTAAACCAACTCTGCATCCCAGAAATAATGCCTGCTTGATCATGAGGGACTAGCTTTTCCATGTGCTTCTGGATTTGGTGTGCTAGTATTTTGTGGAGGATTTTTGCATCTATGTTCATCAGAGACGTTGGCCTGAAATTTTTCTTTCTTGTGTCCCTGCCAGATTTTGATCTCAGAATGACATTGTCCTCATGGAATGAGTTAAGGAGGATCCACTCTTCCTCAAGTTTTGGAAAAATTTCAGTAGAATTGGTACTAGCTCTTATTTATATGTCTGGTAAATTTTGGCTATGAATTCAGCTGGTTCAGGCCTTCTACTAGTTGGTAGGTTTTTTATTACTGATTCAATTTCAGAACTCATTATTGGTCTGTTTATGCTTTCAATTTCTTCCTGGTTCATTCTTGGAAGGTTGTAACTTTCCAGGAATTTATCCATTTCTTCTAGGTTTTCTAGTTTATGTGCATACAGGTATTTGTAAGAACTTCTGAGAATATTTTTTATTTCTGTGGTATAGTGGTAATGTCCCCCTTGTCATTCCTGATCGTGTTTATTTGGATTTTCTCGCTTTTTTTCTTTATTAGTCTAACTAGTAGTCTATCTTATCTATTCTTTCAAGGAACCAACATTTGGTTTCACTGATCTTTTGCACCTCAATTTTATTCTGTTCAGCTCTAATTTTGGTTGTATCTTTCTAATGCTAGCTTTGGTGTTTGTTTTCTCTTATTTTTCTAGTTTCTCTAAGTGTAATATTCGTGTGTTAATTTGAGATTTTTCTAACTTTTTGATGGTGGCATTTATCACTATAATTTTTCCTCTTAACACTGCTTTAGCTATGTCCTAGAGATTCTGGTATTTTGTATCTTTGTTTCAAAGAATGTATATTGTATATTAGGTTCAAAGAATTTCTTGATTTCTATCTTAATTTCATTGTTTACCCAAAAGTCATTCAGGAACAGGTTGTTTAACCTCCATGTAATTGTATGAGTTTAAGTAATCTCCTTAATATTGATTTCCATTGTTATAGCACTGTAGTCAAAGAGTGTGGTTGGTATGATTTTGGTTTTTGTGAATTTGCTGAGAATTGTCTTATGGCTGATTGTGTGGTCAATTTTAGAGACTGTGCCATGTGTGTATATGCTGTTGTCTTAGGGTGGAGCATACTGTAGATGTCTGTTAGGTCCATTTGGTCAAGTGTTGAGTTTGGGTCCCAAATATCTTTGTTAGTTTTCTGCCTTCATGATCTGTCTAATACTGTCAGTGGAGTGTTGATGTCTTCCACTGTTACTGTGTGGTTATCTAAACCTCTTCATAGGTTTGTAATAAATTGTTTTATGAATCTGGGTGCTCCTGTGTTGAGTGCCTATATATTTAGGATAGTTACATCTTCTTGTTGAATTGAACTTTTTACCATTATGTAATGACCTTGTCTTTTTTGATATTTGTTGGTTTAAAGTCTATTTTGTCTGAAATGAGAAGAGCAACCCTTGATCTTTTTTGGTTTTTGTTTACTTGATAGATCTTTCTCCATACCTTTACTTTGAACTTATGAATGTCATTGCATGTGAGATGGATTTCTTTTTTTTTTTTTTAGACGGACTCTCGCTCTGTCACCCAGGCTGGAGTGCAGAGTACCTTGTACAGGTTCTCTAAATTTCCTGAATTTGAATGTCAATCTTTCTAACAAAGTTGGGACGATTATCAGGAGCAATGTTCTCAAAAATGTTGTTCAAGTTGCTTGCTCTCTCTCCCTCTTTTTCAGGGACACCAATGTGTTTTAGGTTTGGTCTCTACGTGATCCCATATTTCTCAAAGGTCTTGTTCATTCTTTTTTATTTCTTTTTCTTTATTTTTGTCTGACTGTGTTGTTTTGAGGCACTGATTTTCAAGCCCTAAAATTCTTTTATCAGTTTGGTCTATTCTTCTGTTAATACTTCTGATTGGATTATGCAATCCTTGCATTGAGTTTTAGATTCGTTTGGTTCTTTCTTAAAAATGGCTATTTCATCTTTCATCTCTTGCATCATTTTACTGGATTCCTTATATTTCCTTGGATTAAGTTTCAACTTTTCCTTGGATTTTGATAATTTTCATTGCCATGTGCATTCTGAATTCTTTGTCTATCATTCCTGCCATTTCAGTCTGGTTAAGGACCACTGCTGGGGAGCTAGTGCAGTCATTTCTAGATAAGACACTTGGGCTTTTTGAGTTGCCAGAGTTCTTGAGCTGGTTCTTTCTCAGCTTTGCAGGTTGTTGTTCCTTTAATCTTTGAACTTACTGTCCTTTGCATATGGTTTTATATTCTTATAAATTCTTTATATTTATATTTTTATATTATTTGATGCCCCAGAGGGTATGACTGTGGTATAAGTTTGGTTCAGTTGCCTGGTTTCATTTCAGGTGGCCAAGGTTCAGCTCTGCACTCCTGGGATTCATGCTCTAACTCTGGGGGGTTGGGACCAAGCCAGTTGCTTTGTTCTCTGGTCCTTCAAGATTGACCACCTGCTGTGCTGGAGAGACCAAGGTGTTCCTCATCTGCTGGCAAAAACATTCCAGTGGGGAGTGCTGGCAAAAGTTCTTCATCAGAGTGGTGGCAGCAGGATCCACACTCATGCACGTGCCCCAATGGCAGCAGCATGATGGTGTATGTGTGTAGAACATGTCAGTGGTGGCAGGGAGCAGGGTATGCACATGTGGACCAGCCTGAGCAGTGTGGCCTCAGCAAGGCAACACATGCTGGTGGCAGTGACCAGTGAGGCCCATGTGCCTGCACCAGCAAACCAATGGGGGAAGGCTACAGGCAAGTGAAGGCTGGCAAAGCAGTTGGGGTAGGCAGTGGGTGGGCACATGCCAGCAGGAGCCCATTTGCAGAAGCTCTCTGACAGGCAGGGTCTGCCAGTGAAGGAGCTATGGTAGTAGCCCCTGAGGAGCACCTGGGTTGGGTATTTGAAGCTGCACTGCTAATGAGTGCGGTCCAACAAAGACCCTGACAGGGGGATGTTCAGATTGGATTGACCCTGTACCACAGACAAGATAGCCCTGTTCTGTTCAGGTTCAATAGTCAACAAAAGCCAAAGCCCCCTAGAGGAGTATGGCAAGCCTTAGGGGATGGGCATCCCTGGCTGTGCTCCACTGCAACCATTCCCGCACCAAACCTTCTGGAGTTCTGTCCCTGCCAACTCTCCAAACAGCTCTCCCTGCCAGTTCCAATGTCCATGGGGACCATGGGGTCTCCTGCAGCTATGGTTTCAGAGGTTCATAGTGAGCGTGGGCCACTCCATGCCTATTTAACTTACCCATTCCCTAGGCGCCACTCAGGGCCAGGAATGAGTCTTAGTGCTTAGCAACCCCATGCAGGTTTCCCAGATTTCACCAATTTTAAACAAAATGAAACATTAAAAAATGAAGCAAAACCATCACTTACCCCACATTTCATTTGACCTGCTAAACAAGACAAAAGTTAAAGAACAAATGAGTGAGTTATTTCACATTAGAATAAATGCTTTGAAGACAATAATAAATGTGATAAAGTAGAGGCTAACTGCATGAAGGGTATTGTATTATCAGGGTAGATAAAGTTAAGCTGTAATAGGAAACAACTCCCAGATATGAGAGCCTCAAAATTATGAAGATTTATTTACTACTGCTAATGTTTATCCATCCCAGGGCAACAATAGGGCTCTGTAGTCAATGTTACAAAAGCTACAATCCCTAAGGGTACCTATCTCATAGCAGAGCAAAAGAGAGATATCTATAAGGTCTCACATCAGTAATTTAGTGTTCTATGTTGGAAATGTCATCACTTCACAATTGGTCACATGGTCCCACCAAACTACAAGGAACAAAGATGTGCAGTAAGGTTGTATGCCTTGACGTGAGAAAAAAATAAAATATTGTGTGAACTGCAATAAAGACTACCTCAGGCACACTTTACTTTAGAATGAGCAGCCAGAAAAGGATTTTCTTTACAAAGTGACAGTTGAGCTAAAACTTGAAATGTGAAAAGGTATCAGGTGTGAAACGATCTGGGGGAAAACCAGCTCATAAAAAGAAAACAAAAAGTGCAAATACCTAAAGTAGCAAATGAGCACGATGTATTAAAGGAAAAGAAAAATTCCAATGTTGCTTGATCATAATGAGTGATGTGAGGGTAATAAGAAAACGAATTTGGAAAGCTAGGCTAGGTCTTAATTTGGAATGGTTTTATAGGCCAAAATAACAATGAATCTTATTACAAGTGTGAAGGGGTGGCCTACCCCTCCACACCTGTGGGCGTTTCTCGTTAGGTGGAATGAGAGACTTGAGAAAAGAAATGAGGCACAGAGACAAAGTATAGAGAAAGAAAAAGTGGGCCCAGGGGACTGGTGCTCAGCATACAGAGGATCCATACCGGCACCGGTCTTTGAGTTCCCTTAGTATTTATTGATAATTATCTTTACCATCTTAAAGAAAAGGAAGTGGCAGGATAATAGGATCATTATAGGGAGAAAGTCAGCAGTAAGACATATGAATAAAGTGCTCTATGACATGAATAAGTTTAAGGAAAAGTGCTGTGCCTTGATATGCATATGTAAACATCTCCATAAACCTTTTTAGTGCATAAAGAGCAGCATTGCGCTAGCAAGTCCCACCTTTCGCCCTAAGGCGGTTTTCTCCTTTCTCAGTAAACAGAACATACAATCGGGTTTTATACCGAGATGTTCCATTGCCCAGGGACAGGCAGGAGACAGATGCTTTTCTCTATCTCAACTGCCAACAACCGCCAAGAGGCCTTCTTTCCTCTTGTACTAGTCCTCCTCAGCACAGACCCTTCACGGGTGTCAGGCTGAGGGATGATCAGGTCTTTCCCTTCCCACTAGGCCATATTTCAGACTATCACATGGGGAGAAACCTTGGACAATACCTAGCTTTCCTAGGCAGAGGTCCCTGCGACCTTTGGCAGTGTACGTGTCCCTGAGTACTTGAGATTAAGAGAATGGTGATGACTTTTAACCAGCAAGCTGCCTTCAGGCACTTGTTTAACAAAGCACACCCTGCACAGCCCAAAATCCTTTTAACCTTGAGTCACCATAGCACATGTCTCTTGCAAGGACAAGGTTGGGGGTAGGGTCACAGATTAACAGCATCTCAAATACAGAACAAAATGGAGTCTCTTATGTCTACTTCTTTCTATATAGACACAGTAACAGTCTGATCTTTCTTTCTTTTCCCCACACAAGTGCAATGTGAAGTTTTGGAGAATTTTTCTCAGAATACAGACATTATCTGATTTACATTCTAGTAAGATTAGGTTTATAATTTTACAGCCTTGTGTAGAATAGATTTTAAAGGAAAGATAACTCAAATAAGAAAATAAAGAGGTAAACTTAGTAGCGAATAGAAGTAATGATTAGAGAGTTTGTATTTTAACTTGGTAGAAGTATATAAGAAGAGAAAGGGCTGGATTAAGGGTTCTGTTTTTTAGATCAAATCAAAAAGACTTGCTAAAGGGTTGCAATAAAAAAACTAATAACATATAATAAAATCAGGAGTTTTGTTTGGAAAATGTCGAGTTTGTCCTTTTACTATCCAAAGAGAGGTCAGATAAAAGTCTAGGTATCAGGGAAGGGGTTGGTGCATGGTAATTCAATTTGGGAGGTCTCACGATAAAGACGCTATATTATGGATTGGATGAAACCACTCAGAGATAATATAGCTAGAGCCTCAAACCCATTTAAAAGTTAGCTGGAGGAGAGGAAACTAGTAAAAACACTTAAGAAGGGGCCGGGCGCGGTGGTTCAAGCCTGTAATCCCAGCACTTTGGGAGGCCAAGACGGGCGGATCATGAGGTCAGGAGATCGAGACCATCCTGGCTAACACGGTGAAACCCCGTCTCTACTAAAAATACAAAAACTAGCCGGG
>NW_012119866.1:96965-110285 GCF_000951035.1 Colobus angolensis palliatus
AGAGGAAAAAACATGAGAATATCTTGTCAGGTAATACACAAACCAAAAGTGATTTCAAAAAGGAAGTTCACCTGTGTAGTAGGCTGAATAATGGCCCCTCAAGGTTTCTATGTCCTAATCAATGAAGCCTGAGTGTTACCTTACAAGCACAAAAGAGATGTTGCAGGTTTGACTAAATTAAGGGTCTTAAAATAAGGAGATTATCCCAGATCACATTAAATTAATAAATTAACTTCAAGAAAAATAAAGTCTGTGATGTTGAGTTGTCTGATGCAAGATCAATTAGTATCATTTCATTTGTTTAAGTTTACTTTTCTTTCACAAGTGTTTTTTAAATTTTTAATTTAGAAATAATAATTGTATATATTTATGGGGTACAATGTGAAGTCTTGATATATACTTATAATGTGAAATGATTAAATCTAGCTATTAACAAAGTGTTTTAAAGTTTTATTCACTTGTTATGTTTATTCCTATATATTATTTTGCTGATAAAAATAGGATTTTCTCTACTATCACATCCTCTGGCTGGTTATCTTCTGTGTATATGAAAGCTATTGAAATTTACATATTTATTTTGTTACCCATTACTTACAGAGTTACTTAATATTTTGAGTACTATTGACATTTTGGTGCTGTTGACATTTTGAGGTGGATAATTCTTTGCCGTGGGGGGAGGGGCTCTCCTGTGCATGGCTGGATTTTTAGTAGCATTCATGGCCTCTATCCACTAGAGTCTAGTAACAACATCTCCCCAGTGTGACAAACAAAAATATTTCCAGACATTGCTAAAATGCCCCAGGATGCAAGGCTGATTCAATATATGCAAATCAATAAATGTAATTCATCACAAACGGAATCAATGACAAAAACCACATGATTATCTCAATAGATGCCGAAAAGGCTTTTGATAAAATTCAACATCCCTTCACGTTAAAAACTCTCAATAATCTAGGTATTGAAGAAACATACCTCAAAATAATAAGAGCCACATATGACAAACCTAAAGCCAACATCATACTGAATGGACAAAACCTGGAAACATTCCCTTTGAAAACCAGCACAAGACAAGGATGCCCTCTATCACCACTCCTATACAACATGGTATTCGAAGTTCTGGCCAGGGAAATCAGGCAAGAGAAGGAAATAAGGGGCATTGAAGTAAGAAGAGAAGAAGTCAAATTATCTCTGTTTGCAGATGACATGATCCTATATCTAGAGAACCCCATCGTCTCAGCCCAAAAGCTTCTGCAGCTGATAAGCAACTTCAGCAAAGTCCCAGGATACAAAATCAATATGCGAAAATAGCTAGCATTCCTATACACCAAAAACAGACAAGCAGAGAGCCAAATCATGAATGAACTCCCATTCACAGTTGCTACAAAAAGAGTAAAATCCCTAGGAATACAGCTAACAAGGGAAGTGAAGAACTTCTTCAAGGAGAACTACAAACCACTGCTCAAGGAAATCAGAGAGGACACAAACAAATGGAAAAACATTCCATGCTCACAGATAGGAAGAATCAATATCGTGAAAATGGCCTTACTGCCCAAAGTAATTTATAGATTCAATGCAATTTGCATTAAGCTACCATTGACATTCTTCAGAGAATTAGGAAAAAAAACTATTTTAAAATTCATATGGAACCCAAAAATAGCCCAAATAGCCAAGACAAACGTAAGCAAAAAGAACAAAGCTGGAGGCATCACACTACCCAACTTCAAACTATACTACAAGGTGACAGTAACCAAAACAGCACAGTACTGGTACAAGAACAGACACATAAAACAACGGAACAGAATAGAAAGCTAAGAAATATTTGTCCATTTAAAAAATTAAATTAAATTTTAGAAATCTTGAAAGAATGTTAGCAGTTACTATAAAGTATTGATGCTTCAAATAATAGATTATTGGTTAGAAACTCCTAGCTGATATCACTTAAGCAATTTTCAGACTGTACCCTTTGGCCTTGGTATTTTTGCCAGGATCACTTTTGACTGGAAGCATATGGCTACATGGAAGGAGACTGTTGAACTGCTTTGTTCTGAAGATTTGTGTCTACCCAAAATTTATATGTTGAAAGCTAATCACCAAAGTGAGGGTACTAGGAAGTGGGTCCTTTGGAATGCGATTATGCCATGAGGTTAGAAACCTCATGAACACAATTAGTCTCCTTATAAACAGCTCCACAGAAAGCTGCCTTGCCACTTCCATAATGTGAGGACACAGTGAGAAGAGACTGTCTATGAATTAAGAAATGAATCCCCATCAGAGACTGATTTTGCTGACATATTGAGTCTGCACTTCCTAGCCTCCAGAACTGTGATGAGTAAGTATTTGTCATTTATAAGCCACCTAGTTGATGATATTTTATTGCAGCAGCCCAAACTGAAAGGGCATACCACAAGAATATTTCACGTCAAAGCCTTTTGTAAAGTGTGTACCCACCCCATTGCTAAACCTAGCAACAAAGTGAAATAGGGCAAGGTTGAAAAACAACTCCCGAACTAGCTTAGGCAAACAATTCCAGGAATCTAGAAAGCAGAACAGACCAGGTGAGCAGACCGGGAAAACAAGCCCCTGATAAACGTCAGCAGTGTTTCAAAATGTAACCGCCCTACCCCTACCCTACCCCTACCCTGCAAGCCCCTGATAAACGTCATCAGTGTTTCAAAATGTAACCGAAATACCAGAAATGGCGGGAACCGATCATAATCAGCCAAATCACCTTGTTCAAATGTCAGCCAATCCTAAGTATGATGTGTACAAAATCCCCTATGACTCTGTACCTGTTTACCCCTGACTATAAAAATGCTGTCTGGAGCCCAGTTAAGGAACTTTCCCGCTCGTCTCATGACTAGTGAGGAAGTTCCAGGTTCGAACCTGTAATAAAGATCCTTGCCGCTTGGCTTTGACTCCGGACTCTGGTGGTCTTCTCTGGGGAATAAACGGTTTGGACATAACAAAACCAATTGAGTCACGACCTAACATCCAGCAGAACATGAATTAAATACATAAATATGTCTTATGGTTTGAATGTGCTCCCTTTAAAATCCAGATGTTGCCAACGTGATAGTATTTAAAGATGGAACTTTTAAGAGGTGGTTAAGCCATGAGGGCTTCTTTGTGGATGAGACTAAATGCCCTTATCAACAAGTCTCAACACATTTTAAAAAATGAAATAATATCAAGTATATTTTCTGACCACAATGGAATAAAACTGGAACTCAAGAACTTCAGAAACTAACTGTATAAATACACAAAAATTAAACAACATGCTCCTGAATGACCAATGGGCTAATGAAAAAATTAAGAAGAAAATTTTTAAAATTCTTCAAACAAATAAAAATGTCATCATAACATGTCAAACATATGAGATATAGCAAAAGCAATAGTAAGTGGGAAGTTTATAGCAACAAACACTTACATCAAAAAAAGTGGAAAGTCTTCAAATAAACAACCTAACGAAACAGTTCAAGCAACTAGACAAGAACAAATTAAACCCAAAATTTGTAGAAAACAATAAATAGTAAAGAACAGAAAAGATGTAAATGAAATTGAGACTAAAAATACAAAAGATCAATAAGATGAAAAGTTGGTTTTTTGAAGAGGATAAAAAAATTGACAAAACATTAGCTAGATTAAGAAAGATAAGACTCAAAGAAAATCTGAGACAAATACAAAAACATTACAACTGATACCACAGAAACCCAAGGAATCATTAGAGACTATTATGAACAAATATACACCAACTGATATGGTTTGGCTGTGTCTCCACCCAAATCTCATTTCAAATTTTAGCTCCCATAATCCCCACATGTCACGGGAGGGACCCAGTGGGAGGTAATTGAAACATGGGGCAGGGCCTTTCTCATGATGTTCTCATGATACTGAATAAGTCTCATGAGATTTGATGGTTTTATAAAGGGGTGTTCCCCTGTACATGCTCTCTTGGCTGTCACCATGTAAGACTTGACTTTGCTCTTCATTTGCCTTCCACCATGATTGTGAGGCCCCCCTCAGCCATGTGAAACTGTGAGTCAATTAAACCTCTTTCCTTTATAAATTATCCAGTCTCAGATATGTCCTTATAGCAGCATGAGAAAGGACTAATACACCAACAAATTGGAAAACCAAGAAGAAATGGATATATTCCTGAACATATACAACCTACCATATTGAAACATGAAGAAACAGAAAATCTTAACAGACCAATAATGAATAACCAGCTAGAAGCAGCAATAAAAAGTTACCCCTGAAGCAATCACTGCTGAATTTTACCAAAAATTTAAGAACTAATACCAATCCTATTCAAAATATTCCAAAAAATTGCAGAAAAAATACTTTCAAACTCATTTTACAAGGCCAGCTTTACCTTCATATCAAAACCAGACAGCCACTAAAAAAAAGGAAAACCACAGGCCAATATTCCTGATAAACATAGATGCAATAATCCTCAACAAAAGCTAGCAAACTGAATTTAACAATAAATTTAAAAGACCATTCACCATGATCAAGTTGGATTCATCTCATGAATGTTAGAAGGATTTAGCAAACACAAATCAATAAATGTGATACATCACATCAAAAGAATCAAAGCCAAAAACCACATGGTTATTTCAATAGATACTGAAAAAGCATTCAATAAAATTCAAATTCAACATCCCTTCATGAAAGGATAAAAAGTCTCAACAAGCTGGGTGTAGAAGGCGCATACCTCAAAACAATACAGGCCATATATGACAAATCCACAGCTAATATCATACTGAACTGGGAATAATTGAAAGGCTTTTCACTAAAATCTGAAACAAGACAAGAGTTCCCACTTTCATCATTTATTCAACATAGTTCTGGAAGTTCTAGCCAGAACAATTAGGCAAAAGAAGGAAAGGGCACCCAAGTTGGAAAGAAGGAAGTCAAAGTATCCTTATTTGCAGATGACATGATCTTACATTTAGAAAAACCTAAAGATCAAAAACCTCTTATAACTGACTGATAAATGAATTTAGTGAAGTAGTAGGATACCAAATTAACATGAAACAAACAGTAGCACTCCTGTGCTCTATACAGCAGTCAATCTAAAACAGAAATAATTAAAACAATCCCATTTACAATAGCTAAAAATATTAAAACCCTAGTAAGCAATTTAATCAAAGATTGCAAATAGCTAAAGCAATCCTGAGCAAAAAGAACAAAGCTAGAGGTATCACACTACTTGACTTCGAATACACTACAAAGATATAGTAAACAAATAAGCATGGTACTGGCATAAAAACAGACACATAGACCAATGAAACGAACCCAGAAATAAATCCATGAACTTACAGCCAACCCATTTTCTAAAACAGTTCCAAGAACATATATTGGGGAAAGAATACTCTCTTAAATAAATGGTGCTGGAAAAACTGGATATCCATATGAAGATGAAACTAGGTCCCAATCTTTCACCATATAAAAAAATCAACTCAAAACGGATTAAAGACTTAAATGTAAGACCTGAAACTATGGAACTAGTAGAAGAAAATGTTGGGGAAATACTCTAGGACATTGGTCTCAGCAAAGATTTTTTGTGTGGGACCTCAAATACACAGGCAACAAAAGCAAAAATAGACAAATGGGGTTAAATCAAACTAAAAAGTTGCTGCACAGCAAGGAAAACAATCAACAAAGTGAAGAAACAACCTACAGAATGGGAAAAATTATTTGCAAATTATTCATTTGACAAGAGATTAATATGCAGGATATACAAGGAACTCAAACAACTCAATAGCAAAATACTAAAACCAAACAAAAAACCCAAATAATTCCATTTTAAAAGGGCAGAATATCTGAATATACATTTCTCAAAGGAATACATACAAATGTCCAGCAGGTATATGAAAATATACTTAACATCACTAATCATCAGAGAAATGCAAATCAAAACCACAATGAGCTATCATTTCACTTAAGATGGAATGGTTATTATCAAAAAGACAAAAAATAACAGATGCTGGCAAGGACATGAAAAAAGGGGAACACTTGTACAGTATTGGTAGGAATGTGAATTAGTAAAACTACTATAGAAAACAGTATGGAGGTTCCTCAAAAAATGAAAAATAGATCTACCATATGATCCAGAAATACCACTGCTGGGTATATATCCAAAAGAAAGGAAATCATTATGTCGAAGGGATATCTGCACTCTCATACCTACTGCAGCATTACTCACAATAGCAAAGATATGGAATCAACCTAAATGTCCATCAATGGATGAATGGACAAAGAAAATACAGTGTATACACACAACAGAATAGTATTCGGCCGTAAGAAAAATAAAATCCTCAGTTTTTTGCAGTAATATGGATGGAACTGGAGGATATTATGCTAAGTGAAATAAGTCAAGCACAGAAAGGCAATTTTCACATGTTCTCACAAATATGTGAGAGCTAAAAAAGTGGATCTCATTGAGGTAGAGAGTAGAATGGTCATTACCCAAGGCTGAGAAGAGTGGGTGGAGAAGAGAAGTTGGTTAATGGGTACAAATACCCAGTTAGATAGAGGGAATAAGTTGTAGTTTTTGATAGTACAAAAGGGGGACTAGAGTTCACAGTAATTTATTTTATGTTTAAAATAGCCAGAAGAGAAGAACTGGACTGTTCTCAACACAAAGGAAAGATAAATATTTGAGGTGATAACCCAATTACCCTGATTTAATCATTACATATTGTATGCATGTATCAAAACATCACATGTACCCCCAAAATATGTACAACTATTATATATCAATAAAAAGGGGCTTGACAGTGGGAGTTTGTTCTCTCTTGCCCTTCCTCCTTCTGCCATATAAGGATGTAGCAGGAAGACCCTCACCAGATGCTAGCACCTTGATTTTGGAGTACCCATCCACCAGAACTGTGAGAAATAAATTTATGCTCTTTATAAATTGCCCAGTCTCAGGTATTCTGTTATAGCAACACAAACACACTAAGACAGCATGAATGAAATAATGAGGGAAAGTTAATTGTGGCTATTTATTGGAAACATATTGATGTTGTTTAAAGAAAATTGTTATTTTCTGATGCATATATGAAGAAGTCCCTTATATTCTTTATCAATCTATCTCTAACTCACAATTTATTTGACTGTGATTTTGTAAATTGAAATAAAACATTTTAAAATGATATCGCCTACTCACTGAACTATTAGAATTCAGAAACAATTATTTATAACTGAGTTTTCTTACTTTTCATGGCAACATAGCTTTTTATATGGATTAAATAAGAATCTGTTCTCCTTTTAACCAGGATATAGTTGAACAAATCAATTATGCAACCAGGGCAATGCCTAAAGTGTCACTTAATCATTTATGTCAAGTCCACTAAGGAACAGAGATTGACTTTACATGCAAACCAATGACTACAAACCAGTGCCATCCCCAGAAGTGCTAAGAAAGGTCACTTCTTGGCATGCTACAAACCACAGCAAATTTGGTGGACCTTGAGAAGGGAGAAATACCCTTGAATTTATAGGAGCTTCAGGTGAAATATGGTAAAGCTAATTTCTTGGGTTTGATATTCTCTCCTTGAGATAGAAGAGTATATAATAGAAGAAGTTGTAAAGTCCTTTCCAAGATTCAGTAGGACAACTTCCTGGCAGAAATTAATTATTGGGCATTAGGAGTTGCTCAATATTGCTAGAAGCTGAATTTGAAACACAAACTCAAAGATTTCTACATTATTAATAAGCACCCTTGCTACACTTATGTAAATAACTGGGCAAAACATAATAAGTCATTTTGTGAATCTTTAGAGATTATTTATAAGCACAAAGCTGAGATTTTAATGAAAAATTATTCAAAATGTGGATATTCTTATCAGTGTAGTGCTGGGCATGCAATCATTGATTTTTGTTTGGCTACTCTTTTACAGCACTGTACAGGTAGAGGTTAACTTGCACAAAACTGATAACAATGCAAATTATTCTGGTCTGAGAGAAATACAAATGATTCCTATGTATTTCAATGCAAATACATTTTATCTGGTATAATTAATTATAATAATTATAGAGGCAATGAACATTATGTAGAAAAGATAATCTTTAATAATGTAATTGATTGTTTTTCAAGATATTAATCAGTTTTGCATTTATTAACAAATTCATTTAAGAATATTTCTGACTGACTACATAAATTCCTGTTCTTCCATTTCTTCTTTGAACCTGTGTCAGCATCTTACTGGTATGTCCATTAATTGAGTTGAATAAAGTCATTGATATGTTCTATTCAAAATTACATGTTCCCAGAAAAGGAAATGCTTATACACTGTTAGTGGGAATGTAAATTAGTTCACTTACTATGGAAAGCAATTTGGAGATTTCTCAAAGGACTTAGAACTTCCATTTGACCCAGCAATCCCATTCTTGGGTACATATCCAAAAGAAAACAAATCATTCTACCAAAAAGACATGCACTTGCATGATCGTCGCAGCACTATTCACAACAGCAAAGACATGGAATCAACCTCGGTACCCATCAATGGTGGATTGAATTTTAAAAATATGGTACATATTGGGAGGCCGAGGTGGGCAGATCCCAAGGTCAGGAGATCGAGACCATCCTGGCTAACACGGTGAAACCTTAGCTCTACTAAAAATAAAAAAAAAAAAAAAAAAATTAACTGGGCATGATGGCAGGTGCCTGTAGTCCCAGCTACTCGGGAAGCTGAGGTAGGAGAATGGTGTGAACCCGGGAGGCAGAGTTTGCAGTGAGCCAAGATAGTGCCACTGTACTCCAGCCTGGGTGACAAAGAGAGACTCTGCCTCAAAAAAAAAAAAAAAAAAAATATATATATATATATATACACCATGGAATGCTACACAGCCATAAAAAAGAATGAAATTATGTCTCTTACAGAAACATGGATGCAGCTCAAGGTCATTATACTCAGTGAATTAATTCAGGAACAGAAAACCAAATGCTGCATGTTCTTATTTGTAAGTGGGAGCTAAATATTGTGTTCGTATGGCCATAAAGATGGCAACAATAGACACTGGGGGCTACTAGATGAGGGAGGAAAAGAGGGAGGCAAGGATTGAAAAACTAACTATTGGGTACTATGCTCAGTACCTGGGTAGCAGAACATTTGTACACCAGACTTCAGCATCATGGAATATACCCAGGTAACAAAACTGCACATGTACACCCTGGATCTAAAATAAAAGTTGAAATAAATAAATATGCTTAAAAATTACGTTTTCTTTAGCTGAGTTTTTCACTGCACCTTTATTCTATAAACTGAAAAAGTATGTTCATATTTATATTTCCTTGTTATTCCAATCATAATTGCCATACAGTCTTTTCCTTTTCCAAAACTGTGTGCCAGAAACTGTGCTAAGCACTGAACATTCAGAAGCAGCAAGACAGAATGGGTGTTGGAGAAGATGGCAATACAAAAAAACAGTGACATCAAATTGAGAAAGTGTTCTTCAAAATAAAGTGTGCCAACGGGTACACATGATCATAAAGATGAAATAGACACCGGATATTCCAAAAGGTGGGAGAGTGGGAGGGGAGTGAGGGTTGAAAAACTACCTATGAGAGACAATGTTCATGATTTGGGTACTAGGTACACTAGAAGCCCAATCTTCACCAGTATGCAATATACCCATGTAACAGAAAAGCACATGTACCCTGAGTGTAAAATAATAATAATAAAAGGTTTGCTGCGGCCTCAGTTTAGCACATATCAGGAAAATCTACCCTGAGGTTGAGTGGCTAGGGTAATTCTCTCAAATAAATATATAGTGTTAAAGATTTCTGGCTTGGGTAAAATGAGTAGAGAGCAGTGGCTTTCACCTTGTTAGGCAACACTAAAGGAGTGCACGATTTCAGGGTAGAGGGAAGATGATTTCATTACAGACATGTTGATTGTCAGGTGCCTCGGGGACCCACAGTTGGCCAGGAAGCATGTAGATTAGGAAACAGGCCTGAGCTAGAAATGTGGATCTGATGTTCATCAATATACAGTTCACTCACGAATTACTCCTGTGATGTTGGAGATCATATTTTACTTAAACATAATTCATTTGCAATGAAAATAATAAATTTTGGGTTAATTATTCAGTTCTCTCTTCTTCTTTTAGACTATGAATATATTACTTCTATTTGTAACAACAAAGAGCTGTTCTATTATCAATTTCCTCCCTACGAGAAGAGAATCTCTGTACACATTTCCCTATAGTTAGGCATGAAGATGTTTCCGGCATTTTTACCATGTACCTGTATTGCTTATGCAAAAACAGTAAGTATTTAAGCAACTTTACAATAAAAGGTATTTATTCTTATGAATATGCACTATAATAAATATATTATTACTATAATAAAAATAAATTTACCAGTCAGCCCCACAGATAAGCACACTTCTTTTCCATCCTTGTCCAGTCAGCCCCACAGAGAAGCCCATTTCATTTCCATCCTTCTAGTCCCAACCCTAGGACCTAGAGCTGGGATATTTAGGGTCCACTTTTTGTAATGAAACCCCTCTCTGTGAAGTCACTCATATTGCCCGAAAACTCTTCTTTCTTCCTCAAGAAGCACTTGTTCCAGCCAATCACATATATTGGGGATAAGTCACTCTCATGCTGCTTCTACTTTCATGTGCTGGGATGTCCTGTATTTCAGTGCTCAACCCCCTTCCTCCTCAGAATAGAGCTTTATTTTTTGTTACCCAAAAAAGCCTACCTCCCCTTCCACAGCTCCACCCTCTCTTCATCCAGTCCTGTCTACTTCAGGCCTGAGGGAGGAAACTAGGATTCAGTTTCTCTAAGAAGCTCTTTCCCAGTGGCCTGAAAAACCAGGTGGCCTCATGACGCTGTTGTCCTTCTCCTGTCATTTAAGGAAGTCTAGGACTTCCAAAGGAGTACTTTTTTCACAGATCTTAACCTCTTATTCTTGGGCAGTGGTGCTTAATGTAGTAGATGTAGACAGATAATTTGAAGTAGCACTTGGAGTGAGGACAACATGGGCCTGAGAGACGCAGACAGAGAGAAAGGGATTAAAGAATGAGAGAGAGAATATGAGAATAAAAAGGCAGGCCAGGGTATGACTTAATGTTTCTAGAATTCCATAACTGGCTGGGTGCGATGGCTAATGCCTGTAATCCCAGCACTTTGTGAGGCCAATGTGGGCAGGTCACTTGTGCCCAGGAGTTTGAGATCAGCCTGGGCAACACAGTGAGACTCTGTCTCCACAAAAAATACAAAAATTAACCTGGCATGGTAGTGCACACCTGTAGTCCTAGCTACTCAGTAGGTTGAGGTGGGAGGATCACCTGAGCCCAGGAGATCGAGGCTGCAGTGAGCCATGATTTCACCACTGCACTCCAGTCTGGGCGACAGAGTGAGATCTTGTCTCAAAAACAAAAATAAATTTTAAAAAATAGAATTCCATAATTGAATATAGTCTTTCTCTTTTCCTGACCTTAAACTGCATTCAGCAATTGTTAGACTCATACACATTGTCTCTTCAAGAACAGAATTTTGACTTAAAATTTGCATATGAAATGTTTCTCTTTTCATGTTAGGAATTTCCCTTATAGGTGGAGAGTAAGATCTTTAAACCTTCTATGGGTAATGTCAAACGCAGAGATCTAACTGGGCTAGGAGGATTGCTCCTCCAAAATTGTGCAGGGAGGAGAGGGCATGATGCCTCCCAACTAACTCCCAACTCCATGGAAAAAAGATAAAGAAACTGAAGTGTTTTCATAGAACCTGACGATTCACTTACTGAGATAATCAGAGAAACTCTGGAATGTGTGCATGTCAGACCAGGCACCATGTAATATATGATTAGCTTCAATTTAAACATGTTCTGTTTTGTTTGTTTGTTTTAATCAGTACGGGTTGAGTATCCCTTATCTGAAATGCTTGGGACCAGAAGTGTTGGAATTTGGGATTTTTTGGATTTTGGAATATGTGCATTTATTAGGTCGATGCAAAAGTAATGGCAAAAACTGTAATTTTGTTATTTTGTTTTTGTCATCAAAAGTAATGGCAAAAACCACAATTACTTTTGCACCGAGCTAATACTTACACTTACTGGTTGAGCAACCCTAATCCAAAAGTCTGAAATCCATAATACTCCAATGAGCATTTCCTTTGAGAATCATGTTGGCACTGAGAAAGTTTCAGATTCTGGAGTGTTTCAGATTTCACATTTTCAAGTTAAGTTTGTTCAACCTGTATAAATTTAACTAGTCAATTGTTTCAATATTTTCAGAGAATGAGAGGACTCTTGGTTCAATTTTCTAGAGTGGATCGGATCTATGGAAGGAAAACTACACTGTTATGATGAATTTGGTTGTATGGTTAATAATTTGTATTTCAAGGCAATTTCTCTATGTAAAAATACACCAGGCTAGGCAGAGTGGCTCATGCCTGTAATCCCAGCACTTTGGAAGGCCAAGGCAGGAGGCCAGAAGTTTGAGTTCAGCCTGGGCAACATAGTTAAGACCCCATCTCTGCAGAAAAAAAAACAAAAAAACAAAACCCACTTTTTAAATTAGCCAGGTATGGTGACATGGGTGTGTAGGCTCAGCTACTTTGGAGGCTGAGGTGGGATGATCACGTGAGCCTAGGAAGTTAAGGCTGCAGTGACCCATGTTTACACCACTGTACTCAACCTGGGTGACAGAGTGAGACCCTGTCTCAAAAAAAAGAAAAAAAACAACAATAAAAGAATGCCCCAGTTGCGAAGTCGAATTTTGTGCTATTGTTTCAAAATCAGGGGTTAATGGCATTGCTTAGACAAACTGGTCAGTGTAACAGCAATAGAGAGAAAAAAATTCCAAATATGTAAATAGAATACTTTAGTCCTCCCCATACATGGTACATGTAAATGTGAAAAATCAACAGGGCTATTTTCCCCAGCATATTAATCCCTAGAGTTTGATAAAAATTTCACAGGGTACCATAATTTTAAGGGTTTTTGAAAGAAGTACAGGTTTTCAGGTCTTATTTGCATATATATTAAGATTTAAGTTGTATTTGAGTTTGGAAGAAAGACATAGTTCAGCATTCTAAATTACAACCATCTATTTTTCATCAGGCAGGATAAGGGGGCAATATAAATTAAACACAAATGTCCAGTTTTGAGTTGTGCCTAGTGTTTGGATGAATGGAGGCAAGATGGTGCACTTCCGGGTTCTTCATCCCTCCCCCAACTTTTCCCGCACACGCGAAAATGCAGCCGGCGCCCGGGAAGGTGCAGATCAACTGTGCATGCGCCAGGTGACGTCAATCCAAAGAGACCAAGATTTACCTGGTCGCACCTGCGGAACGCCC
>NW_012119866.1:112790-114549 GCF_000951035.1 Colobus angolensis palliatus
TGCGTTCAAATACCAACCATAGGCCCCGACCTTAACGACGCCCCTTAACAGCAGGAAGTAGCCAGACAGACCACGGCGCCCCTTTATCACTATTATCAATAAAAGGTTGGACTGTTTGGATGAATGGAGGCAAGATGGTGCACTTCCGGGTTCTTCATCCCTCCCCCAACTTTTCCCGCACACGCGAAAATGCAGCCGGTGCCCGGGAAGGTGCAGATCAACTGTGCATGCGCCAGGTGACGTCAATCCAAAGAGACCAAGATTTACCTGGTCGCACCTGCGGAACGCCCCCCGACATGCCCGTGCCCTGCCTATTGCCCTCCCACTCCTAGAAAAGCCGCTCTCTGCCAGTGAGCCACGCGGACTTCTCACAGCCCCACTCCTGTCAGGATGTCAGGACAGTGGGAACTCCGTCCGAGAGCCCCACCGGGGGACTCTGCCGGCCTCCTCTGCCGGAGGCCGACAGACTTCTCCCTACCCACCTTCTTTCCCTTAAGCTAGGTGACCAAAATAAACTTGAACCAGTTTTTGCTCCTACACTTGCCTACCCGCTGGTTCTTTTGTGCCCGCTCGGCTGGTCTTAGAAAAACAAATCACCTAGACGTATGACAGATTTCCTTTACTAAATAGAAACGATTTTTATGTAATTGACTCTAAAATTCATTTAACAGACTTAAAGCACGTAGACGAATTCTGGATTCTGCATAAGACTGAAAAACTGGAAAGAGCATTACTCCCACACAAACAGACAGAAAAAGCTAAAAATCATAACTTTTCTTGAACTAATCAGAAAGCTTAGTTTTCAGAGATACTTGCTAGCCTGAAATCTAAGGAAAGAAAAGTACCTGTAAGAATTTTCAAAACAAGAATGATGACTCCCCTACCGCAGGGCAGAGCATGGGAGGAGGACACACTGTGGATGAGTAGACTTCAGTTAACACTTTTAACAAGCTGATAAGGGCCTAGTGTGGTCTACCATGATGGTATAGAACTCTTGAGAGCCACATACACAAGGACTATTGGGCCCTCTTGCAAGTTCTTCCAAATATACTTTCACTGAATGCTCCTGAGAAAGATGGGGGGAATTTGCAAAATTGCAGAATGAACAGTATCCAAAAAGTACACGTTTGTATATCAGATCAGTTGCAGTATAAAATTTGAGAAAAATATATTGTTTATAGTAGTAACACATGCAGGACTTCTTTGGATAAAATTATAAAACTTTATTGAGAGAATTTTAAACAGTCAAACTTCCAATGTATGGACAGCATGTCTTCCTTGAAGGACTTTGTTTTCCTTGAAAGTTACAGTTGCCTTTCACCTATACAATACACATAACAGTTGGGAAAACTACTGGGTAAAGTTTTATTTAGATGACAGTAAAGGTCCAAAGAACACTGCAGTTAAGGTTTCATAGAGTGAACTAAGAACAGAATTCTAAGGGCAAGCACTGTGTTTATACCTAGTTAAAGGTCTATACAGACCCTGAAGGTAGAATTTTAGGCATATTAACAATATTTTTTTGTTAAACATACTACCCTTTCTAGTAGAAGGGGATTCAAATTGACTATTCAAGTAAAGAACAGATTAAATCAAAAGTTATTTAAAGGTTCCTTTTTTTTTTTAAACTTTAAGTTCTAGGGTACATGTGCATAACATGCAGCTTTGTTACATATGTATACCTGTGCCATGTTGGTGTGCTGCACCCATCAACTCGTCAGCACCCATCAATTCATCATTTATATCAGGTATAACTCCC
>NW_012119866.1:120784-121421 GCF_000951035.1 Colobus angolensis palliatus
GATGTTCATCAGGGATATTGGTCTAAAATTCTCTTTTTTTTGTTGTGTCTCTGCCAGGCTTTGGTATCAGGATGATGTTGGCCTCATAAAATGAGGTAGGGAGGAATCCCTCTTTTTCTATTGATTGGAATAGTTTCAGAAGGAATGGTACGAGTTCCTCCTTGTACCTCTGGTAGAATTCAGCTGTGAATCCATTTGGTCCTGGAGTTTTTTGGTTGGTAGGCTATTAATTATTGCCTCAATTTCAGAGCCTGCTATTGGTCTATTCAGGGACTCAATTTCTTCCAGATTTAGTCTTGGAAGAGTGTAAGTATCCAGGAAATTATCCATTTCTTCTAGATTTTCTTCTTGATTTGCCTAGAGGTGTTTATAGTATTCTCTGATGGTAGTTGGTATTTCTGTGGGGTCCGTGGTGGTATCCCCTTTATCATTTTTTATTGCATCTATTTGGTTCTTCTCTGTTTTCTTCTTTAATAGTCTTGCTAGCGGTCTGTCAATTTTGTTGATTTTTTCAAAAAACCAACTTCTGGATTCACTGATTTTTTAGAGGGTTTTTTGTGTCTCTATCTCCTTCAGTTCTGCTCTGATCTAAGTTATTTCTTGCCTTCTGCTAGCTTTTGAATGTGTTTGCTCTTGC
>NW_012119866.1:122464-123232 GCF_000951035.1 Colobus angolensis palliatus
TCCCCCTCACTTTCAGGCACCCCAATCAGACATAGATTTCGTCCTTTTACATAATCCCATACTTCTTGCAGGCTTTGTTCATTTCTTTTTCTTCTTTTTTCTTTCGGTTTCTCTTCTCGCTTCATTTCATTCATTTGATCCTCAGTCGCTGCTACTCTTTCTTCCAGTTGATTGAGTCGGTTACTGAAGCTTGTGGATTTGTCACGTATTTCTCTTGTCATGGTTTTCATCTCTGTCATTTCATTTATGACCTTCTCTGCATTAATTAGTCTAGCTGTCAATTCTTCCACTGTTTTTTCAACATTTTTAGTTTCTTTGTGCTGGGTACATAATTCCTCCTTTAGCTCTGAGAAGTTTGATGGACTGAAGCCTTCTTCTCTCATCTGGTCAAAGTCATTCTCTGACCAGCTTTGATCCGTTGCTGGCGATGAGCTGTGCTCCTTTGCAGGGGGAGATGCACTCTTATTTTTTGAATTTCTAGCTTTTCTTCCCTGCTTCTTCCCCATCTTTGTGGTTTTATCTGTCTCTGGTCTTTGATGATGGTGACGTACTGATGGGGTTTTGGTATAGGTGTCCTTTCTCTTTGATACTTTTCCTTCTAATAGTCAGGACCCTCAGCTGTAGGTCTGTTGGAGATTGCTTGAGGTCCACTCCAGACCCTGTTTGCCTGGGTATCAGCAGCAGAGGTTTCAGAAGATACAATATTGCTGAGCAGCGAGTGGACCTGTCTGATTCTTACTTTGGAAGCTTCCTCTCAGGGGTGTACTC
>NW_012119866.1:123797-132513 GCF_000951035.1 Colobus angolensis palliatus
TAGGAAAAGGGATTCCCTTCCCCCTTGTGCTTCCCAGGTGAGGCGATGCCTCGCCCTGCTTCAGCTCTCGCCTGTTGGGCTGCAGCAGCTGACTAGTACCAATTTTCCGGCACTCCCTAGTGAGATGACCCCAATACCTCAGTTGAAAATGCAGAAATCACCGGTCTTCTGTGTCTCTGGTGCTGGGAGTTGGAGACTGGAGATGTTCCTATTCGGCCATCTTGCTCCGGTCCCCTAAAGGTTCTTTTAAGTCAAAAGCAAAAATCCCGTAACTTTTAATAACAATGCAACTAAAGCAAACAAATATCAAAACAAAGAGAAATATTTAAAGGTATCATTGAGATATTTTGTCTGGAAATGATATTCTCAACACAAGATAGCAAAAATGATGTCAGTCTTAGAACTCCTAGGTAAAGTGAATAAAAAGACCACCATTATATTTACTTTATCTTTTTGTGGAAAAGTACAAAAATGTACCTTTAGGCTAATGTAGCCGTTGTGTGTTTGTTTTAGAGTAGCCACTTGTCCTCTTTCTCACTCATACTCCTGCTTTAATTATAAATAATGCCTCTTTATACACTGAAAGTTTCTTTCAATTTGTAAACTAAATTACAGGAACACACTACTTTTAAGTCATGTAATTTTAGGAAACAAAACAACGTGAAGAAAAAATAGTACAATTAATTTCTCATGGTCTGGGAGAAAGAGACAGAGTGCGAGATCGGGAAAAGTCAGTATACATATATACAGATTATTATTGGCTTCTAAAAGATAATTGCTTTGGAAGGATAACTGACAAATTTTAAAAGCTCATCCATATTATTTGTGTTGTTTAGATATCTAGTTACTCTTGCAATATGTTGAAGAATTTATGTTTTTCTAGCACATTTCACTCATATTTTTAAAATATTTATATTTCAAAAATGTATTAACTTTTAATTATATAACATACTCATTATGCATTAGCATCTTGTCCACATTCCTTATTGTATATGGTTGGCTTTGTCCATTTTCTTCAAGATTATGTAAAATTAGTGGATCCTCTATTTGTAGATGTATTTAAAAGTAGCAATCTTCTAAATTTACTAGTTGGGTTATTTTTTCCTTCTTTTTTCTTTTAGTTTTCATTTTTAGTTCTGGGGTACATGTGCAGGATGTGCAGGTTTGTTACATAGGAAAATGTATGCCATGGTGGTTTGCTGCACCCTTCAACCCATCGCCTAGGCATGAAGCCCAGCATGCATTAGCTATTTTTCCTAATGTTCTCCCTTCTCCCAACACCAACCCCCAACAGGCCCCAGTGTATGTTGTTCCCCTCCCTGTGTCCATGTGTTCTCATTGTTCAGCTCTCACTTATAAGCAAGAACATGTGGTGTTTGGTTTTCTATTCCTGTGCTAGTTTGCTGAGGATAATGCTTTCCAGCTTCATCCATGTCCCTGCAAAGGACACTATTTTGTTCCTTTTAATGACTGCATAGTATTCCATGGTGTATATGTACCACATTTTCTTTACCTAGACTATTGTTCATGGGCATTTGGGTTGATTCCATGTCTTTGCTATTTTGAGTAGGGCTGCAATAAACATATGCATTCATCTATCTTTCTAATAGAATGATTTATGTTTCTTTGGGTATGTACCCAGTAACAGGATTGCTAGGTCAAATGATATTTCTGGTTCTAGATCTTTGAGGAATTGCCACACCTTCTTCCACAGTAGTTGAACTACTTTACACTCCCACCAACAGTGTAAAAGCGTTCCTATTTCTCTGCAACCTCACCAGCATCTGTTGTTTTTTCACTTTTTAATAATCAGCATTATGACTGGCATGAGATGGTATCTCATGTGGTTTTGATTTGTATTTCTCTAATGATCAGTGATGTTGAGCTATTTTCCATATTTCTGTTGGCTGCATGAATGTCTTCTTTTGAGAAGTGTCTGCTCATGTCCTTTGCCCACTTTTTAATTTTTTTTTTTTTTGTAAAGTTTTTCCTTGTAGATTCTGGATATTAGACCTTTGTCAGTTGGATATATTGCAAAAATTTTCTCACACTCTGTGGGTTGCCTGTTTGCTCTGATGATAGTTTCTTTGGCTGCACAGAGGTTCCTTAGTTTAATCAGATCTCACTTGAAAATTGTTGCTTTTGTTGGAATTGCTTTTGGAGATTTTATCATGAAATCTTTGCCCATGCTTATGTCCTGAATGGTATTGCCGAGATTTTCTTCTAGGGTTTTTACAGTTTTGAATTTTACATTTAAGTCTTTAATCCATCTTGAGTTAATTTTTGTATAAGGTGTGAAGAAGGGGTCCAGTTTCCATTTTCTGCATATGGATAGCCTGTTCTCTCAACACCACTTATTACATAGGAAATCCTCTCCCCCATTACTTGTTTTTGTCAGGTTTATCAAAGATCAGATGGTTGTAGATGTGCAGTCTTATTTCTGAGTTCTCTATTCTGTTTCATTGGTCTATGTGTCTGTTTTTGTACCAGTACCATGCATTTTGGTTACTGTAGCCTTACAGTATATCTTGAAGCCTAGCAGTGTGATGTCTCCAGCTTTGTCCTTTTCACTTAGGATTGTCTTGGCTATACAGCCCTTTTTTGATTCCATATGAATTTTAAAATAGCTTTTTCTAATTCTGTGAAGACTGTCAATGGTAGTTTAATGGGAATAGCATTAAATCCATAAATTACTTTGGGCAATGTGGTCATTTTCACAATATTGATTCTTCCTATCCATGAGCATGGAATATTTTTCCATTTGTTTGTGTCATCTCTGGTTTCCTTGGGCAGTGGTTTGTAGTTCTCCTTGAAGAAGTTCTTCACTTCCCTTGTTACCTGTATTCCTAGGTATTTTATTCTTTCTGTAGCAATTGTGAATGGGAGTTCCTTCATTATTTGGCTCTCTGCTTATCTGTTTTTGGTGTATCAGAATGTCTGTGACTTCTGCACACTGATTTTTTATGGACTTTGCTGAAGTTGCTTATCAGCTGAAGAAGTTTTTGGGTTGAGACAATGGAGTTTTCTAGATATAGAATTATGTCATCTGCAAACAAAGACAATTTTACTTCCTCTCTTTCTATTTGAATACTCTTTATTTTGTTCTCTTGCCTGATTGCCCTGGCCAGAACTTCAAATAGTATGCTCTATAAGAGTGGTGAGAGAAGGCATCTTTGTCTTGTGCTGGTTTTCAAGGGGAATGCTTCCAGCTTTTGCCTATTCAGTATGATACTGGCTGTGGGTTTGTCATAAATAGCTCTTATTATTTTGAGATATGTTCCATCAATACCAAATTATTATTATTTTGAGGTGTGTTCATTCAATATCTAGTTTGTTGAGAGTTTTTAACATAAAGGGATGTTGAATTTTATCAAAGGCTTTTTCTGCATCTATTGAGATAATCTTGTGGTTTTTCTCTTTTGATCAGTTTATGTGATGAATTATGTTTATTAATTTGCATATGTTGAACCAGCCTTGTATCCCAGGAATGAAGCCAACTTGATAATGGTGGACAAGCTTTTTTATGTGCTGCTGGATTTGGATTGCCACTATTTTATTGAACATTTTTGCATCGACATTCATTAGGGATATTGGCCTGAAGTTTTTTTGTTGTTGTTGTATCTCTACCAGATTTTGGTATCAAGATAACGCTGGCTTCATAGAATGAGTTAAGAATGAGTTCCTCCTTTTCAATTGCTTTGAATAGTTTCAGAAGAAAGGGTATCAGCTCCTTTTTGTACTTCTGGTACAATTCAGCTGTAAATCCACCTTGTCCTGGGCTTTTTTGTTTTTGTTTTTTTTGACTGATAGGCTGTTTATTACTGCCTCAGTTTCAGAACCTGAATTGGTCTATTCAGGGATTCAACTTCTTCCTGGTTTAGTCTTGGAAGGGTGTGTGTGTCAAGGAATTTATCCATTTCTTCTAGATTTTCTAGTTTATGTGCATAGAGGTGTTTATAGTATTCTCTGATGGTTGTTTGTATTTCTGTGTTGTCAGTGGTGATATTCCCTTTATTATTTTTTATTGCGTCTATTTGATTCTTCTCTCTTTTCTTCTTTATTACTCTAGCTAGTGGTCTATTTTATTATTTTTTTCAAAAAAAAAAATCAGCTCCTGAATTCATTTATTTTTTAAGGGTTTTTCTTGTCTCTATATCCTTCAGTTTCACTCTAATCTTGGTTATTTCTTGCCTTCTGCTACCTGTGGGGTTTGTTTGCTCTTGGTCCTCTAGTTCTTTTAGTTGTGATGCTAGGGTGTCGACTGAAATCTTTCTAGCTTTTTGATGTGCACATTTAGTGTGATAAATTTCCCTGTTAACAGTGTTTTAGGTGCCTCCCAAAGATTCTGGTACATTGTCTCTTTGTTCTCATTGGTTTCAAAGAACTTCTTGATTTCTGCCTTAATTTCATTATTTACCCACGAGTCATTCAGGAGCAGGTTGTTGAATTTCCATGTAGTTGTGAAGTTTACAGTGAGTTTCTTAATCTTGGGTTCTACTTTGATTGTGCTGTGGTCTGAGAGACTGTTTGTTATCATTTTAGTTCTTTTGCATTTTCTGAGGAGTGATTTACTTCTAATTATATCATCAATTTTAGAGTAAGTGCCATGTGGCACCAAGGAGAATGTGTATTCTGCTGTTTTGTGGTGGAGAGCTCTGTAGATATCTATTAGGTCCACTTGATCCAGAGCTCAGTTCAAGTCCTGAATATCTTTGTTAATTTTCTATAACATTGATCTGTCTAATATTGACAGTGGGGTGTTAAAGTCTCCCACTATTATTGTGTGGGAGTGTAAGTCTCTCTGTAGGTCTCTAAGAGTTTGTTTTATGAATCTTTGCTCCTAGATTGGGTGCATATATATTTAGGATAGTTAGCTCTTCCTGTTGAATTGACCCCTTTATCATTATGTAATGCCCTTGTCATTTTTTATCTTTGTTGGTTTAAAGTCTGTTTTGTCAGAAACTAGGATTGCAACCCTGCTTTTTTCTGTTTTCTATTTGCTTGGTAAATTTTCCTCCATCCTTTTCTTTTGAGTCTATGTGTGGTTTTGCATTTGAGATGGGTCTCTTGAATAGAGCACACCAATGGATCTTGACTTTTTTTTTATCCAGCTTGCCACTCTGTGTCTTTTAATTGGGGCATTTAGTTCATTTACATTTTAGTTTAGTGCTGTTATGTGAGAATTTGATCCTGACATCATGATGTTAGTTGGTTACTTTGCAGACTTGTTTATGTATTTATTTCATAGCGTCACTGGTCTGTGTACTTCAGTGTGTTTTTTGTAGTGGCTGGTAATGGTTTTTCCTTTCCATATTTAGTGATTCCTTCAGGAGCTTTTGCAAGACAGGCCTGGTGGTGATGAATTCCCTCAGCATCTTCTTGTCTAAACAAGACTGTGTTTCTCCTTCACTTATGAAGCTTAGTTTGGCCAGATATGACATCCTTGATTGGAAATTATTTTCTTTATGAATGTTGGATATTGGTCCCCAATCTCTTCTGGCTTATAGGGTTTCTGCTGAGAGGTCTGCTGTTAGTCTGATGGGCTTCCCTTTAGAGACTACCTGGCCCTTCTCTCTGGCTACCTTTAATATTTTTTCCTTCATTTTGATCTTGGAGAATGTGATGATTATGTATCTTGGGGTTAATCATCTCATGGAGTATTTTACTGGGGTTCTCTGGACTTCCTGAATTTGAATGTCTTGCTAAGGTTGGGGAAGTTCTCTTGGATGATACCCTGAAGTGTGTTTTCTAATTTGGTTCTATTCTCCCCATCTCTTTTAGGTACCCCTATCAGTTGTAGGTTTGGTCTTTTAACATAATCCCACAGTTGTTGGAGGTTTTGTTCATTCTTTTTCATTCTTTATTCTCTAATCATGTCTGCCTGCCTTATTTCAGTAAGATAGTCTTCAAGCTCTGATATCCTTTCTTCTTCTTGGTCTATTCAGCTATTGATACTTTTGTTTGATTTGTGAAGTTCTCATGTTGTGTTTTTCAGCTCCATCAGATTGTTTATGTTCCTCTCTAAACTGGTTATTCTGGTTAACAGCTCCTGTATGTTTTGTCATGGTTTTTAGCTTCTTTGCAGTGAGAACATAATCCTTTAGCTCAGTGAAGTTCATTATAATCCATCTTCTGGAGTCTATTTCTGTCAGTTTATCCATCTCAGCCTCAACCCACTTCTATGTCCTTGCTAGAGACATGTTGTGATCATTTGGAGGTGAAGAGGCACTCTGGATTTTTGAGTTTTCAGCATTTTTGCAATGATTCTTTCTAATCTTCATGGGTTTATTTACCTTTGATATTTGAGGCTGCTGACTTTTGGGTGGGGTTTTCGTGGGATCTCTTTCATTGATGTTGTTGTTGCTACTTTGTTTTCTTTTAGCAGTCAGGTCCCTTTTCTGTGGGGCTGCTGTGGTTTGCTTGGGGTGCACTCCAAACCCTGTTCACCTGGGCCCCACCCACCCCTAGAGACATCACCAGTGGAGGCTACAGACCAGCCAAGAAGACAGCCTGCTCCTTCCTGGGGGAGCTCTGCACCAGAGAGGCACTGAGCTGATGCTGCCTGGAATGCTCCTGTATAAGGTGTCTGGAGACTCCTGTTTGGAGGTCTCAGTCAGGAGGAGCAGGATCAGGGACCCATTTAAATAAGTAGTCTGTCTGCCCCTTGGTGGGGCACATGTGCTGCATTGGGTGGAATCCCCCTCATCTGGGCTGTCCTGACTCTCCAGAGCCAGCAGACAGAAAAGACTAAGATTACTGATCCACGATATTGCAGCCACCCCTTCCTCATAGGGGCTCCTCTCAGGGTAATCAGAGTTCTGTCCATAAACCCCTGGCTGGGGATACTGAGATTCCCACAGGGAGACCCTGCCCAATGAGGAGGAATGGATCAGGGTCCTGCTTAAAGAAGCAGTCTGGCCACGAATTGATCCAGCAGCTGTGCTGCACTGTGGTGAACTGCTCTGGGTCCAGACCACCCATCTCACTGGCATGGGTAGCAGGGGAAAGCGGCTTAATGGAGCTGCAGTGATTTGTGTTGCCCCTCCTCAACTCCCCACCCTGGAAATTCGGTACTCTTAGGCAGTCTCTAGAGAGCTGGGCTGGCCGGGGAAGATTCCAAGCCAATGGGTTTTAGTTTGTGGTGTTCCACTGAAGTGAGGCCGCTTGGCTCCCTGGCTTCAGCTACCTTTACTGGCTTCAGCTGAGATGCAGTGGAGGAATTTCCTACCTTGTGGAAGTTGCCAGAGCTGGAGTATGCAAATACTCTTGTGTTTCAGTGTCTTCTCACTCAGTCGCTCGCCTGAGAAGCCACCATGGGTCTCCCCAGCTTTCTGCTTGGGACCCAAGGCTCTAGGAGCATGGGCTCAGTGGCGGACCTCTTGATCTACAGGTTGCAAGGATTGGGAAAAGCTGCGGTTTTCAGGGAGAGGAGACACAATTCCTCACTCTCTCCTTTGCCCTGTGCAGCTGCTGGGTGGGCCATCACTCCACCCTGCTTTCCTCACTCTCTGTGGGTTGCGCCAACCACCTAGTCAGTCCCAAAGAGAACTTTGCTACCTCAATTGAAGATGCAGAGTTCACTCATGGTTTTCATCCTTCTCGGTGGAAACTGCAGAGTGGAGCTATTTGTATTCAGCAATCTTGGCTGCTCCCCCTTTTCTCTGGCACTATTTTTTCTTTTACTAATGATTTATACCTGTTTTTTCATTGAGTACCTCACTCCTTTTCCCTTAGGTTTATTTTGTTACTCTTTTATTCTTATTTTTGTGTTGAGTGCTCACGTAATTTATTATCTTTTTAATAACAATGATTGAAAGCTATGATGTTTCTATGAATACATTTAGCCATGTTTAATAGCTTTCTAAGAGTAGTTTAAAAACAATTTTTTAATCTAAATATTCTAATGGAATGGGTAAGGAATGCAGAATGAAAAAATGTAGAGTGCATTAGAAGACTAACCCAACGTAATTTCCTCCCTAAACATCAAGAGCTTCTTTTAAATTCAGAAGCTTGTGTAATTCATGGTGAGAAAATTGGAAAACACATATGTAAAACACTAAATTACTAAATAAGTACTGCTGTTATGGTATTTGAACTTGAACTCTATAGTGCCCACAGTTGTCTTAGAAGACTGACAGGAGCAACAAGCATGCTTAGCATGGGCATCTCACTTACACCCATCTGGAGTATCAGTGACCTATATGCACTCCCCCTATTTAACCAACTACAGTAACTAGAAACTAGATAGCCTCTCACCATTTTATCATTCAATCATTTGCAGTTACATTTGGAGAAGGATTTAAAATGTAATTATTCTTTAAAAGTCCGAAGAATTAAATTGGACTCAGGTCAGAGTCTGATGAAGTATGATAAACAAATCACACCAAGCAGATTCTATTTTATGAATTCTAGCCAACAGAACCAGAACACACTGAAAATCATTTAAAAATATCTGACTCGGAGCAAGATGGCCGAATAGGAACAGCTCCAGTCTCCAACTCCCAGCGCGAAGGACACAGAAGACCAGTTATTTCTGCATTTTCAACTGAGATACTGGGGTCATCTCACTAGTGAGTGTCGGACAATTGGTGCTGGTCAGCTGTTGCAGCCCGACCAGCGAGAGCTGAAGCAGGGCGAGGCATCGCCTCACCTGGGAAGTGCAAGGGGGAAGGGAATCCCTTTTCCTAACCAGGGGAACTGAGACACACAACACCTG
>NW_012119866.1:138618-150739 GCF_000951035.1 Colobus angolensis palliatus
AAAAGATCCTATCAAGCTAATTAACACATCTCTTACCTCACCACCTTAGCACTTTTTTTGTGGTGAGAATGTTTAAAAAAATTGATTCTTTTAGCAATTTTGAAATATACAATAAATTACTATTAACTGAACTTAGAGTTTTTATAACAGCAAAGATAAGTTTAGATCTTAAGGGACTGACCCAGAGTCAAAAAACTTATGTTAGAGCTGGTACTACAACCAACCTCAGTGCATAGCATATTTCATACCACTGATTTGTGTTATAAATGTATTATTTATTTGTAACAATCAGGCCATTATGATAGTATCCTGAAATTATTTTTTGTTGGTTAAAGGACACTGACAAGTAAGTAAACACCTTCATGTTTTATAATACAATATTGCTTTGACCCAATTTTTTCTCTCATAGTTTATAAGCCAAGTATATATGGAATCTGAACTACGTTTCAAAGAATTTTTATGTATAAACTCTACTATTAAAATAGCATTGTTACCTCTATATGTCTTATGAAACCCTATTTTATTTTATTTTATTTTTTTTTTTTTTTTTTTTTATTATACTTTAAGTTCTAGGGTACATGTGCATAACGTGCAGGTTTGTTACATATGTATACTTGTGCAATGTTGGTGTGCTGCACCCATCAACTCGTCAGCACCCATCAATTCATCATTTATATCAGGGAAACCCTATTTTAAATGACGAAGTAAGAGCCATGCTGAACCTACATTTCCTATATTTCCCCATAGTGTATTAAGAGCAATAAAGATCAGCTGTCAAAAAAAATCTGAAATCTACACCATGAACAGGAGTTCAATTACATTTAAAAGATAATTTTCTAAAGGATCAGCCAAATGGATTTGAGGGCCCATGGCAAATCTTATAGTGATGACCTCCACCACTATTGGAGTAACCTGAAACACACTTTGTTAAAATTATGCAAAAGTCCTATGTGTAACTTTCCGCAAATGAATCCCAGGCAGAACAAAGAATCAAAAACGACAGAAAAATTATCTGTGAATACAGCAAAATTACTGTCTTCTACTGAGAATAAGGGAAAAGGGGTGAAGACAAATGCATGGGCATTGTTTGAGTCATATTCTGGAAATCTGTTCACAATGAACCACTAAAATAATCCACAGTCTAAATTATGGAAATATTTTGCTTAAAAATACTCTATCTGGAAAAAATGATTCTTTTTCCTGTTAATCTTAGGAACTCAGTCTTTTGAGCTTCCTCACCATAAGATGACTTAACCACCTTTAAAAGTGACTTAAATAATTATAGTAAAACATGTACAGGTATGTCAGTACCCCGAATTATCCAGCTCTTGCCAAGCTTACCACACAAACAATGTAAGTCAAAGAAAACAATGGCCATCATTCATTGAGCTCCTTTCCAGAGTCTGTCCTGTTCCTTTGAACTAGATCTATGCCTGTGCCAGTGCTGAGCTATCTTACAGTATAGAAATTTGAGTATTAGGCATTTTAAGCAAAATCATTCACTTTTTCTTAAAGCAACATAGATTTTAGGAAGAACACAAACTCTGGAAAGAAACATGAATTCTGTAGCTATCATTTGCATCCTCTTTGGTGAGACACAATGACCTAGCCTCAGTTTTCTCATTTACAAAGTAGCTTAACATTTCTACACAATGGGGCTTTAGTCAGAATGTTTCAAGGTATGTTCACTTGGCACTTTACATTTTGACTTGGCACTCTACACATGCTATTAAAAGTTGCTTACACTTTTAATGCAATGATTTAAAAATCCAGCAACAATGTTCTAATATTAAATTTAGCTAGTGAAATGATGTACAATTTTATGACTAAAATTAAATAGCTTTCTTAGATTCACTAGAGATTAGTTCTGAGAAGTACTGTGTTTTCCAAGCACACCAAGAAAGTCTTGAAGAGAAAGGGAAAATTCATAATGACAAGGGGACTGCACATGGCTGCAAGCCCACTTCACTTTCAAGTCAATTTTTAGGAAGTGTTTGATATCCTTCTCTAATGCTCTCTCTTCTGTTCTTGATCTGTCATAATGCATGATGCACACATAAACCTCCATCCATAGGCATTCTTCTTCTCCTTCTTTTCACCTTGAACCACAGATACTTCTTCATCTCCTTTCTCTTGAATGGAAGAAATATCCCAACTTTTAGGTGGTGGTGTCTCTTGTTGAGGTTGTTCATCACTGGGCTGCTGGACCTAGGAATATGTGTGTGCAAATTAAAAGTTTTGTTATTAATATATGTCAATAAAGATGACATCAGCAAGATGGTGGAGTAGAAAGTTTCAAGCTCCAACCCCAGCCTACAGAAAGTTCGACTAGCAACTATTCACAGACAAGAACACCTTTTCGAAAACCCCAATAATTGGAATCAAGCCCAAGACAACTGTGTGATCCTTGGAATTGAATGAAAACCAATTTAAAGGGGTAAGAAGAATGGTCTCACTTCAACTGCACCACCCTTCCACCTCCCCTAAGTTGGCACAATTCCATATGGAGAAGATTTCTTTGAGTCCATGATTGCTACAAGGGGAAAAGAGAACCAGAGGCGGTCATCAGGCTTTCCTAGCATTCTTAGATGCTTCTCAAAAAGCCTACTCTAGTCTCACCTCATGGGAAACACCAAATGTAATGGGCCCAGGTGGCCAGGGTCAGATAGAAACAAAGAAAGGAAGCAGAGATCATGGTGACCAGCACATGGATCTTTGTGGTACCTCTATGTTCCTGCTACCTGTTGTACATGATTGGAGACATCAGCCAACTTTATAGCCACCTACAAAGTTGAGTTGGTCACTTTCATAAGCCCAGGGGAGGGTCAACATAGCTTAAATACTTAGATGGCTAGTTTCCATGCCTGACCTCAGAGCCCAGTCCAATGATTCACCCAAGCAAGGAGATGCCCACCTCTGGCCATCTTGGAGATGTGTATAGACTAGATCTGCTTGACTCATAAGTCTTCACTCAGCCAAAACGTCCACTCAAGCAGAAAGACCCCCACCTCTGCACATTGCAGAGAAGTGTATACCTACTTGATCTAAAAGGTCAAAGAGCTTTTTGACTCAGCCAAAACCCCATCCCACAGCTCTTCCAGGACAGGGAGGTAATCCTAAATTATGCATTTCACAGAACCATATCTTCTGGTCCCACGCATCCTGAGCAGCAATTCTGCCTCACCTCAGAGCCCAGCTTGCAGTCTTGCCCAACTACTCATCCCAAAGAGCAGAACTGCCCAGCCAGGGAATACGTCCTGTGACCGACCTGACCAGAAGTCATTGCAGTAACTAGCCAGCAGCTCTGCCTGAAAACAATCTCACCAATGGTGTCACCAGACAGCAGAACCTAGACAGCAGCCCCACCTAACATCAAAGCAAAGACAGTGCAGCAATCCAGCCAACTAGGGAACTCACAACAAGCTCTGCCTACCCATCAACAGCTAGACCTTCCAGAATCACAGGCTAAAGACTTCAATATCCCACTTTCAACAATGGACAGATTATCCAGATAGAAAATTAATCAGGAAACATGGGACACAAACAACAGTTTAGAACAAATGTGCCCAACATATATATATGGACCACTCCATCCAAGAAAAGAATACACATTATTCTCAACTGCACTTAGAACATTCTCCAGGATTGATCACATTAGGACACAAAACAAGCCTTAGCAAATTTTAGATGACTGAAATCATATCAAGTGTCTTTTCTGACCACAATGGCATGAAACTACAAATCAATAAAAGTAGGAATTCCAGAAAACTTACATACATGGAAATTAAACAACATGCTCTTGAACAACCAGTGGATCCACAAAGAAAATAAAAGGGAAATCAAAAAAATATTTGGGAAAAACAAAAATAAAAATGCAACATACCACCCATGTTTATAAAATACAACAAAAGCAGTTCTAAGAGGAAAGTTGATAGTAATAATGCCTACATCAAAAAGAAGAAAGCTCTCAAAAATAATTTCACATTACTTTTCAAGAGAAAGAACAAATTAAGCCCAAAGTTAGCAGAAAGAAAGATATAGCAAAGGTCAGAGCAGAAATAAACAAAATACAAACTAAAAAGGAATAAAAAAAATCAATGAAACTAAGTGTTGGGTTTTTGAAAAGATAAACAAAACCAACAAAACTTTAGATAAACTACCAAAGAAAAAAAGTGAGACAATTCAAATGAATCAGAAATAAAAGAGACATTGCAGCTGATAAGAAATCAATAAATTCCTAGACACATGCAACTTACAAAGACTGAATCATGAAGAAATAGAAAATCTGAACAACACAATAATAAGATTAATCAGTCATAAAAATTCCTCCCATCAAAGAAAAGCACAGGAACTGATGGCTTCACTGCTGAATTCTATCAAACATTTGAAGAATGAATACCAATATTTCTCAAACTCTTCCAAGAAAGAAAAGGAGGAAATATTTTCAAACTGTTTTTATGAGACCAGCACTAGTCTGATACCAAAGCTAGACAAGGACATTACAATAAAAGTTATTAATTAACATAGATACAAAAATCCTCAACAAAATAGTAGCAAACCAAATTCTACAACACATTAAAAGATCATCCACTGTGATCAAATGAGACTTATCCTTGGGCTTGAAGGATGGTTCGACATATGCAAATCAATAAATGTGATATTTCACATCACATAACAGAATGAAGGATAAAAACTATATAATCACCTCATGAGATGCAGAAAATAATTTGACAAATTCAACATTTTTTTCATGATAAGAACTCTCATGGAATTATGTTTTCAAGGAATGTACATCAGCACAAGAAAAGCCATAGAGAAGAGGTCTATGGCAAATATTATATTCCATGATGAAAAGTCTTTCCTCTAAGATCCAGAAGAAGACAAGGATGCCTACTCTAGCCACTTCTATTCAACATAGTAGTGGAAAACCTCAACAGGGTAATTACATAGGAGAAAGACATAGAAGGCATCCAAACTGAAAAGGGAGAAGATAAATTGTCACCGTTGGCTCATGACATAATCTTATATATAGCAAACCTTACAGATGCCACCAAAATCTGTTAGAAGTAATAAATGAATACACTGTAAAGTTGTAGGATACAAAGTCAACATGCAAAAATCAGTAGCATTTCTATACATTAACCATTAACTATCTGAAAAAGAAAATGGGAACAATCCTGTTTACAATAGCAACAACAAAGAATACTCAGGAGTAAATTTAACCAATGAGGTGAGAGACCTGTACAATGAAAACTATAAAAACACTGACAAAAAAAAATCAAAGACACAAAACATGGAAAGAAATCCCATAATTCATGGATTACAAGAATTAATATTGTTAAAATATGTATACTACCCAAGGTGACCCACAGAGTCAATGCAGTCCCTACCAAAATTTCAATGTTTTTATTCAGGGAAATAGAAAAAAATCCTAAAATTCACAGGAAACCACTAAAAATACTAAACTGTCAAGGCAATCATGAGCAAAAATAACAAAGCTGGAAGCATCATTGTACCTGATTTCAAACTATATTACAAAGCTATAGTAAATAAAATAGTATTGCACTGACAGAAAACAGATACATTGACCAGCAGAGCAGAACAGAGAGCCCAGAACTGAACTCATACATGTACAGTCAAATGATTTTTTTAACAAAGTTGCCAAAAATACACAATAAGGAAAGGATAAATGATGTGAAAACTGGATATTCACATGAAGATAATTGTGAAACTATACCCTTATCTCACACTAGACACAAAAGTCAACTTAGAGTGAATTAAAAACATAAGACCTGAAACTGCAAAATTACTAGAAGAAAACATAGTGGGAAAACTACAAAACATGGTCTAGGCAATGATTTTTTGCATTTGACTGCAAAAGCGTAGGCAACAAAAGTAAAAAGAGATAAATGAGATTACATAAAATTAAAAAGCTTCTGCACAGCAAAGGAAACAAGAGTATAAAGAAACAACATAATGATTAAGGAAAATATCTGAAAACCACACATAAAATAAGGGGTTAATATCCAAAATGTATCAGGAATTCAAACAATTCAATATCAAGAAAAAAATCTAAAAAATGGGCAAGAAACTTGAATAGACAATTTTTTTTTTTTTTTTTGAGACGGAGTCTTGCTCTGTCACCTAGGCTGGAGAGCAGTGGTACGATCTCAGCTCACTGCAAGCTCCACCTCCTGGGTTCACACTGTGCTCCTGCCTCAGCCTCCCGAGTAGCTGGGACTACAGGAGCCTGCCACCATGCCCGGCTAATTTTTTGTATTTTTAGTAGAGACAAGGTTTCACTGTGTTGGCCAGAATGGTCTCGATCTCCTTACCTCCTGATCTGCCAGCCTCAGCCTCCCAAGGTGCTGGGATTACAGGCGTTAGCCACCGTGCCCAGCTGAACAGACATTTTTCAAAAGAAGACATACAAATGACCAACAGATATATATTAAAAATGGTTGATATCACTCATCATTAGTAAAATGCAAATTAAAACCACAATTAGATATTATCTCACACACGTCAGGATGGCTATTGTCGAAAATATGACAAGTGCTGGCAAGGATGTGGCGAAATGGGAACATTTGTACGTTGCTGGCAAGAATATAAATTAGTACAGTCATTATGGAAAATAGTAAGGAAGTTCCTCAACAAACTAAAAGTCGATAAACCATATGATCTAGCCATCCCCCTTCTTGATATTTGCCAAAAAAAATTGAAATCAGTTTGTTGAAGAGATGTCGCACTGTTCACTGCAGCACTATTCACCATAGACAAGTTACGGAATCAACCTAAGTGTCCATGAACAGATAAATGGATAAATAAAATATGGCATATATACCCAATGGAATATTTTTCAGCTTTAAAAAAGAAAATTCTGTCATTTGCAACAACATGTATAGAATTGGAGAACATTACATTAAGTGTAATATGTCAGGCATAGGAAGACAAATACTGCATGATCTCATTTATATGTGGAATCTAAAACAATGAAAGTCATATAAGCAGACAGAATGGTGGTTACAGAGTCTGCGAGGGTTGCGGGAATGAAGAGATGATGGTCAAGGAGTACAAAATCTCAGATAGATTGAAAGATAAATTTTTTTGAGATCTATTGCACAGCATGGTAAATACAGTAAATAAAGGTGGATTGTACATTTCAAAGTGGCTGAGTAAATTTCAAATGTTCTTACCACCAAAATGGATAAGTATTTGAAGTGATGAATATATTAATTCACTTAATAATTTCACATTTTATTCATAAATCACAACATCACTTTGTACCCTATATATACTATAAATCCTCAATTTATAATAAAATATATATGCCAATAATATAAATATACACAACACATAGATATATCTAATCATAAATAAGTTGGACAACAATTTCCCAGTACTATTCTATATTTATACTCTTAACAAAGTTACTCTTCCTACAAAGGAGGAGTAAAGATAACAAGAAAATGTCTTTTGAAGGTATTTTAATCTATGCTGGCATGGATATAAACAATCTGTTAATAAGCATGAGAAGAAGTCATCAGGCATATTCCCAGTAAACTAACAGCAGTCATCCAGGCAACACCAGAATGTAATCCTCCGAGATCAATGTTTGCTTTATGAGATTCCAGTGTCACCCATTATCAGTATGGAAGCCTTTTAAAAGTGTATCTATATTCGTTCAACAACATTATCACAAAAATAAATTTCTGCAAATAGAAAACATGATATGTCAAAGCACTCACAATCATAGGTCCAGCTGTCTGGGAAGTCTCTCCATCATTTCCTCTTCCTCTAGATTTGGATCTTGTCCTTACATGTCCATTCATATTTCATGCTGAAAGTAGAATACTGTGATTTTGAAAATGTACTTAAAAGAATAGGTATATATGAACACTTCACGGCCAAATGGTGACTTGAAATTTTATTTTAATTTTTGTAAATGATAGGGTCTCGCTATGTTGCCCAGCCTGGTCCTAAGCTCCTGTAATTCTCCTGTCTCAAGCGATCTTCCTGTATATCAGCTTCCACAGTGCCCTTTTCTTTTCAAATTTAGAAAATATTTTCAGAGAAAGTCCCAGGGTCATTACAAGTATGCATGCTTTCTAATCACAGTAAATAAGCCTTTGCTTATATATCCTCAAGCAGGCAGAGACACTGCCCTCATGAACATGGTTAAAAAAAAAAAAAGCCTGGGGATGTTTCTGATGATTTTTGGTTTCACAACTGGACTCTAGAGACTAGAGATTTAGAATTTTAGTACATAGGGCTTTCGTCACACTCTGATTTACTAGGCCCATTTCCCCGCTAAAATCAAGTTTTGTTGGAATACACAGCCTTACCCATTCCTACTCATGACATTCATGTAGGAGGTGAGAAGTTGTGACACAGAATGAAGGGTGTGCACTTCACTGGACACCTCTGCCAGGCACTCCCCAGTCCTCAGGGCTGCGGTCACCAGCCCACAGTATTCCCAGATTCAAGGTCCCTTCCTTACTGCCCGTCCCACTTCTTCCGGGATTCTCACCAAGGAGTCTGGAAACTGTCTTCTTTCGGGGGCTCCAGGTGTTTTCGGGACTCAGATACCTCCAACAACACCACCAGTGCTTGCTCCATCTTCACCTGACCCCCCCTACCCCTTTACTCTGTTGTTCAACCTTCCTTCCTCCTTTGTTCCAGCCCAGCCACGATGACAAGGCCCATGGCGGCTATGCCACCTGTGAAGAGAAGATGAACTCGAGCCCCTCCCTCTTCCAAAGTCACAGACCAATCTGCCTGACCTACTCGAAGATGCTGGCTCCTCCTCACACCCACTCACACTTAAACTCCTGAGAGATCTGAACCGGGGACTCACCACCTGAGTCTCAGTTGAGGAAAAAGAACAAAGACCTCAGGAAGACCACCTGCTCTGGCACAGCTTTGAGCACAGAACACGGACAGCAAAAGGTGCAAGGTTATCAAATACCCTATTGCACTTCCAACCCACATTTGAAGACTCACTTTACAAGACTTCAAAATCTTAATAAATATCCCTTCCTCCTCTGATACCCTCTTAAGGCTCTGTCCAGATATTGCTCTCCCTTAGAGTGCTTTGTAATAAAGAGAGCTGTGTCTTATCAATAATTGATGGCAATAGCAGACATGTGCACTGATCCATAGGAGGGTGCGGATGCTGAGGTTTTCCCACCTCTGCAGACAAGGAACCACTAGTTCTCCTGAGTATGAAAAGGGGCTTGTGCAGTTCCTTCTTTTTTGCATCCATCTTTTTCTCCCTGTCCAGGTATTTTGGGGACTGACAGACCGAGGTTACCTTTAGGGAAAGATGTGTCACAGAAAGATCCCTGTAACAGAAATAGCCATTATGAACTTTAATACCTAATTTGCACATGCATTGATCAATTATTTCCTTTTCTGTTTCTCAGATTTCTGTCATATTTGCAATGACCTAGCCAATTCCCATAAAATAAACACCTTCACATGATTTCTTTATTGTTTTGGATGCTTTGTTGCACAATTGTGTCTCTGAAGTGACACTGATTTTGCTGAATATGCCTGTGTTCATTCGGACAGTGTATGGTTCAGAAATACCCATAGATATGGGTACTAGGATCTGGACTCATGTACTATTGCATGTTGTACAATCGTGTTGCCTATGCTCACCATAATATATAGGCATGCATCACTTATTGACTGGGATACATTCTGAGAAATGCCTCAGTTGATCACTGTGTGATCATCTTGCAGTGTTTCTATGGAAATCTAGATGGCATAGCCTGGCCTGCTGCACACTAGGCTATATGCTATAGCTTATTGCTCCTAGGCTATACATCTGTACAGCATGTTACTGTAAGAAGTGCTGTAGGCATTTGAAACACAAGTATTTGTGTATCTAAACATAGAAAATATACTGTAAATATACAGTATATTACTACTATAATCTTATGAGACCATCCTTATTATAAGACCATCCTTATTTATGTAGTTCATAGTTGACAGAAACATTGTTATACAGTGCATGAAGAGAAAGTATTATCCAGATATCTGTCAAACAACTATTGATAAGACATAGCTGTCATTACTGTATAACGGTCTAAGGGAGAGCAACATCTGGACAGAGCCTTATGAAAATATCGGAGGAGAAAGGGATATTTATTGAGATTTTGAAGTCTGTGGTAAAGTGAGTCTTCAAATGTGGGGCAGGAAGGACAATAGGGTATGTGGTAAGGATTACAATATATTAATAATTGTTTAGGATGGGTGGATTTAGCAATGCAAGGATTTTCAAAGCGTTCAGAGAGTCTTGGGGTTAAAAAATGTTATTTGGATTTTTTTATTGAAATACAGATGGGGGCCTAGCAAGGTGGCTGATGCCAATAATCTCAGCACTTTGGGAAGCTGAGGCAGGAGGATCGCTAGAGCCCAGGAATTTGAGGCTGCAGTGAGCTACAGTTGCGCCACTGTACTCCAGCCTAGGTGACAGAGAAAGACCCCATAACTTAAAAAACAAAAACAAACAAAAACAATTACCTGAAAGAAAAGAAGATGGGTCTTTCATGAAGTTCCTGGAATGAACAATGAAGTTATTTGCATGTTCCTTTCTGGGCAAGAGTTTCCTGGAATGGTAAAGCAATGCTGATGAAAACTATAGATGAGTAAACTCTTGTTAATGTAGATAGTAAGCTATATACATCATTTCCATTTTCACTATTTATGCTTACATTTACCATCAGTTAAATGTAAGAGAGATGGTATATGGAAGAGAGGGAGAGAATGGCAGCTTTGACGAGAAAGTAATATTTTTAAAGAAATTAGAATATGCACTTTTAATTGACTCATATATACCGATTGGATTATTTTTAGGAAATAACTTTAGTGAGAAAAGGGAGATCCTCTCTCTCTTTCAATCTCTCTCACTCTCTATTTCTGTCTCTCTCTCTCTCTCTCTCTCTCTCTCAAGCTGCATTAGGAAATGTAGAGAAACGACTGGGAAGCAGCTGTGTCTGCATTGCCTTCCAAGGCAAGCCATCAATCAAGAGAATGGAACTTTTGATGTCTGCCATAACATTTGTCAGGCTGCTTGGACATGTGCCAAGGGGGAGCTAAAAACCAATAGCAACACCCTAGACTCCTCCATCAGGAAGCTTACTTGAGTGATGTACAACTCAGCAGTTTGCCCACAAAGGCAGGGAAGAAAGATTAGATTGAGCCAGCCTTGTGGAGGAATCTACATGGGAGGTAGCGAAAAAGCATCACACTCAAGCCTCTGTTCCCCACAGCTTTGGATGGAAAGACCACTTCAGCTGCTTAGTCCTCTTCCTCATTCAAGGTCAAAATAGGGCAATTCCCTGGCTCAGCAGGAACACTTCCATCCCTCCATTCCAAATATTGCTTTCCTTCCAGAAGCACTCAGAAGCCTGTAAGGACTGACAAGTATATTGGGATAAAGTTGGTGATAATATTCCTGTACAGATACTCCTTGACTTAGATGGGATTATGTCCCAACGTACTTGAACTTAAACCAGGCTCTTTTCTTGGTGCTTTATGCCTACAAAAACATTTAATCCCCAAACAAGAGCTCTATTAGTAGCGTATATCCTCACTTGACGTCACACAAGACAGTCCTGAGTCACAGAGGCTCTATCACTTGCTAAGGGTAACAGTCTGATGTATGATGGAGTCCAGAATTGTTCCCAGACCATTTTCCTCCAGAGCCCATGCCTTCAACCACCATGCACTGTGGGCTTTCCCTAGATGACCACAAGAGGAGCCACCACGGAGATCCATTTTCATTATTAAAAGAGAGCTTGACAAAGTGACAAGAATATGTATTATCAAAAGACCCACTTTGTTGCTTTTTTGTGAGGATTAACGGAAAGAACATACATCAAGTTTGTCCAACACTGGTGCCTGGTACATACATTGCTGCTATCATGTCAACTTTGTTATCTCAGGAAAAAAGAATTTAAAGTTCATCTTAAGGTCTTCATTTACTTAATTCTATATCCTTGAAATTGTACCAAATGATCATGTGTTACTTTGGTATAAACTGCAGGTTATTTTTAGATAGGAAAAAGTATCAGTGGGGAGAGATGTCCCATCTCGAACCTAAGCTTTGTTT
>NW_012119866.1:154574-154893 GCF_000951035.1 Colobus angolensis palliatus
TATGTGCCACATTTTCTTAATCCAGTCTGTCACTGATGGACATTTGGGTTGATTCCAAGTCTTTGCTATTGTGAATAGTGCTGCAATGAGCATACGTGGGCATGTGTCTTTATAGCAGCATAATTTATAATCCTTTGGGTATATACCCAGTAATGGGATGTCTGGGTCATATGGTACTTCTAGTTCTAGATCCTTGAGGAATCGCTATACTGTTTTCCATAATGGTTGAACTAGTGTACAATCCCACCAACAGTGTTAAAGTGTTCCTATTTCTCCACATTCTCTCCAGCACCTGTTGTTTTCTGACTTTTGAATGATC
>NW_012119866.1:154943-155989 GCF_000951035.1 Colobus angolensis palliatus
TTGCTTTTGGTGTTTTAGACATGAAGTCCTTGCCCATGCCTATGTCCTGTATGGTACTACCTAGATTTTCTTCTAGGGTTTTTACGGTATTAGGTCTTACATTTAAGTCTCTAATCCATCTTGAATTAATCTTCGTATAAGGAGTAAGGAAAGTATCCAGTTTCAGCTTTCTACTTACGGCTAGCCAATTTTTCCAGCACCGTTTATTAAATAGGCAATCTTTTCCTAATTTCTTGTTTTTTTTTTTGTCAAAGAACAGAGGGCTGTAGATGTGTGGTATTATTTCTGAGGACTCTGTTCTGTTTCATTGGTCTATATCTCTGTTTTGGTACCAGTACCAGGCTGTTTTGGTTACTGTAGCCTTGTAGTATAGTTTGAAGTCAGGTAGCGTGATGCCTCCAGCTTTGTTCTTTTGACTTAGGATTGTCTTGGCAATGCGGGCTCTTTTTTGGTTCCATATGAACTTTAAAGCAGTTTTTTCCAATCCTGTGAAGAAAGTCATTGGTAGCTTGATGGGGATGGCATTGAATCTATACATTACCTTGGGCAGTATGGCCATTTTCACGATATTGATTCTACCTATCCATGAGTATGGTATGTTCTTCCATTTGTTTGTTTCCTCTTTTATTTCACTGAGCAGTGGTTTGTAGTTCTCCTTGAAGAGGTTCTTGACATCCCTTGTAAGTTGGATTCCTAGGTATTTTATTCTCTTTGAAGCTACTGTGAATGGGAGTTCATTCATGATTTCGCTCTCTGTCTGTTACTGGTGTATAAGAATGCTTGTGATTTTTGCACATTAATTTTGTATCCTGAGACTTTGCTGAAGTTGCTTGTAGTTCTCCTTGAAGAGGTCCTTCACATCCCTTGTAAGTTGGATTCCTAGGTATTTTATTCTCTTTGAAGGTATTGTGAATGGGAGTTCATTCATGATTTCGCTCTCTGTCTGTTACTGGTGTATAAGAATGCTTGTGATTTTTGCACATCGATTTTGTATCCTGAGACTTTGCTAAAGTTGCTTATCAGCTTAAGGAGATTTTAGGCTGAGA
>NW_012119866.1:156662-163412 GCF_000951035.1 Colobus angolensis palliatus
CTATTCAGGGATTCAACTTCTTCCTGGTTTAGTCTTGGGAGAGTGTAAGTGTCCAGGAAATTATCCATTTCTTCTAGATTTTCTAGTTGATTTGCATAGAGGTGTTTATAGTGTTCTCCGATGGTAGTTTGTATTTCTGTGGGGTCGGTGGTGATATCCCCTTTATCATTTGTTATTTCTTCTATTTGATTTTTATCTTTTCTTCATTATTAGTCTGGCTACTGGTCTGTCAATTTTGTTTATTTTTTCAAAAAGCCAGATCCTAGATTCATTGATGTTTTGAAGGACATTTTGTGTCTCTATCTCCTTCACTTCTCCTCTGATCTTAGTTATTTCCTGCCTTCTGCTAGCTTTTGAATGTGCTTGCTCTTGCCTCTCTTGTTCTTTTAATTGTGATATTAGGGTGTCAATTTTAGATCTTTCCTGCTTTCTCTTGTGGGCATTTAGTTCTATAAATTTCCCTCTACACACTGCTTTAAATATGTCCCAGAGACTCTGGTACGTTGTGTCTTTTATCTCATTGGCTTCAAGGAACATCTTTATTTCTGCCTTCATTTCGTTATTTACCCAGTAGTCATTCAGGAGCAGGTTGTTCAGTTTCCCTGTAGTTGTGTGGTTTTTGGTGAGTTTCTTAATCCTGAGTCCTAATTTGATTGCACTGTGCTCTGAGAGATAGTTTGTTGTGATTTCTGTTCTTTTACAATTGCTGAGGAGTGCTTTACTTCCAATTATGTGGTCAATTTTAGAATAAGTGAGAGGTAGTGCTGAGAAGAATGTATATTCTCTGTTGACTTGGGGTGGAGAGTTCTGTAGATGTCTTATTATGTCAGCTTGGTGCAGAACTGTGTTCAATTCCTGGATATCCTTGTTAACCGTCTGTCTTGTTGATCTGTCTAATATTGACAGTGGGGTGTTAAATTCTCCCATTATTATTGTGTGGGAGTCTAAGTCTCTTTATAGGTCTGTAAGGACTTGTTTTACAGATCTGGGTGCTTCTGTATTGGGTGCATATATTTTTAGGATAGGTAGCTCTTCTTGTTGAATTGATCCCTTACCATTATGTAATGGCCTTGTCTCTTTTGATCTTTGTTGGTTTAAAGTCTGTTTTATCAGAGACTAGGATTGCAACTCCTGCTTTTTTTTGTTTTGTTTTGTTTTCCATTTGCTTGGTGGATCTTCCTCCATCCCTTTATTTTGAGCCTGTGTGTGTCTCTGCAGGTGAGATGGGTCTCCTGAATGCAGCACACTGATGGGTCTTGACTCTTTATTCAATTTGTGAGTCTGTGTCTTTTAATTGGGGCATTTAGCCCATTTACATTTAAGGTTAATAATGTTATTCGTGAATTTGATCCCATCGTTATGATGTTAGCTGGTTATTTTGCCCATTAATTGATGCAGTTTCTTCATAGCATTGATGGTCTTTACAATTTGGCATGTTTTTGCAGTGGTTGGTACCTGTTGTTCCTTTCCATGTTTAGTGTTTCCTTTAATAGCCCTTGTAAGGCAGGCCTGGTGGTGACAAAATCTCTCAGCATTTGCTTGTCTGTAAAGGATATTATTTCTCATTTGTTTATGAAGCTTAGTTTGGGTGGATATGAAATTCTGTGTTGAAAATTCTTTTCTTTAATAATGTTGAATATTGGCCCACACTCTTTTCTGGCTTGTAGAGTTTCTGCCGAGAGATCCGCTGTTAGTCTGATGGACTTCCCTTTGTGGGTAACCCAACCTTTCTCTCTGGCTGTCCTTAACATTTTCTCCTTCTTTTCAACCTTGGTGAATCTGAACATTATGTGTCTTGGGGTGCTCTTCCTGAGGAGTATCTTTGCGGTGTTCTCTGTATTTCTTGCATTTGAATGTTTGCCTGCCTTGCAAGTTTGAAAAAGTTCTCCTGGATAATATCCTGAAGAGTGTTTTCCAACTTGGTACCATTCTCCCCATCACTTTCAGGTACACCAATCAAATGTAGATTTGGTCTTTTCACATAGTCCCATATTTCTTGGAGGCTTTGTTCTCTTCTTTTTACTCTTTTTTCTCTAACATTGCCTTCTCGCTTTATTTCATTAATTTTATCTTCAATCACTGATACCCTTTCTTCCACTTGATCAAATTGACTATTGAAGCTTGTGCATGTATCACAAAGTTCTTGTGCCATGGTTTTCAGCTCCATCAGGTCATTTAAGGCCTTCTCTACACTGTTTATTCTCTTTAGCCATTTGTCTAATCTTTTTCCAAGGTTTTTAACTTCCTTGCAATGGGTTAGAACATGCTCCTTTAGCTTGGAGAAGTTTGTTATTACTGACCTTCTAAAGCCTACTGCTGTCAACTTGTCAAAGTAATTCTCCGTCCAGCTTTGTTCTGTTGCTGGCAAGGAGCTGCAGTCTTTTGGAGAAGAGGTGCTCTGGTTTTTAGGATTTTCAGCTTTTCTGCTCTGGTTTCTCCCCATCTTTGTGGTTTTATCTACCCTTGGTCTTTGATGTTGGTGACCTACAGATGGGGTTTTTGTGTAGATGTACTTTTTGTTGGTGTTGATACTATTCCTTTCTGTGTGTTAGTTTTCCTTCTGACAGTCAGGTCCCTCAGTGGCAGGTCTGTTGGAGTTTGATGGAGGTCCACTGCAGATCCTATTTGCCTGGGTATCACCAGTGGAGCCTGTAGAACAGCAAATATTGCAGAACAGCGAATATTGCTGCCTGATCCTTCCCCTGGAAGCTTTGTCCCAGAGGGACACCCACCTGTATGAGGCGTCAGTCGGGCCCTTACTGGGAGGTGTCTCCCAGTTAGGCTACATGGGGTCAGTGACCCACTTGAGGAGGCAGTCTGTCTGTTCTCAGAGCTCCAATGCTGTGCTGGGAGATCCACTGATCTCTTCAGAGCTGTCAGACAGGGACATTTAAGTCTGCAGAAGTTTCTGCTGCCTTTTGTTCAGTTGTGCCCTGCCTACAGAAGTGGAGTCCATAGAGGCAGTAGGCCTTGCTAAGTTGCAGTGGGTTCTGCCCAGTTTGAGCTTCCCTGTTGCTTTGTTTACCTACTCAAGCCTCAGGAATGGTGGACGCCCCTCTCCCAACCAGTGTGTAGCCTCGCAGGTCAATCTCAGACTGCTGTGCTAGCAGTGAGCAAGTCTCTGTGGGGATGGGACCCAATGAGCCAGCCACGGGAAAATGTCTCCTGGTCTGCCAGTTGCTAAGACCATGGAAAAAGTGCAGTATGTGGACAGGAATGTCCCATTTTTTCAGGTACAGTCTGTCACGGCTTCCCTTGGCTAGGAAAGGGAAATCTCCTGACTCCTTGTGCTTCCTGGGTGAGGTGACACCCTACCCCACTTCGGCTCACCCTCCATGGGCTCCACCCACTGTCCAACCAGTTCCAGTGAGATGATCCAGGTACCTCAGTTGGAAATGCAGAAATCACCCATCTTCTGTATCGATCATGCTGGGAGCTGCAGACCAGAGCTGTTCCTATTTGGCCATCTTGGAACAGGATCCACAATCCATATTTTGAATTCTTTATCTGTCATTTCAGACATTTCATTCTGGTTAGGATCCATTGCTAGGGAGCCAGTGTGAGCCTTTGGAGGTGTCAAAACTGGATATTTTACTGTCGGAGTTCTTGCACTGATTCCTTCTCATTTGAGGGAGCTGTTGCTTCTTATTTTTTAATTTGCTATCATTTGAATGGGGCCTTTTAGTTTTTTAATTCTTTTTTTTTTCCCTTCAGGGTATGACTGTGGTATATGCTGTGTAAGATTGATTGGCTTCATTTCCGGGTGCTTTCACGGGGCCAAGGCTCTGTATGGGCTCGTTTGTTGTGGTTAGGTTCTGTGGAGAAGCATTCTCAGATTCTCCTTATTGTAGCCATGTATATTTTTTGGTAGTGCAGTTCATGATGCAGTGCAGTAGAAGGAGCAACAGAGTGAGAACCAGTATGGTGCCCAGTGGATGCACCTGCTCTGACAGGGATGGCAGAAAGAAATTGTATTGGGGTGTGCTGAAAGTCTCGGGATGGTGGGGGGTGGCGGGGAAGGAATGTGGGGAAAGATGTGCACCAACTTCTTTTCCTGGGCCAGCAGAAGCTCTATTTACTTCCCTATTAAGCCCCAGGTGCAGGACTCATGAACTTCTATTTGTAAAGGCTTTGTCCTTTCGTTCCTGCCATAGTGTGGCTGTGGGCCTTAGATCCTGCTCTCTAATGGTTACCACTAGAATGGGGATGGGGCATTGCCTCTCCCCCTAGTCCAGGACAGGAAACTCCACAGTCTGAACTTTGTTGCCGGGATGCTGCTGCTCTGTGTAGGGTGGGAACTTAGGCCCTGCCCTTCTAAAAAGCCTTAGCAGGCACAGACTCACTTTCAGCTAGGGTGGGGCCACTGGAAAAACACAAAAAGCATTTCCTTTTAGTGCATACTCACTGGGACTCTTGTGAGAAGAACCGCCACTCACTCGGAAACTGTGTGTTGGGAGCGGGGTAGGGAGGGTGGTGCAGGGATGTTGCAGAGAGAGATGGTGTAGGGGGAGAGGGGGAGGGGTGCTAGCAGAGGGAGGTGTTGAGGGGGAAGGAAGAGGTGTTGGAGGAGAGATGTGGTGGGCATTACTGGCGGTGGGTGGGGAAGGGTGTTGGCCAGTGGGGGTGGTGTGTATGGGAGATGACACCCTCTCCAGGCCCATTCCTGGGCATCAGTGCTGCCTCTTTCAGCAGTTTGTGCTGTGTCTGCATTTTCTTTGTCCCAAGGGGGACCCCCTCCCTTCAGGGCAGACTGCATTAAGGATTAGATCTCCAGGGGGCCACATGCCCCTGGGGAACTAAAGTCAGAATGATGTGAAAGAAAAATAAAAACCTGGGGCCCCGATTCACTGCACCAAAAGAAAAAATTCTTTTTCTCAGCTGAAAGCTGAGTCATGCAAGAAACTACCTTTCCTTTTGTTCCTAAGCAGATGGCTACAAATAAAAGGTGGATACTCTGTGTTCACCTTATCGTATGTAAAGTGCTGATTTACTGAGCTCAAGATTAAAATATAATTGACTATTCCTTTACCTGCTCCTTTTGTCTTGCAACATGTGAACTACCATACTCTCCTTTTTCCCTTCCAGCTTGCTTTTCCCCTTTAAATACTGAAGCCTTCAAAATCATCTTTGGAGAAAAGCACAGACCTCTCTCTTAGTCACATCCTTAACCTTGGCAAAATAAACTTCTAAGCCGATTGAGACTTGTCTCAGATACTTGTTGGTTTACCATGGGTAATGGGTAATGGGGTATGTTTGCAGGTGGTCTGGTGGTGCAGTGGCACTAGCCAGCAGTGGGGCTTTGGGGCAGAGGGACTTTGACAGTCAGCAGATTGCCAGAGGGGTGAGGGGAGCAGAGAAGCACTCCCACTTACCCTGTCCACAGGGCTCTGTGATCCTCAGGGATGGATCTCAGTCAGACTCTTGCTGCTTTCTTTTTCTGAGCTCCAGCTTCTTCCCATGGGTGCTCCTAAAGGTCTTGGCTCTCTTTCCTCCATTTTCCATTCAAAAGTTGTCAATTCACAGTAACTTTGATCTTCTTTCTGAGGAGAACTGGCATGTCCCTAGTCAATCATCTTGAAACCTCTCCTCCTGGTCTTAAGTCCTGTTCCTTTCTCCCCCCTCCCTTCTCTCACAGGTGATCTTGCCCACTTTCAGGCCTCAGTCTCTATTCACATGCTAATGAGAGCCCTCTGCTCCTGTGGTCAGCCCAGATTTTTCACCTCTGGACATACTCTGTTTGAATGCCTTGTAAATAATTCAAGCACAGTTTCTCCCCTTGATGAGCCCCAATCCCATCCCCTTCCTAATGTCCACCCTGGACAACTCCCTCTTTCTCACCTCATTCCCTCCCCCACCTCCAATAAGCACCCTTATCTTCTGGATTCTACCTCATTGACTCAGTCTCTTCCCTCTGTCCTGGTAGCCATTGCCTCAGTTCAGGTTTTGTCTTCCCTTACTTGTACAACTAGGTACACCAGCCTCCTCATACACAGTCTTGGGTCCAGCCTCTCAGCCTCCAACCCAGCCTCCACATCCATGCCATAAGCAATCTTTCTAAAACAAGACTTCAGCTAGGGCCTTTGATTTCAAACAGTAAAAACTAATTCTGACTAACCAAAGCAAAAGGAAGTATAATGCAAGGCTGTGGGACAGCTTACAGAACCAAAATCTAGCTTGATGGCATGAATCAGTTACAGCCATTTTAAGTTCTCAAGTTACTTTAATGAAAATTCAAATTCCAAGGAAGAGAGTCTGCTTGGCCCCACTTGTGTTATTGGCCCTCCCTTTGGCCAGAGGAGTTCCAGCACTTCATTTGACTGTCCCACTAAGACTGCATTAAAGAAAGGGGGTAGGGGTATAGATATTGGGCAAACAAACCCCACAGATGTCCACTACAGTCCACTTCTTGGCTGCCTGAAGTCTACATCTGCTCACCTTCTCATACACACAAGATCAATAATACTTCCAATTAGCATGGCACACCTTTTCAGCAAAAATGGCTATTAATCCAAGACATTCAGGTGACGCCCATTTCACTTCTAATGTTGTCCTAGGCCACTTTATTATTCTCCAAATTATAGACTAAGTAACAAATTTAATTACTTCCGGGAGCAAGATGGCTGAATAGGAACAGCTCCAGTCTCCAACTCCCAGCGCGAGTGACACAGAAGACCGGTGATTTCTGCATTTTCAACTGAGGTACTGGGGTCATCTCACTCGGGAGTGCCGGACAATTGGTGCTGGTCAGCT
>NW_012119866.1:164947-170681 GCF_000951035.1 Colobus angolensis palliatus
CCAAAGTTGAAATGAAGGAAAAAATCTTAAGGGCAGCCAGAGAGAAAGGTCGGGTTACCCACAAAGGGAAGCCCATCAGACTAACAGCAGATCTTCCGGCAGAAACTCTACAAGCCAGAAGAGAGTGGGGGCCACTATTCAACGTTCTTAAAGAAATTTAATTACTTCCAACACAGCCTGTGTAATAGTGAAGAGGACTGGTGAAAGGGCTAGGGAGTAGATATAAATGGAAGGGATTAACTAAATTTACAGTAAAGAACATAAACACAAGTATTAGTTCCTGTTGCAGTTAACATGGCTGCATAATAAAGAATCCCAAATATATTATTCAGTGTTCTCTAGAGGGACAGAACTAATAGGGTAGATGTATATATAAATGGGAGTTTTATTAAGGAGTATTGACTCACATGATCACAAAGTGAGGTCCCACAATAGGCCATCTGCAAGCTGAGGAGCAAGGAAGTCAGTCCAAGTCCCAAGGCTGAAGAACTTGGGGTCTGATCTTCGAGGGCAGGAAGCATCCAGAATGGGAGAAACATGTATGCCAAAAGACTAAAGCAGTCTAGACTTTTTACGTTCTTCTATCTGCTTTTATTCTGGGAATGCTGGCAGCTGATTCGATTGTGCCCACCCAGATTGAAGGTGAGTCTGCCTTTCCCAGTCCATTCACAGTAACTCAAATGTTAATCTCTCTTGGCAACACCATTACAGACACACACAGGAACAATACTTTGCATCTTTCAATCCAATCAAGTTGACACTCAGTATTAACCATCACACCAAATGTAGTGGATTAAAACAGTGACAACGCTATCAAATATGGAATTTGGACAGAACTTTCTAGGAATAGCTAATCTCTGCTCCTCTTGGATTCCACTGGGGTTGCTTAAAGGCAGGAGGCTAGGATCATCTGAAAGCTCACTCAATCACATGTCTGCTAGTAAATATTGGCTGCCACCTGAGACCTGTGCTAGGGCTGTTGATTGCAACACTCATATGTTCTCTTCATGTGGCCTGAGCTTCCTCGTAACTTGGTGGCTGGTTTTCAGGGTGAGTGGTCCAAGAAAAAGAGGGAAAGAACCGAGAAGAAACTGTACCTTTTTGATGACCTAGTTTAAGAAGTCATTTAGCACCATCTCCTGGGTACTCTCTCAGTTGCAGGGGTCACAGGCCACCCAAGTTCAAGAGGACAGGAAATAGACTTCACCTCTTTATGTGAGTATAACAAAATGATCCTTTTGGGGAAATATATTCTTCCACAATTACCCTGTTATTCAACTTTGCAACATGTTGGAAAGCTTGGCTGTACTGCCTGGATGGATTTGCAGTGTCTTCTACTAGGCATCATGGCAGCACAAGCTGCATCCCTAAAGATCCTCTGGGTCCTGTCCACTCTCTTGCTTGCCTCTACTGTCATAAAGCAAGCTTTTTGTCAATCATCTGGCTGCCACCTTATTTGCTCTTCGCTTGTTAACTCTAAATGCATACATACTTAATGTCCTCAAGTGTAAAAAAGAGATAATCACAGATAGCTTAAAGGGTATGAATTATCAGTTAGATGGGAAGAATATTTTTCTTTGAGATTTATTGTACAACATGGTTAATATGGCTAATAATGGAGTTTTCTACATTTCAAAATTACTGAGTGTAAATTTCAAATGCTCTCACCACAAGAAATCTTAAGTATTTGAGTTGATGGATATGTTACCTAGCTTGATTTAATTATTTCACATTGTATTAATAAATTATAACATCACTTTGTACCCCTTAAATATATACAATTATAAGTTGTCAATTTACAGTAAAAATTAAAAGACAAAAATTAAAACTGAAAAAAAGAATCAACTAGGAAAATAAGCATCAAAATGTTTTATCACCTGGTACACAGTTGGTGCTCAATCTGGTCTATTTCTTTCCCTTCCCTTCCATTTAGAAAGATCTAGCTCCAGCCTCACAAGTTATTATCACCATTATCAGCACAGTTCATCTTTGCCCCTATTTCATATGTCTTCTGATGCAGTCTAGTGCTGAAGGAATTCCAGGGGCAGTGCTAGACATGCAGTCTTGGCATGGCCCATATCGCCTGCATATCGGAAATGCTGTTCCCATCCTCTGAAACCCCACTGCCATTTGGCAAATCTCTTGGGAAACAAACTTACCTACCCTGGTAACCCATAGAGTCAGGAAATAATATCAATTCATGCAAAAAAAAAGTCGACAACTGCTGAGGATAACAACACTGGGCTGACTGTTGTGAAGATGGAGAAGCTGAGAACTATTTCTGATCAAGGAAAACTTTAGCACGTGATAGAAACCTTATGGAATGCAGCTGGACACTGTGGCTCACGCCTGTAATCCCAGCACTTTGGGAGGCCGAGGCAGGTGGATCACCTGAGGTCAGGAGTTCGAGACCAGCCTGGCCAATATGGTGAAACCCCATCCCTACTAAAAATACAAAAATTAGCCAGGCGTGGTGGCGGGCGCCTGTAATCCCAGCTACTTGGGATGCTGAGGCAGGAGAATCGCTTGAACCTGGGAGACGGATGTTGCAGTAAGCTAAGATCATGCCATTACACTCCAGCCTGGGTAACAAAAGTGAAACTCCATCTCAAAAAAAAAAAAAAAAATTAAAATAAAGTAAATAAATAAATAAATAAATTCCTTTAAAGAAAAAAAAAAAAGAAAAGAACCTTATGGAATGCATGTTGTGTATGCTTATTGAATCAGTAAATGATTGAAGAGTATTTGCATCTGAATCATTCATTTGATCTAGGGTAGACATTGGGTGAGATCACTGGTAAATCAAACAAGTGAAAAGAGAAGTCATCCCTTAGATTTGGTGCTAGTCTGGGGAAGTAAAAGAGGATGGTTGTATGTACACACAAGCTCCTAGCAGCTGCTCATCCCAGGAACTAGATTTTGACCAGTGCCTTGAGCTTTTCTCCCCAGGTTTTACTTTCTATGGAGCAGGCTTGAAAGCAGAGAAAGCAAAATAGACATGACTTTTTTGAACAAGTCGCTGACTGATAGTTCTCTCCTCTGTTAATCTACTTGCTTTAAAGGATTCTCACCCAGAAATTATATTAAAGATGCATTTATTTCCAAAGAGAAAGCTACTAGTGAAGCAGTCAAAAGCTACTGAGGCCCTTTAAAATCTCTGTGCTAGGGTTGCTGAAGCAAATTTCTTTTCTTTTTGCAGATATGTAAGTTACTAACTTCAGTAATTGCTAAAAGGATATCCTGATTTAAGGAAAACTTCCCATGGCTGAGGTAAATCTGTATCACAGCCCTAGCCCTGGAAGGTCCCTGAGAAGCCATCTAGAGCCATGGCTACCAAACCTGGCCACGGATCAGATTTTCCTCAAGAGCCTGGGATCCCGAGGCTTGTCAAGTCAGAATCCCTAGGTGATTCTGATGTATCCACCAGAAGTAGTTTGGGAAACATTAAATTGACCCTGTCACATAGTTTTACAGATAAGGAAATTGAGGCTCACAAAATCAGAGGGATGCATCCAAGATCAAGCAGGAAGTTAGTGGTGGAGCTAGAACCCCAACTTGGTTTTTGCTCTATAAACCCAGCGTCTTACCGTCATCACACCATGTTTATATGCCTCTTAATGCTTGGGCCACCTTCTTTATCTCTGCAGCCTACCCATGACTCTGCCATGGCACATACTAATACCCAACTGATACATGTGGGATTAACAGCAACATTCAACTTGACAGGTGGTTGTTAATTATTCCTCTAATACCTACCTCACAGAGGATGCCAGGAATACAGGAGCTCCCAGCTTTTTGAAATGCCACATCCAATCAGTCATTGAGTCTGATAACTTTTGCATTTCTCTGAGTTTTCATGTTCCCTTGTTTCCCAGACCTGGAGCTAGGGGATGGGGATTCAACAGACACATCCAATTCTTGTCCTTATACATTCCACTGTCTGCCTCCTTAGCGACTTCTTAATCCCTATACTTCTTTCCATGCCTAGACTAAGTCTACTAGTCCAGGCCACCACCATCTCTACCCAGGATTGCCAGGCAACCTCCAATTTTGTCAGGTATCCTTTTTCCTATGTTATGACCCTAAGGGCATTTGTCTGTCCCTGTCACTAGACTGTGACTCCTGCAGGACACTGTGTCTGTTTTGCCATCACCATGTATTTCTTCCTTCTCAGAGTATCTGTAACATGATATATTCTTAAAATATTTCTTAAACATTAATGTGCTGCAATTATAATATTTTACTTCCAAGTTGCATGCAATTTGAGCAAGTCCTCTCATGTGGAGGAATGATTGGATTCATGACATTTCCCAGGAGTTATTATTAAGCAGACTTTTGGAAAGCAGTCAAATATCTGAGATCCAAAAGCATTTGTCCACTTATACGTAAAATACATATAAATACATGGATCAGAGAAGAACTAGGTAATTTAGCTCCAAAAGAACTATTCTATGTTAAGAAATTCAGAACTCTTATTATCCCTATATATGGGTGGGTTTTTTGTTGTTGTTGCTTTTCTTTTTTTCTTTTTTTTTGAGATGGAGTCGCTCTGTTGCCCAGGCTGGAGTGTAATGGTGCAATCTTGGCTCACTGCAACCTCCACCTCCCGGGTTCAAGCGTTTCTCCTGTCTCAGCCTCCTGAGTAGCTGGGACTACAGGCACATGCCACCATGCCTGGCTAATTTTTGTATATTTAGTAGAGACGGGGATTTACCATGTTGGTCAGGCTGGCCTCGAACTCCTGACCTCAGGTGATCCACCCACCTCAGCCTCTCAAAGTGCTGGGATGACAGGCATGAGCCATAGTGCCCAGTCTATATGGGTGTTTTTCTACTGAATTATGCAGACGAGGATGATGGCTCAGGGATGTTGAGTGTCTTACCAAGTTCACACAGATGGTAGGAAACAGACATTTAATTGCAGGACCATACACCTTCTGAAATCCTGTTTTATCATCTCTCCCAAATACCCTTCTTTGAAAACTTTGTTTCAGATATAGACACTTGGTTGCATGGCTTAGAAGTCCCGAAATCCTGAAACACTGCCTTCTACACTGAGAGACTGACAGACATGTTCTTATCACTAACTTTTATAAGCAGTGTCTCTGAACCAGGGCTTTGTTGTGTGTTGCATGTGGCTGCCTGCCTGAAAGGACTTCACAGGCTGCAGAAAGAAAGAGAGGATGCAACTATATTAAATGTAACTCAAAACTCATAGTGAGGCATCCAACCAGGTCTTCGTGAAGCTCAAAGGAGAGAGAAAGCCCCATCTGGATGGGGCCCACAAAAGGAAAAGGATGGGGGAGAAAAGAACAGAACTGTGCTTGCATGAGGGACACAATTCTGGTAGGAGAAAATGATGGAAAGCAGGAGGGTATTCCTAACAAGAGAAGAAGGGAGAGAAGGCACAGAGGCAGAAGTTGGAAACGGATGGGGGAGGTTGAGGAGTTCAATTTGACTTGCAAACAAAACAGGGTGAGTGTGCAGAAGAGAGATAAGGGCAGAGAGGTAGCCAGGGTGAGAGCATAGGGGATGATACGGTAAACTGTGTGGAGGACATGAGGAGTCACAGCTGCCTTGAGCTGAGCAGGGCCATGTAAGAGCTGCATATCAGCATTAACCTGCACAGTGCATGCAGGGAAGAGTGGGCATTTGAAGGTAGGGACACAGCTTAAGAAGTTCCTGAGGGCTGGCGAGCAAGATGGCCGAATAGGAACAGCTGCAGTCTCCAACTC
>NW_012119866.1:176726-189665 GCF_000951035.1 Colobus angolensis palliatus
AAAAAAAAAAAGAAGTTCCTGAACATCTGTCGCCAGGGCTGTTACCCCCAGCCTAATGTGCAGGAAGTACCTCATTGCCCAACTTTGACCCTAACATAAGCAATCTTACTGGAAGTGTGAGCACCACCTCCCAGGCTGTCCTAAAACACAGGCCTGCTGCGCACTGACTGCTTACCCCCAGGTCCAAGACTGATCATGCCAATAATCATCTTCAGGCTCCACTCCAGGTCTCAGTTCCATTCCTGTTGCTCCTCCCCACACAACTCCAGGTTTTGGTGGAGTCTTTGGAAGCCTGGCCAATCTATCCTCAAAGAGAGTAAGTTCTGAATTGACCCAAGGTCACTGAGGTTGGTCCAAGAACTAACCTTTCAAGGCACTGAGAAGATTCCTGCTGCATAGCAACTGCTGCCTGAATAGTACACAGTCAGATTTTTCCTGCATTTGTGGAAAGAGCTTTGATCTGGGAATCAGAAGCTTGGGCCTTACTCTTAGCTGTGCTCCTATTTTCTTGTGCACTCTTGGCCCCAGAGTGTTTCTTCTCTGAGCCTCCATTTTCTTGTCTGCAATACATGGCAGATGACCCTAAAGTGGACTCTCAAGATAATTCTGGAGACAGCAGAGGGTGGTCCTTCATTCTAGAATGCCCTGAGAAGCTCTCATGTGCAGACCTGCATTTCTGTGGCACAAAGCAGCACTTTCAGGTAGAGATGTGTCTGGTTAAGGTTGCTCCCTACTCACAATGGTCCACTCTGGCCTTGGGGCTGTTTGCCTTCTTGGATCTCTGTATAGAGCTGTGATTCATCAATGCCTCCAACTCATAACACAGGATTGGCTAGGGATGTTTCATCTCCTATCTGGAAATGAAAACTATTTATTTATAGCTGACATGAGTATAAATATATAATTGTATAGCAGACTCAGTGGGTGCTGATATTAACTTACAATTCTCTGCATTGAGGGTCAAGTTGGGAGTCTCACGTGGCCCAGAGCAAAATGATTTTCCTTCTTCTGGTTTCTACCTCATTCTTGCCCTGACTCATTATCCTGGCTCCATGTTCTCTGTCCTGGAGTCATGGCCATCTTCTACTTGGCTCATTACAAGAGTTTGCAAATATTATTTTCTCCCAATGCAACTGAGCGATTGCTTCAATTATCTTGTCATCCTCAGTCATTTCTAAGTGATTGCCACTTTCCAAATTGGCTGCATTTGTCCTGTCTGATGGCTGGTCTGGGTATGAGCTGTACCCATTCAATGGCTTAGCCTCTCTCTCCAACACAAAATCCTGTTCTCTGTTCCCATGTTCCCTGTCACAGTTGTCAGTCTATTTAAACTCATACCCACTGTAATACAGGAACTGTGGGAGACTCAGAGTTCAACAAACATGGTCCTCGGTTTTTAGGAATGACTGTTTGGAGTAAAGACACCAGGAAAGCTAACCCTCAGCTAATGCCTGCAAAGCAGTGATTGACAAGTGGGCTTTAGCTCAGGTAAAAAAACAGTGGTTGGAAGAGGTACTCTGGTTGAGTGATCACAACAGGCTTCCCCTTTGAGGGATGGCTTTTGAGCACAGCCTGGAGAACTGGGAGTATCTCTGACATAAGATGGGGGCCTTAGTGAACCTTCAAACGAGAGTCCACTGTGGACCAAAGTGCAGGTGAGATAAAATTCAGGCACTTGGAAGAAGATGTACAGTTCAATTTGAAGGGAGGGAAGAGACACATAAAGAAGAAATTGGAAAAATCTGAAGACTTCTTTTTGTAGCCTGATCATGTAACCTGAGCCCTAGATGAAGGGCTTGAAGGCTATTAAGCAGCTCTGAGAGCTATAAAAGGTTTCTCTGAAGGTCGTTACTTTTGTTCCCCAAACTTTCCTATCACCATATCTTCTATGCCTGACACAGACCAAGGCCTTGGGAAATGGCTGTTGAATGAATTAACGAATGTTTGGCCCACAGTCCCTGAAACTGTTTTGAATGCTTCTTTTGGAAAGCACATTTAATGTAACAGCACACATGAAAGACAGGCAAGGAATTAAGGTTATGAGGAGGAAGGCAGCACTTGGTGGCTTTTGAAGTACCTGCAAGATGCACTGTCTGGCAGAGCCCCATTACATCCCTGTAAAGTGGGCACTGTTGTTTCATGTTACAGACAAGGAAAAACAAGTCTCCCCAGGGCTAGTAACTGATGCACCCAATAACCCTTCCTTGAAAAGAGACTGGAGGCAGTCAGCAGACTATGAACAGCCAGCTCTAGAGTAAGACAGAACTTGATTCAAGCTTGGCATCATGGTCCATGGGACCATGAGTAAGTTACTTAACTTTTCCCTGCCTCAGACTCCTGAAGATCAGGGTTCCCATCTCACATAGCCGTGAGGAGAATTAGAGGAAAGGTGTCTGTGGAGTGCTTGGATGCTCATGGGTGCTAGGTAACTGATGGCAAGAAAAAACAAAAACCCGCCAAACCCATAGGCCTTATGGTTTCAAAGGCCTCCTATTTTATGCCCACAGATGGATAACAAAGCCCAGAAAGGTTAGCGAACTTTTCAGAGGCTACACTGAGGTCAAGACTAAAACTCAGCCTTCACTTTCCTTTCCAGAGGCAGTATTACATGCTGAAAGCAGCATTGGCTCTGGTGCTGTACCAGTATGGATGTCAGTTTCCCTCTGCCACTTTTATTAGCTGCATGACAGTAGGTGATTGCTGCCCTGTCTCTGGCCACAACAGTCCTTCCTTCACAGGGCTGTTTTGAAATTCCCAGCACATTATTTATATGTAAGTGCTTTTAATAATATATATGCAAGTGTTGTATGTCTATGATTGCATGGAGACCCTCTGAGATGAAGGGCTGGAGCTGAGCATCACAAGTGTGAGTATCTTTGATTTGCTGGGCAGATGGGGAGCTAAGAAAGAAGTGAGAGAGCAAAGGGTGAAGTTGTAAAGGCATGATGGAAGTCTTAAACGTGAGAGGATACAAAAGAGGAATTGCTAACTAAATTTTGGTCCCTGGACCAGGAGCATCACCCAGGAGCTGGATAGAAATGCAAATCCTCAGACCCCACTGCCTATTTGTTGCCTCTGAATATGTATTTCAAGCAGCTTCCCAGGTGATGTGTGTGTATACGAAACTCTGAGAACACTGACATAGAGAAAATCTCTGTTTTCAGCCTGGCAACATAAAGAATATATTCAATAGAAGATATTTGTAGTCAATAAAGTCCCCTAGTCTCCTATTTCCTGACCCCTTATGTCTTCCTAATGTTCACCATTCCCCCCACCATCTGGCATTTGCCCTGCACCCTCATGTCTTTTCAGTCAGATACCCAGCTGATGGATGCCTAGCATTTGTGTGTTCTTTGTTCCAGCCTGTAGTGATGTAGACAGAGCCTCCAAGGTGCTTGCCGTTGAATACTCCCAAATAAGAATATGTTGCATTGCACCTGGATGAACCATAGCACCGTCAGAGGTGGGACTGGCTCTTCCTGACAGGTTGAAGATACCATTTGCACGGCAAATTTGGCAGCACTAAGACATATGGGAGGGATGGGGTGCTGGGGATATAAGAGAGAACCATTGTTAGGAAAGAAGCCACCATTAACAGAAGCAGCATGATAAGTAAATAGTTCTTGACTATCAGTTCTGATCGGTTGGTTGTGGCTGTAATCACATAGTGTTGAGAAAGATTCTGAGGTCTAATACAGATGCAGCAGGAAAGAATGTTATATTATTAGTCAGGGCTCTCCAGAGAAACAGAACCTATATATTGAAGTGGGGGGAAGAAAAGATTTGTTATAAAGAAGTGGCTCATGTAATTATGGACAGTGAGAAGTCCTACAATCTGCCATCTGCACATTCAAGAAACAGGAAAATTCCAGTTTGAGTACAAAGGCCTGAGAACTAGGAGCATAAACAGTATAATTCCCAGTCCTAGAGCAGGAGAAAAGTGATGTCCCAACTCAAGCAGAGATAGAATTCAACCTTCCCCCACCTTTTTGTTTTATTCAGGCCCTTAGTGGATTAGATGATACCCACCCACATGGGTGAGGGCCATCTGCTTTACTTGGTCCACCAATTCAAATGCTAACCTTTGCTGGAAATACCACACAACACACCCAGAAATAATATTTAGCCTGATATCTGGGTATTCCATGGTTCAGTTTAGTTGGCACATAAAGTTAGCCATCACAAATGTCATAAACTCTCAGTAATAAGTGTAAGCCCCTATGCCAAACATATGCCCTCTCTGATTTAGATAAAATAATTTTGGTGTTGAACAATTTGGTTCAAATCCCAGGCTAGCCATTTGCTTACTATGTGGACTTTATAAGTTGATGAGCCTCCCTGCCCTTGTTTTCTTCAAGGTTACTGAGAATTAGGGCACAGAGCAGGGGCTTGCTAACTCATCCAGAGGAGGATCATGTGAGAAACAATACAATTTCAGAAGTAATAGAGTTTGGTCTGATAAAATATGGGTGGAAGGAAGGAAAGGACCACTCAGGCAATTGCAACAGCAAGTGCAAATGTCTAGAGATATGAAGCTGTCTGCAGTCCAGTTTGACTGCAGTGTGAGGTGCCCAGAGTGGCAGGATGGAGAGGGAGACTATTTGCAGAGTGACTTCCAGGACTGCTCCAGGTCACGGTGCCCTTCCTTTTCCCAGTGCCATGTGCATTGACCCCTTGTTGGCATTTTAGGCCTTAGCTCATGAGTCATGTGACCATTCTTTGAATCTCAGCTTTACCACATAGTAGCTACCTGATCTTGAGGTAATAGTTAATTCCTCAATGCCACAGTGTCATCACCTGCAGGACTGGGATAATAGTGGTTATCATCTCATAGAGGGGTCATGAGCATTCAAGGATGTAGTTAATGTCAAGTCCCAAGAATAGTGTTTGCCACAAATCATTGTTAAGCAATGTTGGCTGGTGTCAAGATCTGTCCCAAAAATGTCTTGTTCCTCACATAATGTTCTTGGGGCAAGAGTTCCATCCATTTCCACTATATTATCCCCTGAACCTAACCCAGAACTAGGCACAATGAAAGAGCTTCATAGATACATATCCCATGATTGCTCCTTCCATAATTGCCTAGCCTCTCCAAGGATACTCTCCTCTCTTAAAGTTCAACTACTACTTGTAGAAGTAACTTAGATAATCCAATTACTCTCCTTATTGTCAAGTTCAAATTTCTTAGTAAGCAAGTCCATTTATTCACTCTCTTATTCAAACACCCAAACACATACCCCACCACACACATACACATAAAACCCACCCCTTAGCCCCTTCTGCAAGACTCTGCCCCTTGAAGCTCTGGGCATCATGGAGGAGACAAGTAGGTAATCAGAAAGTTGTAACACAGGATGATAAGTGCTCTACGTAGTAACACAGAGAAGGGTGCCTCACCTGGCCAGTCTAGTGAGGGGTTGACAGAAAAGGTTGAGATCCAGATGCTGAGGAAGACTTAGTTAGCAAATGCAGGTGAGGAGGGGGAAGTCTGACAAAAGTTCAGTCTGGAGGAGAGGAAAGTTCTTTGATCTTAGGGAACTGCAATTGCTCTAGTGCGGACAATAGGGGTGAGGAAGAGGTAGCCATGAGGGTGGAGAAGCTATCAGAGACCAGGTTATAAAGAGATACATATGTCAAGTCAAGAGCATAGATTTTATTCTGAAGGATTTGGTTACTCATGGAAGCTTTTAAGCAGGAGGCAGTGACATGATTAGTTTGCCTTTTGAGGAGCCTTCTGTATGCAGTGAGGGGATGGAATGAGTGGTGAGTTGGATACAAATGGAACTGGAGGCTGTGAGACCATTAGAAGTCTATTGCAGGAGTCAGTGAATAGATGAGAATGGCAGCAATGGAAGATGGCCCTGATTTTTTTCAGTAGAAAAGCTCCAACTTGGCCTATCATCATGGGGTAGAAAAGAGGAGCAAGATTCAGACACTTAGAGGGTGGAACCAATGGTCTGCTATCATCAACTGGATATCAGGAAGGAGACAAAGGGAGGAGGCTATGCAGACCCATGGTGTCTAGTTTGGGGCAGGCTATCTGGTGGTGCCACTCAAGTGGATAAAAAATACATTACAGAGAGCCAAGAGGAAAGAGGATGAACTCAGACCTTTCTCAATCAATTTCTTTCCTCTATCTGGCACCCTCGTTCCCTTCACGTTTTTACTCTAACTGCACCAGAATAATAGCTTTTCCCCAGCCATGCTTCTCCACCTTTGCTCATGCTGGCCCCTGCCTGCTATGACCTCCTTTTATCTTCTTGTCTTTTACTGTCCATGCCAAATGTCACTCCCCAATGGTCAGATATAAGAATTGGATTTCCTCTTTGCCTGCTCCTTGCCTTTATCACTAACCACAGTCATATCAGGAGTAGTTGCCTAAATACAAGCTTTTTCCAGCAGGTACTACAGTCATCTCTTGTGCCTGGAAACGGCTGACTTCAAAGTCTGAACATGAATGGGGACTGAATTGACTTTTTCCCTCAGGATAGGGTCCTGTGCACCCATTATCCACATGCCAAATGCCTAAAGTCCCTGAAATATGCTTGTTCCTGCAGAGGAAGTTGTAATGGGTAAGCCTTAATCCCTGTTCTCAGTGAACTATGGGTCTACTCAGAGAGTCTAAGTCAGAGCAAGATTGGCTGGAGCTAGAAAGACTGTAACTAAATGACAGTAGTGAATTAGAAGTGAAAAACTGGGATTGACTGCAAGGAAAGAAAATTACCTGACACAGTTGAAGGCTACCAGGAGGAAATGTCATTTAGGGACTTGAAGTATGGGTAGTATATTGTATATCTATTGCTACATAACAAATTACCACAAATTTAACAGGTTAAAACAAAATACATTCATTATCTGACCATTTCTGACGGCCAAGAGTCTGAATATTATTTAGATGGTTCCCCAGCTCAGGGTCTCACAAGGCTGCAACAAAGGCATCAGCCGTGACTGTGTTCTTATCTGGAGGCATGGTTGGAAAAGAATTCACTTCCAATCTCACTTAGGTTAGCGGTAAAATTCGTTTCCTTACAGGACTGATGGCTCTGGATTCTTGCTGGTAGTCACTGGAGGCTGAAGTTGCTAGAGTCTGGCAGTTTCTTGCCATGTGGACTTCCCCAAAATGGTCACCTCAACAAGAGTCTCTAGAACATGTTTTCTGGCAAGATGGAGTCGTATATAACATAATGTAATCATCTAAATGACACTAATAACCTGTGCTATAGTCTAACAGTGTAAAAAGTTGATTTATGCTTCTGGAAGGAGGAAATAGGCATACTTTCTCCTATTTCTTCCACTGTACAACTAAAAGCTTTAGGCATTAAATAAAACAAACGCAAGACTCTGAAAGGCAGAAAGAAGAAAGTAGACCAATTATGGACTTCAGAGCCCTGGGAAAAACCCAGTGGTGTATACCCTGAGTTTTCTTTTTGTCTTATATATCCTGGACTTGAAGCTAAAGAAGACAGTGACCTAGAAACATCAATAAGGCACAGACAAAAAAGACTGAACAAAAGTCTGCTCTTTCTAGCCAAAGAACCAGGGGAAGGGCAGCCTAGCAAGGCAGAAAACTTTTAAACAGTAACTGCTTCACTCTAACCAAATAACACACACACACACACAAATTCATAAAACTGCTCCACCACACCCACACTAGCAAAGTCTGAGCAGCAAGCCTAAACTTACTTCCTTGAGAGGATATAATGAGAAATGCAGCAGCCCTATCAGAGCGGTATGTAGGAAAATTAAGTAGGAAACTAGGCATTTCATCCCCATCAGCAAGTAATTAGACTTTTCCTTCCTTAGCGTTATCAGTGAAGACCAGGTGGGAAGCTTGGACTTCCACTCCCATTTGGCAGTAAAAAAGCACCTTTCTCCCCTCTACGGTGGTGTCAGAGAAAGCCTAATAGAGAGTCAGGACTTTCACCACTGCCCAAGCAGTAATGAAGCCAGCCCTATTGTAATGGCAGTAAAAGCCACCCAGCTATAATGTGATATTGGCGGAAACTTCCCAGCAATAATAATGAGCCTGCCATTGGATGTCAGTGAAAGCCGAGTACAGAAATGACTTCCACCTCTACCTAACAATAACAAGACTGTACCCTCTTTTTTACCTGCTAGAGTGTAGTCAGAGAAAGTCATATAAAATAGAAGGTTGTAATAAGATCCAGGGTTTTATAACAGAATATGAAAACGTGCATGTTTCAACAAAATGTAACTTGTCATACTAAGAACCAGAAAGATCTCAAACTGAATTCTAAAAGACAATTAATAGATTCCAATATCAAAATAACAGAGATGTTAGGATTATCCGACAATTATTTTTAAAGCATCCGTGATAAAAATGCTTAAATGAGCATTTACTAACATTTTTAAACAAATGATAAAAATGGAAAGCTTCAGAAAAAAAATATAAAGCTTCAACAACAACAACAAAAACCCAGACGATATGAAGAAGGATCAAATGGAAGTTGTTAGAACTAGAAATCCAATTACCAAAATAAGAAGCTGAGTTGACAGGCTCAACAGCAGAATGGAGGAACAGAGGGCAAAAAAAATCCCAATGAACTGAAAGATGGAATATAATGAGAAATTACCCAATATGAAAAACAAAGAGATAATACTTCAAAAAAATAAATGAACAGAGCTTCAGGGACCTGTGGCACTATAATAAAAGATTTAACTTCAATGTCATTGGAGTCTCAGGAGAGGAAAAAGGAGAAGGAGCTGAAAAACTACTCAAAGAAATAATGGCTAAAAACTTTCCAAATTTGGCAAGGAACATAAACATACAAATCCAAGAAGGTGAGCGAACCCCAAATAGAATAAACTTAAAGAAATCCTTACCAAAGCATATCCTGATTAAACTTTTGAATACTAAATATAAGGTAAAATCTCGAAAGCAACCAGAGAAAAACAATGCCATGAAGGACTAAAAGAGGTGGCACAATATTTTTTTAATGCTGAAAGAAAAGAATTGTTCACCCAGAATCCTATGCCCAGTGAAAATATCCTTCAGGAATGAAGGAAAAATCAAGATATTATCAGACAAAGAATCTTGAAAATTAAGTAAGAAAAAGCAGAGTAAACAAAAAGTGGGTAAACACAGTAGGCTTTTTAAATCCTTTTGATTTTCCTAAATTATGTTTGATGGTTGAAGCAAATATAATATAGTCTAATATTTTTCTAAATGCATATAAGGAAAATATTTAAAAACAATTATACTACAAACACAAAAGTGTAGAGAGACACAAAGAGAAATAAGTTTTCTACATTTTACTTGAACTAGTAAAGTGACAACACTAGCAGACTTGGATTAGTTGCTACATACAATGTAATTCCTATAGTAACAACAATAAAAGCCATACAGAGATATACACTAAAAACACTACAGATAAATTAAAATGAAATCTGAAAATATTTAAAAAACACAGAGAAAGTAAGAGGAAATAAAAGAGAAATGTACAACAGAAGAAAAAAGAAAACAAAAAATAAAATGGTAGTTCACTTTAAGCCTTACCAAGTTAACAATTACATTAATTGTGAATGGTCTATACATACCAATTAAAAGACAGAAATTGGCAGAGTAGATTTAAAAAACATGACCCAACTATATACTGTGTACAGGAAACTCACTTCCAATAAAATTATATAGGCAGGTTGAAAATAAAGGATGGAAAAGGATATATAATGAAAACATTAAGCAAAGGAAAGCAGACATAACTATATTATCTGAAAATGTAGACTTCAGAACAAAGAAAATTGCCAGATGTAGTAGAGAAAAACATGTTTTATATTCCTAAAAGGTCAATCCACCAAAAAGACATAGCAATCCAAAATGGGTATATACCAAGCAATAGAGCTGGAAAACATGTGAAGCCAAAACTAATAGAACTGAAATGAGAAACAGACATATCTACAGTTAGAGTTGTAGACTTCAATACTTTTCTCTCAATGATAAAAGAACAACTAGACAGGAAATCAGCAAGAATAGACAACTCAGTAACACTATCAGACAGCAGGATCCAATGAACATTAATAGAGTCCTCCACTCAACAACAGTACAATACACATTTTCTTCAAGTGTTCAATAATCATATACCAAGATAAACAATACACTTAGTCATAAAACATGCCTCGACAAATTTACAGCATTGAAATCATACAGAGAATATTCTCTGATCATCATATTGGAATCAAATTAGAAATCAATAACAAAAAAACAGGAAATTTTCAAAACCTAGGGAATCTAGACAACACAGTTCCAAATAATACATGAGTCAAAGAGAAAATATTAAGAGAAAATATAAAATACATTCAACTGAATGAAAGTAAAAATACAATATATCAAAATATGTGGGACCCAGCTTTAGCAGTTCTAATAGATTTATAGCACTAAATACATACATTAGAAAAGAGAAAAGGTCTCAAATCAATAATCTAGGCTTTCATTGCAAGAACCTGGAAAAAGAACAGCAAAATAAATCCCAAGCAAGTAGAAGGAAGAAAAAAATAACAATAAGAGCAGAAATTGATTAAATTAAAAATGTAAAAAATAGAAAAAAAAGTCAATGAAAGTGCTGATTCCTTGAAAAGATCAATAAATTGACAAACTTCTAGCAAGACTGACAAAGAAAGAGAAAATACATGAATACCAGGAATAAATCATGGGATATTAATATAGACCATGAAGACATCCGAAGGATAATTAGGTGTATACGATTAACTCTACACAGATCAATTTGACAACTTCAATGAAATGGACCAGTTCCTTGCAAAACACAGACTGCCACAACTCACTCATTATGAAATACAAAATTTGAATAGCCCCATAAGAAAATTACTTTGTGATTAATAAAAACTCCCACAAAAGAAAACTACAGAGGAAGGGTAACATCAACAAGATGGTGAAATAGGACTTTTCAGTGCTCATCTGCCTGCATGAACATCAATTTGAACAATTACCCACACATGAAAATGTCTTCATAAGGGCTAAGGAAACCAGGTGAGAGATTATAGCACCTGAGTATGGCACAGAAATAAGAAAAGATACATTGAAGAGGGTACCAAGGACAGTTCTACATTATCCATATCACCCCTGCCCCAACCACAGGCAGCACAGCATGGAGAGAGGTACCCTTTGCTTGAAGGAAGAGGGAAGTGAGCACTGTACTTTGCCTCAGACCCCACTACCAGGTCTGTCCCACTGAAACTCAGCAGCAGACAGGCCCCGACACTCCAGACCCTAGACTGGTACATGTGGACTGATCTTCCAGGTCCATCCTGATGACAGACTAAATTCTGCATACCCAGGCTCCATGACTGCCTGGTGGGGTGGACTCCATCACCAAGTCACCCCACTTCCAGGCCAACCCCAGAAGCCCCAGGCCTTGGGCTGGCACCAGCAGCTATAGGAAACAGTTCACCCCCACGACCAGCACATGATGGCCCCAGTGGAACCAGGCTGCAGGCTCACCCCTCTGCCAGGCCAACTGCCACAGTCCCAGTCATCAGGCTGGCCCCTGCAGACACAGACTCCAGGCCCATCCAGCACCAGGCCACACTTGGACACAGATGCCAAGCCAGTACCCACAGGCAGGGATTCCAAGACAGGTGTGATCCCACAGCCCCAGCCTCCAGACCTGCCTCACAGACTCGATCTCTGGGCCTGCCATAGCACTAAACTGACCCCAGTGGGCCCAGGCTCCAGACCTTCCCCAGTATCAGGTCAGCTCCAGTGAACTGGGACACCAGGTCAGTCCCCACAGACTCAGGATCCAAGCCTTCCCCAGGACCAACCCAGATCCAGCGGCCCTGTATTCAGGGCTTGCCCAATGTCAGGCTGGTCCCCACAGCTCCACTATCCAAGCTAGCTTCTGCTAACCTTCCAGAAGACCCAGGGTGTAGGCCCATCCCAAGACCTCACTGCTAAATCAGCCCCTGGGGAGCCAGGCTCCAGGCCAATCCTCATGGCTTCAGGCTCCAGAAAACCCAGCTTCTTAATGGCAAAAGACTGAATTTTCCCCCTAATATTGAGAACAAGGCAAGGATACCCACCCTTATCACTCTTATCCACCATAGTCCTGAAAGTTCTAGTTAGTGCAATAATGTGAGAATAGAAAATTAAAGTGATATAGAACAGAAAGGAAGAAATAAAATTGTCCCTATTTGCAGATGTCATAATTAGCTATCTAGAATATCCCAAGGAATCTATCAAAAATCCCCTACAACTAATAAATGACTTCAGAAAAGGTGACAGGCTATAAGACCAATATCCAAATATCAATTGTATTTACATATACCAGCAATGAACTTATGGACACATAAATTAAAAATACAATACCATTTACAATCCCTTCAAACAATCAAATGCTTAGGGGTAAATTTAATAAAACATATATAGAACTCTGTTAAAAATCAAAGAATAGCTAAGTAATGAAGAGGCATACCATGTTCATGGATTTAAAATCTTAACATAGTGAAGATGTCAATCCTCATAAACACAGTTTTAATGCACTCCCTCTCAAATTATCAACAAGAATTTTTGCAGATATAGATAAGATTATTCTAAATTATATACGAGAAAGCAAAAGGTCTAAAATAGGTTAAACAGTTTTGAAGAAACGAGGAGGTTGCAGTGAGCCAAGATCACACCTCTGCACTATAGCTTGGGTGACAGAGTGAGACTCCATCTCAAAAAAAAAAAAAAAAAATTACATATTTGAACATAAAATGAAAAACTATAAAATTTTAGGAGAACCACTACTCTCTTCAAAGCTGTCAGACAGGGATGTTTAAGTTTGCAGAACTTTCTGCTGCCTTTTGTTCAGCTATGCCCTGCCCCCAGACCCAGAATTTCATATCCAGCCAAACTAAGCTTCATAAGTGAAGGAGAAATAAAATCCTTTACAGACAAACAAATGCTGAGAGATTTTGTCACCA
>NW_012119866.1:190575-191650 GCF_000951035.1 Colobus angolensis palliatus
AAGCAGTGTGTAGAGGGAAATTTATAGCACTAAATGCCCACAAGAGAAAGCAGGAAAGATCTAAAATTGACACCCTAACATCAAAATTAAAAGAACTAGAGAAGCAAGAGCAAACACATTCAAAAGGTAGCAGAAGGCAAGAAATAACTAAGATCAGAGCAGAACTGAAGCAGATAGAGACACAAAAACTCTTCAAAAAATCAATGAATCCAGGAGCTGGTGTTTTGAAAAGATCAACAAAATTGATAGACCACTAGCAAGACTAATAAAGAAGAAAAGACAGAAGAATCAAATAGATGCAATAAAAAGGATAAAGGAGGTACCACCACTGATCCCACAGAAATACAAACTACCATCAGAGAATACTATAAACACCTCTAGACAAATAAACTAGAAAATTTACAAGAAATGGATGAATTCCTGGACACATACACCCTCCCAAGACTAAAGCAGGAAGAAGTTGAATCCCTGAATAGACCAATAACAGGCTCTGAAATTGAGGCAATAATTAATAGCCTATCGATCAAAAAAAGTAAAGGACCAGACGGATTCACAGCCAAATTCTACCAGAGGTACAAAGAGGAGCTGGTATCATTGCTTCGGAAAATATTCCAATCAACAGAAAAAGAGGGAATCCTCCCTAACTCATTTTATGAGGCCAGCATCATCCTGATACCAAAGCCTGGCAAAGACACAACAAAAAAAAAGAGAATTTTAGACTAATATCCCTGATGAACATCGATGCAAAAATCCTCAGCAAAATACTGGCAAACCGAATCCAGCAGTACATCAAAAAAGCTTATCCAACATGATCAAGTGGGCTTCATCCCTGGGATGCAAGGCTGGTTCAACATACACAAATCAAGAAACATAATCCAGCATATACAGAATCAAAGACAAAAACCACATGATTATCTCAATAGATGCAGAAAAGGCCTTTGACAAAATTCAAAAGCGCTTCATGCTAAAAACTCTCAATAAATTCAGTATTGATGGGATGTATCTCAAAATAATAAGAGCTATTTATGACAGACCCACAGCCAATATCATACTGAATGGGCAAAAACTGGAAGTA
>NW_012119866.1:193445-210666 GCF_000951035.1 Colobus angolensis palliatus
AACCCAAATGTCCATCAATGACAGACTGGATTAAGAAAATGTGGCACATATACACCATGGAATACTATGCAGCCATAAAAACGGATGAGTTCATGACCTTTGTAGGGACATGGATGCAGCTGGAAACCATCGTTCTCAGCAAACTATCGCAGGGACAGAAAACCAAACACCGCATGTTCTCACTCATAAGTGGGAACTGAACAATGAGAACACATGGACACAGGGTGGGGAACATCACACACCAGGGCCTGTCCTGGAGTGTGGAGAGGGGAGAGGGATAGCATTAGGGATATACCTAATGTAAATGATGAGTTAATGGGTGCAGCACACCAACATGGCACATGTATACATATGTAACAAACCTGCACATTGTGCACATGTACCCTAGAACTTAAAGTATATATATAAAAAACTATTAGGAAAAATATAAGAGGAAATATTTAGGATCTCGAACTAGGAAACAATTTTAGCATAGTAACAAAAAGCATGAACTGTAAAATAAAAAATTGATCAGTTAGGCTTCATCAAAATAGGAACTGCTCTGTGAAAAGTTCTGTTAAGAGGATAAAAAGTCAAGCTATTCAGTGGGAGAAAAAAATGTGAAGACCATATCTGACAAATTACTGATATTTAAAATATAGAAAAAACTGTCAAAACTCAACCATAAAAAGCAAACAATCCAATTAGAATACAGGCAAAGGACATAAGCAAGCATCTCACTGAAGAGGATATACTTCATTATGGTAAATAAGCATGCAAAAATACGTTTAACGTCTTTAGCCACTACGGAAATGCACATTAAAACAACAATGAGAGATCACTGTACCTATCAGATTGGCTAAAAAAAAAAAAAAATTGGCAATAACAAATGATGTTGAGATGCAGAGAAACTGGATCACTCAAAAATTGCCAATGAGAATGTAAAATGGAACTGCCACTCTTTTAATAGTTTAGTAGTTCCTTAGAAAACTAAACATGCAACTGCCATGTAACCCAGAAATTACACTCCTAGGCATTTGTCCCAGAGAAACAAGGATTTACGTTCTCACAAAAACTCACACACAAATGTTTATAGCAGCTTTATTCATAATAGCCCCAAACTGGAAACAACCCAGATGTGCTTCAATGGGTGACTGATTAAAAAAAAAAAAACTGACACATCCATACTAGGTAATACAACTCAGCAATAAAAAGGGAAAATGTTATTGATAGAAACACAACAACTGGGATGAATCTCTAGAGGATAATGCTGAGTGAAAATGACTATTTCATGTTGTAAAATTCCATTTCTATAACACTTGTGAAATGACAAAATTGTAGAAATGGAGAATGGACTAGTGGTTTCCAGGATTTAAGGAAGGAGTGAGTGTGGAATGGAAGTGGGTGTGCCTACAAAAGGAAAGCATTAATAGATCCTTGTGGTGATACAAATGTTTTACATCTTGAATAAATAAAATTGGTAGGCCATTAGCAAGATTAAACAAGAAAAGAAAACAGAATATCCAAATAAGCTCAATTAGAAACAAAACAGGAGATATTACAACCAATACCACAGAAATACAAAAGATCATTCAAGGCTACTATGAACACCTTTATATGCATGAACTAGAAAACCTAGAGGAAATGGATAAACTCCTGGAAATATACAACCTTCCTAGATTGAACAAGGAAGAAATAGAAATTCTGAACAGACTAATAACAAGCAGCGAGACTGAAAAGGTAATTCAAAAATTGCCAACAAAAAAGCCCAGGACTAGACAGATTCACAGCTGAATTCTATCAGATATTCAAAAAAAGAATAAGTACTAATCCTATTGATACTACTCCAAAAGACAGAGAAACAGAAAATTCTCCTGAAGTCATTCTATGAAGCCAATATCACCCTAGTACCAAAATCAGGAAGACATAACAAAAAAATAAAACTACAGACCAATATCCCTGATGAACATAGGTGCAAAAATCCTCAATAAAATACTGCAAACTGAATCCAAAAGCATATCAAAAAAGATAATCCGCCATGATCAAGTGGGCTTCATTCCAAGGATACAGGGATGGTTTAACATCTGCAAGTCAATAAACAGAATTAAAAACAAAACAGAATTAAACAGAATTAAAAACAAAAATCACATAATCATCTCAATAGACGCAGAAAAAGCATTTGACAAAGTCCCGCATCCCTTTATGGTTAAAACGCTCAACAAAAGGGACATACCTTAAGGTAATAAAAGCCATCTATGACAAACCCACAGCCAACATTATACTGAATGGGGAAAAGTTGAAAGCGTTCCCCCTGAGAACTGAAATAAGACAAAGATGCCCACTTTCACCACTTCTATTCAACATACTATTGGAAGTCTTAGCCAGAACAATCAGACAAGAGAAAGAAAGAAAGTGCATCCAAATCGGTGAAGAAGTCAAACTGTAACTGTTTGCCAATGACATGATCATATAACTAAAAACCCTAAAGACTTATACGAAAAGCTCCTAGATTTGATAAATGAATTCAGCAAAGTTTCAGTATACAAAATTAATGTACACAAGTCAGTAGCTCTGCTACATACCAATGGCAACCAAGTTGAGAATCAAATCAAAGACTCAACACTTCTTACAATAGCTACAAAAAAATAAAATACTTAGGAATATACCTAACCAAGGAGGTGAAACACCTCTACAGGAAAAACTGCAAAACCCTGCCGAAAGACATCATATATGACACAAACAATTGAAAACACATCCCATGATCACAGACGGGTAGAATCAATATTGTGAAAATGACCATACTGCCAAAAGTGATCTACAAATTCAATGCAATTCCCATCAAAATACCATTATCATTTTTCCCAGAACTAGAAAAAACAATTCTAACATTCATACAAAACCAAAATAGAGCTCACATAGCCAAAGCAAGACTAAGCAGAAAGAATAAATCTAGAAGCATCACATTACCTGACTTCAAACTATACTATAAGGCTATACTCACCAGAACAGCATGGTACTGGTATAAAAATAGGCACATAGACCAATGGAACAGAAATGAGAACTCAGAAATAAAGCCAAATACTTACAGCCAACTGATCTTTAGCAAAGCAAACAAGAACACAAAGTGGGGAAAGGACACCCACTTCAACAAATGGTGCTGGGATAATTGGCAAGTCACATGTAGAAGAATAAAACTGGATCCTCATCTCTCACCTCATACAAAAATCAACTCAAGATGAATCAAAGACTTAAACCTAAAACCTGAAACCATAATAATTCCAGCAGATAACATCAGAAAAATCCTTCTAGGCATTTGGCTTAGGCAAAGACTTCACGACCAAGAACCCGAAAGCAAATGCAACAAAAACAAAGATAAATAGATGGGACTTAATTAAATTAAAAACCTTTTGCACAGCAAAAGAACTAATCAGCAGAGTAAACAGGCAACCCACAGAGTGGAAGAAAATCTTTGCAATCTATACCTCTGACAAAGGACTAACATCTAGAATCTACAAGGAACTCAAACAAATCAGCAAGAAAAAAATCCCATCAAAAAGTGCATTAAGGACATGAGTAGACAATTCTCAAAGGAAGATATACAAATAGCCAACAAACATATGAAAAAATGCTCCACATCACTAATTATCAGGGAAATGCAAATCAAAACCACAGTGAGACACAACCCTACTCCTGCAAGAATGGCCATAATCAAAAAATGAAAAAATAATAGATGTTGGCGTCGACGTAGTGAAAACAGAGGACTCTTACACTGCTGGTGGGAATGTAAGCTGTTATAACCACTAACGAAAATAGTGTGGAGATTCCTTAAAGAACTAAAAGTGATCTACTATTTGATCCAGCAATCCCACTACAGGGTATCTACCTAGAGGAAAAGAAGTCATTATATGAAAAAGATACTAGCTCATGCATGTTTATAGCAGCACAGTTCACAATTGCAAAAATATGGAACCAGCCCAAATGCCCATCAACCAAAGAGTGGATAAAGCAAATGTATAAATACACCATGGAATACTACTCAGCCATCAAAAGGAATGAAATAATGGCATTTGCAGTAACCTGGATGGATTGGAGACCATTATTCTAAGTGAGGTAACTCACAAATGGAAAACCAAACATTTGTGTGTTCTCACTCATAAATGGGAGCTAAGGATGTACAGGCATAAGAATGATACAATGGACTTTGAGGACTCAAGGAAAAGAGTGGAAGGGGGGTTAAGGGATAAAAGACTACACATTGGTTACTGTATACACTGCTCAAGTGATGGGTGCACCAAAATCTCAGAAATCACCATTAAAGAACTTATTCTTGTAACCAGACACCACCTATTCCCCAAAAGTCTATTGAAATAACAAAATACAAATAAAATAAATAAAAATAAAATGTTTTGCATTTTGAATGTATCAATATTAAAACCATGACTGTAACAATGTACTACAGTTTTGCAAGATATTACCATTGAGGGAAAATGGGTGAAGACTATAGGGATCTCTCTGCATGTGAATCTTCAATTATCTCAAAACATAAATTAATTAAAATACTTTTTAAACAAGCAAGTCATATGTCCTGCCCACACCCAAGGGGAGAGGATTACACAAGGTTGTAAACATCAAGAGTCCAAGATCATAGGAGTCACCCTGGAGTCTGTCCACCACAAGTAGGATGTCAATACACAGAGACAGGGTGCCATGGAATAAGGTTGCAGGGAGGGGATCTCAGATATGGGGAACAGTACCTGAATAAGGGCTTCAACTGGGATGTTGGGGTCCTGTCCACATAACAGGAAGTTGCCTAATTTGGTGACAGGAAATGGATCAGTAAGGGATACAGCAGGGAGAACCGTTTGAGGACAGGCGGTTGCAAGCTGTAACTACCAAAATTTGTAGCATGTATGAATGGGCACCAAAAACCTAGTTTAAATGGTAAAAGTTATGGCCGTTTATCATATTGCAGCCACATGATGGCACTGTCCTGTGTTTCTTACAAATTTCTTTGATTCCCATAACATCCTTGCAAAGGAGATGAGGGGAAGCATTGATGGGTGGTAAGGTATAAGAAGAGGCAGACTGAAAGCCTACAGTTATAGAAGGGAAGAGCTAAAGGAGAGTCTGGCCCCAGTTACAGGGGCAGGGCTCCAAGGCCAAGCCTTGCTGACTCCCTAGTTCTCCAGGGCTTTTCTACCTTGAATAAGCTATTTGTAACTGAGTCCTCAGTATTATTCTATCTCCTAGCCTTATGAGGACCCTGAGCATCATCCTGACCCTCACCCTGGATGAGCACCCTCTTTTCCTCTGTCCAGGCACTATCCTAAAAGGCCCCAGTGACTGTGACACTGCCAGTCTGGATTCTTGGTCTGGACATGACTCAGTATCATGCAGAGAGCTTACCCCTAGGGCATCTCCCATCTTGGTACACATGGAAGATCACGAATCCTGAAGCAGAGCCATTTTCATTACTTATAAAAATGTTCTGGTTTGGGAAAAAGTGAAGTTTAGACACTACATAAGTAAAGCCCTTATGAAATTCCATAATTATTATCTCATGTGTACTTTGACTAAATAAATCAAGTAAAGGGGAGAGATACATTTCCATTAATAAATCCTCCACACGTGTGATGGCTTCATGAGTGTGTGAACGTGTCTCTCCAAAGGCGTGGGTGAGCGTGTCCATGTTCGTTAGCATGTGTGTTTGAGATAATATATTTGTGACAAATGTGTGTGCATTAGTGTATCACATTTCATTCCGTTGCTCACTTATTCATATGAAAAAAGATGCTCACTTACTCTTTCTTGAGAGGGTATATGCTTTTATAAACAAACCTCAGGTTTTTTTCCTCTGGGGAACCCTGACTAATACACATTGAACTCCGATCCAGGCTAGACCCTCACATTTATCCTCACAAAGACTCTGGAGCTAAGTCTATTGTGCCTATTGCCCAAATACAAAAACCAAGTCAGCTTAAGATCATGGAGTGGGAAAGAGACAGGCAGGCCTTGAACTCCAGCTCCAGCTCACAGCGCTACTTGCAGGGAATGCTTGGTGGAGAGAGTGGGAACCACCCAGGGTCGTGCTGTTACCTTCACCCCACCATGGCATATTATGGAGAAACTGTGTGCTATATTCTTTCTCCATCTCACTTCTTTTTGGGCCTTGGCCCTTGAATTTTTTGGAATCTAAGCTATTAACACTGTTGGATGTAGGATTAAAATCTTAGAATGTTGTTTCTGGACATAATTTAGCCTGTCCTTTTTGTTGAGTATGTAAGAAACCTGAAGGCTAGAGAAGGGAAGCTGTGAGAGGCAGACCTAAGAAGCTATGTGTCAGAAGCCTCCAGCCACACAGACCACTCCTGAAACTCTGTAGCTGTCAGGGCCTCTAATCTGTTCATCAGGCCTCTCTACCTGGTCTAGATTCAGAAAGGAGCCTGGATGTGATGAGACTGATTGTCATGGTTCAGAGAACGCCACTTACCTCTTCTTTAGGGCAGCTATGGTCCCCAGAATAGAGGGAACTAGCTCCTGCTCCAAGGAGTAGTCCTTTTCCACAGGTTAGTTACCCTTAAGAACTTGGAGCAGACCTCAGCCTCTATCCCTTCTTGTGACCTCTTCTGGCCCCTTGCAAGGGCAGGCTACTGGATGCTGAGATGACTGGGGCAAAAAATCATTTCTATTTGTGAAGGTTTTTTTTTGTTTCATCAACTGTTTTGATAGCCCCAGGGGTGAGGTAAACTTTGTTTTTCTGTTCCCTGTAGAGCTCAAAGTTGAATCATATGTAGGATTAATAAAACTAGTTATGGCTCTAAGCCAGCTCTGGCTGGACTCATGAAGGAAAAAGCTTGTCTCCTGGAAAATGAAGGGACATTTCACTTGTTTGTCAAAGTAACTCAGATTTTGATGGGATGTTTCAGCTGACTGAAGCAGAATTAGACGAAGTTATTTTCTCCAAGTTTGAGTGGCACTTTTGTCCATGTTCTGAAATGTTCCTCATAATTGCATATGCTGTCTTCAGTGGTCCCCTCTGTCATTACTATTTAATTCAGTGCAGTTGCTGACAACACAGTTTGTCACCATTTGTCAAGCCATTCTCTGACCCAGGTGGCATTTTACCAGGAAGGGCCCCTGTGTTCCAAGTCCCATGTTAAAATATGCCAACCCCCAGCAATTAGTGTCATGGAAAGGATCTTTCAAAGGACTGGAGATGGTCTTACACACTATAATCAATAGACAATTAATTTCATTTATCATCTTGAGTTTTATTGTATGCAATGCTGATGGAGGAGGGCAGATAGATGGAGCTCAAGAACACCCAGTCCCTTCATATGCTGTAGGTGAATTAAGTGAGTTGTACTGCCCATGCTGGGGGTCATGACTTCCCTCCCGCCCTCACTTGAGACTATGGGTATGTGTCCCTCCGGATTGGGCGAGAACTTTTGTCAATACTCTCCAGACTGCCTCCTATTTACTGCATCTTGATTTTCTGTTCTATTGAACCCTTGGAATTGATGCATCATTTAGACTGTGAATTAAATGGCCAAGGTTCTGCACAGTGGCTTTCTTGCCTCCTAAATGCCTCATTCAGTCATAGGCATATTCTTCTGGCCTCCAGCATTGGCACATGCTGAGGCGTAAGCTACCACAGGACCCCACTGTTAGGTGTAAGGGATTGATTTACCAGGCAGGTAGTCCTGGTAGAGCCAACCAGAACCCTTTTTGGGGACTGAGATTTAGACATGGGGAGGAAAAAAGTCTCTGCTTTTTGCAGAAATTTCTACAATAAGAGTTGAGCGATGCCTTGTTTCCTGCTTATGAAAAAGTTCTGTACAGATAATGAGGCCAACACAAAAACTAAGGCAGAGATAAGCAGAAATGCGGGGGGGCAGGGGAGACAGACAGAGAGAGAGAGAGAGAGAGAGAACATGCAGAGATGTGCACAAGTCACTGAAGCTCCTTTGAACTCCCTACAGGGAAGCCTGCCATGGCAGCTCTTCATAGCCCAGCTTGTGTAAGAACACAGCAAAGCACAGGCTCTAGGAATAGGATTAGATGATTTTGTTTTGTTTTGGTTTTAAATCAAACTTACTCATTCTTTGTGAGTAAGATTCTGACTTTCCTGGGCATCAGTCTCTCCAGGTGTAAAATGTGAATAATGAGAGTATCTCAGATTGTTGTGAGGATTAACTGGGGCACTGCATGTTGACTGATACCTAGTCAATACTCAGAAAATTCTAGCTATTAATATTCTCATTGTTAGTGTCATTCTTTCTTTGGCTGTCTTTGTCACATAACCAGGGACCGTGTGAGACATACTGGGCTGGGATTGTGATCTGCACTCTATCTATGAAGACTTAGGGTGAAGAAAGTCAAAATGAAGTGGATATAGGGTTTTCATTTTAATTGAAATGAAAGTTGAAAGGACATTGCAAAGGATCCTGGAGTCCAGGAGGATTAGAATTGGAAGTGATCTCAGGGACATGGGAACAGCTTGCTCAAGTTCTCAAAGCAAGTTGGGGCCACAAGACCAGGAGAAGACCCCAAAGGCACAGACCCTAGGCCTAGCTTCTTTCTTATCCCAGGTTTACTCTTGGATTTTATTTGAGGCTCCCAGGGGGTTAGATGGTTTCAATGTTTCTATTTTATAGATAAGGAGATGGAGGCCTGGGTTGTTGGCAGGGCTGACTCAGGAAGCTAGGCTTTTTGACTTTGGTGTCCTTCACCTTTCTCCTTTCCAAGAGATCCCGCTGCCTCTGTCATGACCACTGATTTCCATATCATGTTGATTGGAAAACCCTCCACTATTGGCTGATGGTATCATCAGAGGCAAATTGATGTTGACATTCAACAGCCTTGATTGCCACAATAGCTCAGGTGCATTTCACTCTGCTCCTCCTATTACCAGCCCTAGACAGAGCTGGTGGTAACTGCAGGCTCCAGTTGTTTGATTTATGCTGCTTATTTACTTTTCCTCAGAAAGAAACTTAAGGACAGAAACTGTACCACTAGGCCTGTCAGCTCCTGAGTGGCACTGGAAGAAGCTAAATAAAACACTGTTTAACTAAAAAACTGGCACAACAGAATTGAGCATGATCAAGAGAGGGACTGAGCAGATCCAGCGTGGAACCATGGAAAAAGTGCAGACTCTGGATCTGCAGAGAGCTGTTCTCCTATCTCTGCCCAACTACTGACCTCTGCATAATGCCAGTAGGGCAGTCCACTCTCTCTTGGAAAGGAATATAATGCACTGGCTAAGAATAAGTTAGCTGTAGCATCAAGCTATCTGTATTCACATACTTGCAATACCACCCAGCAGTGAGATTTTGGACAATTTCTCTTAGCTGCTTTGTGCCTCAATTTCTCATCTTTAAAATGGGCATAATGATTCTCCCTACATTATGGGGTTGATGGAAGTATTAAATAACATACATAGTCAACATCCAATGTTACAATGGTACCTAACACAGAGCAAACTCTCAAGTCAGGAGAGCTAGTCTTTAAGAATAATCATTTCAAGGTATACTACAAGTAGAGCATCACTCATGGTGCTCCTGGGAGATAATAAAAAAGGAGACACCTTTTCCCAGGGAACTCCCAGATCAGTGCAGAGAGCAGTCAAGGTCATAGAAGAAATAGTGCCACACAAGGTAGAGGGTGAAGATAACTTGTGATAACCAAGCTCTTACCACCGGCCAGGTGCTGCATGTACAGCGTCTTGATTCTTGCTACATCCTTATGCTTGTTGAGCTGGTTCCATTTTAAAGATGTAAGAAATAAGGCTCAAGAGGGCCATACAGCTAGAAAGGATGGTGCTTACATTAAAACAGATGATGTTCTAACTCCAAGTTTATGTATTTTCCACAGTGCTAAGATGGCAGAGGATTATAAACAGTTAGATTAAGGTATTTGTGAAGGCTTCGAGGAGGAGGTAGCCTTTGAACTTTTCTAGAAGGAAGGGAAAAGTTAATCAATGTAGAGGCTCTGGATGGGCATTTTGAAGCAGAAAGGACAGGATTCATACGGCCTGTGAGGGGAATAGAGCTGGCATCCAAGACGTGTGCAAGGTCAGGTCTTGAACCATTCCAAAATTATCAAAATGTAGATTCTTGCTCCCCACCCAAGAGACTGTGGCCCAATAGATCAGAAGTGTGACCCCAGAAGGGTGCATTTTAACAAGGTCTCCTGAAGGCAGTCAAATACAAGTGGTCTCAGAACCACATTTGGAGAAATCCTGGTGCAGGGATTAGAGAATGATGAAACTGCAAATGTAGGTTGGGGCAGATATTGTGGTAAAGTGAGTGGGTTTGCAGGAGGTATTCCCATAAATTTTACAGATAAATGAATGAAAGAAGCAATTCAAAATAGGAGGCATTCATCTAGTTCAGCAGCCTGAGCCACCCCACCCTTCCTGAATATAGATGGTGGTGCAGAAGGCCCTCTCTGCTCCAAATTCAGGCAGATCTCCAGGCATTCAGAGAGCATCTGCTCATCTGAAGCAGCAGCCTCAGTCATTCCAACCCTCCTATGCAGAAATCTTGGTGCAGTGTAGGGGGCTCTCCACTACATGCCCAGGTACATCTCCAGGCATCTGGAATACCTACTCTCCTGGACTTAGAGCTTAGGCCACTCCCAGTCCCCATGCAGAGAACTTGGGGCCAAAAAGGTTTCCCAGCTCCATGCCTAGGCAAGCTTTTGGGTGCTTGATGGCCATCCACTGGATTTTCCCTAGCCACTGGTCCTTGTACTTGCCACTGGGGGACCTGTAGGTGGGCCTGCCTGATCTGGTTCTCCCCTTCATGGCCCCCACTCTCCCGAGGCTGAGCAGAAAGCTCAGACCAACTGGCATTCCATGAATCAATCCATTGCCTGAAGCAACTGAGGGCTCCTCTCCATAAACAAAGAAGAAGTATATACTCAGCCATGTTGGCCACAGTTTGCTCTTACCTATATGTGCCATCTACTGTCTCACAGACTGAACTGCACATGTCAATATAAAATCCGCTGAAACAATTGCATAGAGATATAGAAGCAAAGCCAAAAGACCCTATCGAACATTCTCTATAGTCACACAACTTAGGAAAGGGGGAAAGAGAAAGAAAAATAATAAAACATATTACAGAGCAAGAAAGAAAAAGGAAAAATTCTACCTGCACAAAAATAATTACAAAAATCTGAAGTGTCAGCATCTCCAGATGAGAGGGAACCAGTGTAAGAATTCTGGCACCATAAAAAATCTGAATGTAGTGATACCACCAAAAGATTGCTCTAGCTCTCTGGAAATAGTCCCTAACCCAAATGAAAACTCAGAAATGACACACAAAGAATTCAAAGCATGGATTGCAAGGAAGTTCAATGAGATCCAAGACAAGGTGGAAAATCCACACAAAGAAACTCCTAAAGCAATTGAAAAACTCACCTATGGATTTAAAAAATACAACTGAAAGATTTCCCAATAGACTGGACAAAGCAGAGAAAGAATTCAGAGCTTGAAGACTGATCTTTCAAAGTAACTCAGTCAGATGAAAATAAAGAAAAAATAATTTTAAAAAATGAGCAAAGTCTTCAAGAAATATGGAATTGTGTGAAGCAATGAAACACGAATTATTGGCATTTCTGAGAGAGAATGAGAAAAAGAAAACAATTTGGAAAGCATACTTGAGGGAATAATTCAAGAAAACTTTCTTATTCTTGCTAGAGATAGACATCCAGATAGACATCCAGATACAAGAAATCCAGAGAACACCTGCAAGATACTATACAACATGGATATCATCAAGGCACGTAGTCACCAGACTGTCAAAAGTCAATGCTAAAAAAAAAGTCCTAAAGGCAGCTACAGAAAAAAGTCAGATCACATACAAAGGAAACCCCATCAGGTTAACAGTAGGTTTCTCAGCAGAAACTTTACAAGCCAGGAGAGACTGGGGCTTTATTTTCAGCATTCTTAAAGAAAAGAAAATTCAACCAAGAATTTCATATGCCACCAAACTAAGCTTCATAAGGAAAGGAGGGAAAAAAATCATTTCCAGACAAGCAAGTGCAAAGGGAATTCATTATGACTAGACAACCCTGACAAGAGATCCTTAAGGGAGTACTAAATATAAAACTGATGGAGCAGCCAAGACGGCCGAATAGAAACAGCTCCAGTCTGCAGCTCCCAGTGAGACCAACACAGAAGGCGGGGATTTCTGCATTTCCAACTGAGGTACCTGGCTGATCTCATTGGGCCTGGTCAGCCAGTGGGTGCAGCCTGAGAAGGGCTAGAAGAAGCAGGGCGGTGGGGGGACATCGCCTCACTTGGGAAGTGCAAGGAGCCAGGGGACCTCCCTCTCCCAGCCAAGGGAAGCCATGAGGGACTGAGCTACTGGATACTATGTTTTTCCCATGTTTTTTGCAATCCACAGATAAGGAGATTCCCTCGTGTGCCCAAATCACTAGGGACCTGGGTTTCAAGCACAAAACTGGGCAGTTGTTTGGGCAGACACTGAGCTAGTTGTAGGAGTTTTTTTCTTACGCCAGTGGCATCTGGAACCCCAGAGAGACAGAACAACTCACTCCCCCGGAAAGGGGGCTGAGGCCAGGGAGCCAAGTGGTCTCGCTCAGCGGGTACCACTCCCACGGAGCGCAGCAAGCTAAGAACCACTGGCTTGAAATTTTCACTGCCAGCACACCAGTATGAGGTCAACCTGGGATGATCGAGCTTGGTTGGGGAGGGGTATATTACTGAGGCTTTAGTAGGCGGTTTTCTCTTGATAGTGCTAAGGAGGCTGGGAGGTTTGGACTGGGCAAAATTCACCAGAGCAGAGCAAAGCAGCTATGGCCAGACTGCTTCTCTAGATTTCTCCTCACTGGGCAGGGCATCTCTAAAGGAAATGCAGCAGCCCCAGTCAAGGGCTTACAGATAAAACTACCATATCACTGGGACAGAGCACTTGGGGGAAGTGGTGGCTGTGGGGGCAGCTTCAGTGGATTTAATCTTTTCTGCTTGCTGGCTCTGAAGAGAGCAGCTGATCCTGACATGAGGAATTCTCCCAGCATGGCTCACCAGCTCTGCTAAGGGAAAGAGCTAAGGGAAAGACTACCTCTTCAAGTGGGTCCTTGACCCCCATGCCTGCTGACTAGGAGAGACCTCCCAGCAAGGGTCAACAGGTACCTCATACGGGAGAGCTCCAGCTGACATCAGGCCAGTGCCCCTCTGAGATGAAGCTTCTAGAGGAAGGAACAGGCAGCAATCTTTGCTGTTCTGCAGCCTTCACAGGTGATAACAAGGTGAACAGAGTCTGGAGTGGACCTCCAGCAAATTCCAGCAGATATACAGAAGAGGGACTTGACTGTTAGAAGAAAAACTAAAAAACAGAAAGCAACAACATCAACATCAACAAAAAGGACCCCCACACAAAAACCCCATCCAAAAGTCATCAGGCTCAAAGACTAAGGTAGGTAAATTCACGAAGATGGGGAAAAAACAGTGCAAAAATGCTGAAAATTCCAAAAACCAAAGTGCCTCTTCTCCTCCAAATGATCACAACTCCTTTCCAGCAAAGACACAAAACTAGATAGAATGAGATTGATGAATTGACAGAAGTAGGCTTAAGAAGGTGGGTAATAAAAAACACCTCTGAGCTGAAGGAGCATGTTCCAACCCAATGCAAGGAAGCTAAGAACTTGATAAAAGGTTACAGGAACTGCTAACTAGAATAATCAGCTTAAAGAGGAATATAAAAGACCTGATGCAGCTGAAAAACACAGAATGAAAATGTCGTGAAGCATACACAAGTATCAATAGCCAAATCAATCAAGCAGAAGAAAGGATATCAGAGATTGAAGATCAACTTACTGAAATAAGGCATGAAGACAAGATTAGAGAAAAAAGAATGAAAAGGAATGAACAAAGCTCCCAAGAAATATGAGACCATGTGAAAAGACCAAACCTGTGATTGATTGTTGTACCTGAAAGTGACAAGGAGAATGGAAGCAAGTTGGAAAACACACTTTGGGATATTATTCAGGAGAACTTCCCCAATCTAGCAAGACAGGCCAACATCCAAATTCAGGAAATACAGAGAACACCACAAAGATACTCCTCGAGAAGACCAACCCCAAGACACATAATCGTTAGATTCTCCAAGGTGGAAATGAAGGCAAAAATGTTAAGGGCAGCTGGAGAGAAAGGTCAGGCTACCTACAAAGGGAAGCCCATCAGACTAACAGTGAATCTCTCTGCAGAAGCCCTACAAGCCAGAAGAGAGTAGGGGCCAATATTAAACATTCTTAAAGAAAAGAATTTTCAACCCAGAATTTCATATCCAGCCAAACTAAGCTTCATAAGCAAAAGAGAAATAAAATCCATTCCAGACAGGCAAATGCTGAGGGATATTGTTACCACCAGGCTGGCCTTATGGAAACGAAAAACTGGTACCACCACTGCAAAAACACACTAAAATATAAAAAGACCAAAGACACTATGAAGAAACTGCATTGACTAATGTGCAAAATAACCAGCTAGCATCATGATGACAGGAACAAATTCACACATAACAATATTAACCTTAAATGTAAATGGGCAAAATGCCCCAATTAAAAGATACAGACTGGCAAATTGGATAAAGAGTCAAGACTTCTTGGTGTGCTGTACTCAGGAGACTCATTTCATGTGCAAAGACACACATAGCCTCAAAATAAAGGCATGGAGGAATATCCATCAAACAAATAGAAAGCAGAAAAGAGCATGAGTTGCAATGCTAGTCTCTGATAAAACAGACTTTAAACCAACTAAGATAAAAAAAGACAAAGAAGGGCATTACATAATGGTAAAGGGATCAATGCAACAAGAAGTGCTGACTATCCTAAATATATATGCACCCAAATACAGAAGCAACCAGATTCATAAAACAAGTTCTTATAGACCTACAAGGAGACTTAGACTCCTAAACAATAATAGTGGGAGACTTTTAACACTACACTGCCAATATTAGACAGATCAATGAGAAAGAAAATTAACAAGGATATTCAGGACTTGAACTGAGCTCTGGATCAAGCTGACCTAACAGACATCTACTGAACTTTCCACCCAAATCAACAGAATATACATTCTTCTCAGCACCACACAGCAGTTATTCTAAAATTGACCATATAATTGGAAGTAAAACATGCCTCAGCAAATGCAAAAGAACGGAAATTGTAACAAACAGTCTCTCAGACCACAGTGCAATCAAATTACAACTCAGGTTTAAGAAACTCCCTCAAAACTGCACAAAAACATGGAAACTGAACAACCTGCTCCTGAATGACTACCGTGTAAATAATGAAATCAAGGCAGAAATAACGAAGCTCTTTGAAACCAATGAGAACAAAGAGAAAACATACCAGAATCCCTGGGAAACAGCTAAAGCACTGTTAAGAGAGAAATTTATAGCACTAAATGCCCACATCAGAAAGCAGGAAAGATCTAAAAATGACACCCTAACATCATAATTAAAAGAACTCAAGAAGCAAGAGCAAACAAACTCAAAAGCCAGCAGAAGACAAGAAATAACTAAGATCAGAACAGAACTGAAGGAGACAGAGACACGAAAAACCATTCAAAAAGTAAATGAATCCAGGAGCTGGTTTTTTTGAAATGATTAACAAAATAGACCGCTAGCCAGACTAATAAAGAAGAGAGAAGAATCAAATACACACAATAAAAAATCATAAAGGGGATATCACCACTGATCCCACAAAAATATAAACTACCATCAGAGAATACTATAAACACCTCTACGCAAATAAACTACAAAATCTAGAATGGATAAATTCTTGGACACATACACCCTCCCAAGACTAAACCAGGAAGAAGTTGAATCACTGAATAGACCAATAACAAGTTCTGAAAATGAGGCAGCAATTAATAGCCTACCAACCAAACCAAAAAAGCCCAGGACCAGATGGATTCACAGCCAAATTCTACAAAGAGGAGCTGGTACCACTCCTTCTGAAACTATTCCAAACAATAGAAAAAGAGGGACTACTCCCTAACTCATTTTATGAGGCCAACATCATCCTGATACCAAAACCTGGCAGAGACATAGCAAAAAAAGAAAATTTCAGACCAATATCCCTGATGAACACCAATGCAAAAATCCTCGATAAAATACTGGCAAACCGAATCCACCAGCACATCAGAAAGCTTATCCAACATGATCAAAGTCCCCTTCATCCCTGGGAAGCAAGGCTGGTTCAACATAAAAAATCAATAAATGTAATCCATCACATAAATAGAACCAATGACAACAACCACATGATTATCTAAATAGATGCAGAAAAGGCCTAAAATAAAATTTAACAGCCCTTCATGCTAAAAACTCTCAATAAACTACATATTGATGGAACATATCTCAAAATAATAAGAGCTATTTATTTCAAACGCATAGCCAATATCATAGTGAACGGGCAAACGCTGGAAGCATTCCTTTGAAAACCAGCACAAGGATGCCATCTCTCACCACTCCTATTCAACATAGTATTGGAAGTTCTGGCTAGGGCAGTCAGGCAAGAAAATGAATATTCAAATAGGAAGGGAGAAGATCAAATTGTCTCTTGCTGCAGACGACATGATTGTATATTTAGAAAACCCTATCGTCTCACCCCCAGACTCCTCAAGCTGATAAACAACTTCAGCAAAGCCTCAGGATAAAACATCCATGTGCATAAATCACAAGCATCGCTATCCACCAATAACAGACAAGCAGAGAGCCAAATCATGACTGAACTCCCATTCACAATTGCTACAAAGATAATAAAATACCTAGGAATACAACTTACAAGGGACATGAAGGACCTCTTAAAGGAGAACTACAAACCACTGCTCAAGGAAATAAGAGAGGATACAACCAAATGGAAAAACACTCAATACTAATGGATAGAAAGAAATAATATTGTGAAAATGGCCATCCTGCCCAAAGAAATTTATAGATTCAATGCTATTCCCATCAAGCTACCATTGGCTTTCTTCACAGAACCAGAAAAAAACTATTTTAAATTTCACATAGAATCAAAAAAGAGCTCATAGAGCCAAGACAATCCAAGGCAAAAAGAACAAAGCTGGAGGCATCACACTACCTGACTTGAAACTATACTACAAAGCTACAGAAACCAAAACAGCATGGCACTGGTACCAAAACAGATATATAGACCAATGGAACAGAACAGAGGCCTCAGAAATAACACCACACATCTACAACCATCTGATCTT
>NW_012119866.1:211441-230871 GCF_000951035.1 Colobus angolensis palliatus
CGCTATCAGAGAAATGCAACTCAAAACCACAATGAGATACCATCTCACACCAGCTAGAATAGCAATCATTAAAAAGTCAGGAAACAACAGATGCTGGAGAGGATGTGGAGAAATAGGAATGCTTTTACACTGTTCGTGGGAGTGTAAATTAGTTCAACCATTGTGGAAGACAGTATGGCGATTCCTCAAGGAAGTAGAACCAGAAATACCATTCAACCCAGCAATCCCATTAATGGGTATATACCTAAAGGATTATAAATCATTCTACTATAAAGACACATGCACACGTATGTTTAATGCAGCACTATTTACAATAGAAAAGACTTGGAACCAACCCAAATACCCATCAATGATAGACTGCATAAAGAAAATGTGGCGCATACACACCGTGGAATACTATGCAGCCATAAAAAAGAATGATTTCATGTCTTTTGCAGGAACATGGATGAAGCTGGAAACCATCATTTTCAGCAAACTAACACAGGAATGGAAAACCAAACACCACATGTTCTCACTCATAAGTGGGAGTTGAACAATGAGAAAACATGGAGACAAGGAGGGGAACATCACACACCCATGCCTGTCAGGAGGTGGGGGGCAAGGGGAGGGAGAGCATTAGGACAAATACCTAGTGTATGCGGGGCTTAAAACCTAGATGACAGGTTGATACATGCAGCAAATCACCATGGCACACGTATTCCTATATAACAAACCTGCAGGTTCTGCACACTTATCCCAGAACTTAAAGTAAAATTTAAAAAAAGAAAAGAAAAAAAACTAAAAGAAAAAATTCATATGGAATCAAAAAAGAGCCTGAATAGCCAAGGCAATCCTAAGCAAAATGAACGAAGCCAGAGGCATCATATTACCTCATTTTATATTACATGATGAGGCTACAATAAGCAAAACCACATGGTAGTGATGGCAAAACAGACACATAGACCAACGAAATAGAATACACAGTCCAGAAATAATGCTGCACACTTCACACCTATTATCATCTGATCTTCAACAAAGTTGACAAAAACAAGCAATGTAGAAAGGACTCCCTATTCAACAAACGGTGCTGGGATAACTGGCTAACTATATGCAAAAGATTGAAACTGGACCACTTCTTATACAAAAATTAATCAAAGATGGATTAAGAACTTAAATGTATAACCCAAAACTATAAAAATCCTGGAAGATGACCTAGGCAATATCATTCTGGACATAGGAAAGGACAAAGATTTCATACCAAAGATGCCAAAATCAATTGCAGTAAAAGCAAAAATTGACAAATGGGATCTAAAAAAACTAAAGAGCTTCTGCACAGCAAAGAAACTATCCAGAGAGGGAACACACAACACACAGAATGGGAGAAAATTATGGCAAACTGTGCATCTGTTTAAAGTCTAGTATCCAGCCTCTATAAGGAACTTAAACAAATTTACAAACAAACAAACAAAAATGACAGGCCAGGTGCAGTGGTTCACACCTGTAATCCCAGCACTTTGGAAGGCCGAGGCGGGCAGATCACTTGAGGCCAGGAGTTCGAGACCAGCCTGGCCAATGTGGCAGAACCCCGTCTCTCCCAAAAACACAAAAATCAGATGGGTGTGGTGGTGCACACCTGTAATCCCAGCTACTAGGGGGGCTGAGGCAGTAGAATTGCTTGAACATGGGAGGCAGAGGTTGTAGTGAGTGGAGATCGCACCACTGCACTCCAACCTGGGCAATAGTCTGAGATTCTGTCTCAAAAAACAAAGCAAAAAAAACCCACAAACAAACAAACAATACCTTTAAAAAGTGGGCCAAGGATATGAACAGACACTTTCAAAAGAAGACATGCATGCAGCCAACAAGCATATGAAATAAAACTCAACATCACTGATCAATAGAGAAATGCAATTCAAACCACAGTGAGATATCATCTAACATGAGTCAGAATGGCTATCATTAAAAAGTAAAAAAATAAATAAATAAATAAATAACAGATGCTGGTGACGTTATGGAGAAAAAGAAACACTTATTCACTGTTGGTGGAAGTGGAATTAGTTCAACCATGGTGGGAAACAGTGTGGTAATTCCCCAAAGACCTGAAAACAGAACTACCATTCGATCCAGCAATCCCATTGCTGGGTATACAGCCAAAGAAATATAAATTGTTCTATCATAAAGACACATACACACGTGTTTTCACTGCAGCACTATTAACAATACCAAAAACATGGAATCAACCTAAAAGCTCATCAATGGTAGACTGGATAAAAAAAAATGTAGCACACATATACCACTGAATAGTATGCAGCCATAAAAATGAATGACATTATATCCACTGATGGAACATGGATGGAGTTGGAGGTCATTATACTTAGCAAAGTAATGCAGGAACAGAAGACTAAATATTGCATGTTCTCACTTACAAGTGGGAGCTAAAAATGAGAAAAAATGGACACACAGAGGAGAACGACAGGCACTGAGGCCTACCAAAGAGTGGAGGATGGGAGGAGGGAGAGGATCAGGAAAAATAGCTCATGAGTGCCAGGCTTAATACCTATGTGACAAAATAATCTGTACAACAAACCCCCATGACACAAGTTCACCTGTATAACAAATCTGCACCTGAACTTAATGTATGTATGCCTGAACTTAATATAAAAGATAAAAAAAAATAAAGAAAAAATAGATTTCAAAATGAAAACTTTGAGAGGAGGCAAAAGGTCACTATATATAATAATAAAGGGGTCAATTCATCAAAAGAATGTAACAATTTTAAATATATATACACCCAACACTGGACCACCCAGATATATACAACAAATACTATTAGAGCTAAAGAGAGAGATAGGCTGCAACACAGTTATAGAGACTTCAGTACCCCACATTCAGCATTGGACAGATCTTCCAGACAGAAACTCAACAACAACAACAAAAAACCAGACTTAATCTGCACTATAGACCACATGGATCTAACAGATATTTACAGAACATTTCATCCAACAGCTACAGAATACACATTCTTTTCCTCAGCACACGGATCATTCTCAGGGACAGACCATATGTTAGGTCACAAAACATTTTAAAAATTGAAATAATATCAAGCTTCTTGTCAGACCACAATGGAATAAAACTAGAAATGAATAACAAGAGGAATTTTGGAAACTATACAAATACATGAAAACTCAACAGTCTGCTCCTGAATGATTAATGGGTCAATGAAGTTAAGAAGGAAATTTAAAAATTTCTTGAAACAAATGATAATGGAAACACAACATGCCAAAACCTATGGGATACAGCAAAAGCAGTACCAAGAAAGAGGTTTATAGCTATAAGTGCCTACATCAAAAAAAGTAAAAACTTCAAATAATCTAATTATGCATCTTAAAGGGCTGCAAAGAAAGAGCAAACCAAACCAAAAATTAGTAGAAGAATAAAGAGCAGAGCAGAAATAAAAGAAATTGAAATGAAAAAAAAAAAACTAGAAAAGAGCAATAAAACAAAAGTTGTTTTTTAATAAGTTAACTAAAATTGACAAACCATTAGCCAGACTAAGAAAAAAAGAGAAAATCCAACTAAATAAAATCAGAAATAAAAAACTATTTGGGAAGCTGAGGCAGACAGATCACTTGAGGCCAGGAACTCAAGACCAGCCTGGTCAACATGACAAAACCCCATCTCTACTAAAAATACAAAAATTAGCCAGGTGTGGTGGCAGGTGCATGTAAGCCCAGCTACTAGGGTGGCTGAGGCAAGAAAATTGCTTGATCCCAGGAAATGGAGGTTCTAGTGAGCTTAAGACTATGCCACTGCACTCCAGCCTAGGCGACAGAGCACAATTCTGTGAAAAAAAAAAAGAAAGAAAGAAAAAAGAATGAACAAGGAGACATTAAAACTGATGCTGCAGAAAGCCAAATGATCATTACTGGCTCCTATGAGCAAATATATGCCTATAAATTGAAAAATCTAGACCAAATGGACTAATTCCTAGATATAACCTCTCAAGACTGAAGCAGGAAGAAAACCATAACCTGAACAGACCAATAACAAGTAACAACATCAAAGCCATAATAAAAGTCTTCTAGTAAAGAAAAGCCTGGGACTTTTCTTCACTGTTGAATTCACTGGCTTCACTGCTGAATTCTACCCAACATTAAAAGAAAAACCAATACCAATCCTACTCAAACTATTTTGAAAAATAGAGGAAGATGGAATATTTTCAAACTAATTCTATGAGGCCAGTATTGCCCTCATACCAAAATCAGACAAAGACACATCAAAAAAAAAAGAAAGCTACCGGCCAAAAATCACTGATGAACAATGATGCAGAAATCCTCAACAAAATACCAGCAAATCAAATTCAACAATATATTAGAAAGAATATTCATCATGACCAAGTGAGATTTATCCCTGGGATACAAGGATGGGTCAACATACACAAATTAATTTATGTGATAAATCATATCAACAGAATGAAGAATTTAAAAAAATATCATTTCAATTGATGCTGAAAAAGCATTTAATAAAACTCAACATTGTCATCATGATATAAACCCTCAAAACACTGGGGATAGAAAGAACATGCTTCACTGAAATAAAAGCCATATACAACAGATCCACAGCTAGCATTGAAATGGCCTCATGGTCTAGGGTAACACTGAGAGTTCTTGGTCTCACAGACAAGGAAATCAAGGACACGGACACACAAAGAATGAGGTTTAGAGCAGAAATTTCATAGGAGAAAGAAAGAAAACAACTCTCTGCTACAGAGGGGGGTCCCAAAAAAGGGTTGCCATCCTGCAGTGAAATGCAAGGGTTTTTAAATAGATAAGCTAGTGGGGAGGCAGTATCATAGGGTACAAACAACTGGATAGGACCAGGTGTACCATCTGCATAGGGCATGAATCTCTGGCAGCCCCCACCCTAAACTTTTATTATACAGGCAGGTCCTCAGCCTGAGTTACTCCATGTTGCTCATTTCTTTCTTACTGTGCGTGTGCTAAAAAAAAGGGGAAGTGGAACCCCCATGGTGGACATGCCTGGTCCCATGTGGCCTTTTCTATCTGTGCAGCTGCTGGCATCCCCCTATGAAAGTTTCCAGCTTCCTATCTATCTATGATAGAAAATCAATGTACCAACATTTTATCTTTATATACCATCTCAAGCACAGGATTTAAACTTTCATAAAATATACAGTTATCAGGAGTATTAAAAATCTAGAAATTAACAACAATGTGAAAGAATTATTTGCAGAAAACTGTAAAACTTTATTAAGAGAATGTTAGCAGTCAAATTTCCAGCATAAGAACAACATTCTTGGTTTCAGTCTTCATTTGTCTTAGTTTAAACCTAAGGTTGCCCATCACCTATAATATAAATATAAAATTAGAACACGTTACTCAGCAGATTTTTATTTAGATGACACGAGAGGTATACAAATACTGTAAAATCAGAACCCTAAGGGTGACCCTTTAGCTTACATCCAGTTAGCCTCTGAATAAACTCTGAAGGTAGTTGACAACATTTTTAATTCACGCCACATTTTCTAGTACAAAAAGGAAAGAAAAAGACTGTTCGAGTTCAGAATGAATGAAATCAAGTGAATCTATTTTATATGTATAAGAGGAAAGCAAAAAACGCATATACCTTCAGTAAAAATTCAACCAAACAAAAACACAGAGACTGATACACTGGGTAAAAAGTCAAGACCCATCGGTGTGATAGATGCAGAAGACCCATCTCACGTACAAAGAACACACAGGCTCAAAATCTCAAAATAAAGGTATGGAGGAATATTGATCAAGAAAATGGAAAGCAAAAAAAAATAAAAAAGCAGGAGTTGCAATCCTACTCTTGGACAAAACAGACTTTAAACCAACAAAATACAAAATTAGCTTGGTATGGTGGTACATGCCTGTAATCCCAGATACTAGGGTGGCTGAGGCAGGAGAATCACTTCGAACTGGGAGGCAGAGGTTGCAGTGAGCAGAAATCACGCAACTGCACACCAGCCTGGGCAACAGACTGAGACTCTGTCTCAGAAAACAAAGCAAAACAAAAAATAATGCTATTAAAAAGTGGCCCAAGGACATGAAACATTTTCAAAAGAGGACATGCATGTGGCCAATAAGCATATGAAATAAAACTCAAAGCCACTGATAATTGCAGAAGTGCAATTCAAACCACAATGAGATATTGCCTCACACCAGTCAGAATGGCTATTATTAAAAAGTAAAAAATAAAATAAAATAAAATAATAGATGCTGGTGATGTTGTTGAGAAAAAAGAAACACTTATTCACTGTTGGTGGAAGTGTACATCAGTTCAACCATTGTGGGAAATAGTGTGCTCATTCCCCAGAGACCTAAAAACAGAACCACCATTCAATCCAGCAATCCCATTACTGGGTAGACAGCCAAAGGGATATAAACTGTTCTATCATAAAGACACATGTACGCATATGTTCACTGCAGCACTATTCACAATACCAAAGACATGGAATCAACCAAAAAGCCCATCAATGGTAGACTGGATAAAGAAAATGTAGTACATATATACCATGGAATAGTATACAGCCATAAAAACGAATGACATTATCTCCGTGGCCAGAACATGGATGGAGCTGGAGGTCATTATACTTAGCAAAGTAATGCGGGAACAGAAAACTAAATATTGCATGTTGTCACTTGTAAGTGGGAGCTAAAAATGAGAAAAAATCAACACACAGAGGAGAGCAACAGACACTGGGGCCTACTGAAGAGCAGAGGACGGAAGGAGAGAGAGGATCAGGAAAAATAGCTCATGAGTACCAGGCTTAATGCCTGGGTAACAAAATAATCTATACAACAAACCCCCATAACACAAGTTCACCTGTATAACAAACCTGCACCACATGTATGCCTGAACTTAAAAGATACAAAAATAAGAAAAAAATAGATTTCACAGCAAAACTTTGAGAAGAGACTAAAAGGTCACTATATAACAATAAAGTAGTCAATTCATCAAGAGGATATTAACAATTTTAAATATATATGCACCCAACACTTGAGCACCCAGATATATAAAACAAATGCTATTAGAGCTAAAGAGAGAGATAGGCCCGAATAAAATAATAGATGGAGACTTCAGCATCCCACATTCAGTATTGGACAGATCTGCCAAACAGAAACTCAACAACAACAATAACAACAACCAAAAAAAAAACAGAGTTAATCAGCACTACAGACACATGGATCTAATAGATATTTACAGAACATTTCATCCAACGGCCACAGAATACACATTCTTTTCCTCAGCACATGGATCATTCTCAAGGACAAGACCATATGTTAGGTCTCAAAACATTCAAAAAAAACCTGAAACAATATCATGGATCTTGTCAGACCACAATGGCATAAAACTAGAAATTAATAACAAGAGGAATTTTGGAAACTATACAAATACATGAAAACTAAATAATCTGCTCCTGAATGAATAATGGGTCAATGAAGAAGCTAAGAAGGAAATTTAAAAATTTCTTGAAACAAATGATAATGGAAACACAACATATCAAAACCGATGTGATACAGCAAAAGCAGTACTCAGAAAGAGGTTTAGAGCTATTAAGTGCCTACAATAAAACAGGTTAAAAACTTCAAATAAACAATCTAATAATGATGCATCTTAAAGAGCTGCAAAGAAAGAGCAAACCAAACCAAAAATTAAAAGAAAAGAAATAATAAAGATCCCAACAGAAATAAACAAAATAGAAATGAAAAAACCTTACAGTCAGCAGCTCGGGCAGCAGGAGGAGTGGCAGCGGCCAGGCAGCCCAGTTTCGTGAAGGCTCTAGGCGCGCCGCGGCCCACAGACACCTGGCACGGGCCTTCCCCGCCGCCAGGATGCCCAAGAGGAAGGTCAGCTCCGCTGAAGGGGACGCCAAGGAAGAGCCCAAGAGGAGATCAGCGCAGTTGTCAGTTGATAAATCTTCAGACAAAAAAGTGCAAATAAAAGGGAAAAGGGAAAACAGGCCAAAGTGGCTAACAAAGAAACTAAAGAAGATTTACCTGCAGAAAACAGGGAAACAAAAAATGAGGAGAGTCCAACCTCTGATGAAGCAGGAGAGAAAGAAGCCGAGACATATATACTATGTCTTACCAGTGGTCCCTGTCTCCCTTCTTGTACAATCCAGAGGAATATTTTTATCAACTATTTTGTAAATGCAAGTCTTTTAGTAGCTCTAGAAACATTTTTAAGAAGGAGGGAATCCCACCTCATCCCATTTTTTAAGTGTAAATGCTTTTTTTTAAGAGGTGAAATCATTTGTTGGTTGTTTATTTTTTGGTACAACCAGAAAATAGTGTGGGATATTGAATTATGGGAGGCTTTGACTGTCTCGGGTGTCAGCTTAACATTCCATAGATGGGGGATTAGTTTTCATGTCCTATAACACAAAGCATATTAAATGGCAATATGGAGTCAGTCCTGCATTTAATGTCTTGAACATTTTATTTTACTTCTATTCTCATGTTTTTTAGTAGAATTGTTTCCTAAAGAAAACCACTCCTTGTTCATGGTGCTCTCTGTCAGAGTTGTGTGCACTTTGTAACATCTTTGGTTGTGGTAGTCCTGTTTTTCTAATAACTTTGTTACTGTGCTGTGAAAGATTACAGATTTGAATACGTAGTGTACATGCTATTCAGTTGTGAACTGTGGGCCCTATGTAACAGCTGACCAACATGTGAAGATACTGGTACTTGATAGCCTCTTAAGGAAAATTTGCTTTCAAATTTTAAGCTGGAAAGTCACTGGAATAACTTTAAAAAAGAATTACAACACTTGGCTTTTTAGAATTTCGTTACATATGTTAAGAATTGTGTACAGATTGAAATGTCTGTATTGATCCTCAACCAATACAATCTCAATTATGAAAAAAAAAGAAAAAACCCTACAAAAGAGCAATAATACAAAAGTTTCTTTTTTTAATAAGTTAACCAAAATTGACAAACCATTAGCCAAACTAAGAAAAAAAGAGAGAAACCCAAATAAATAAATCAGAAATGAAAAAGGACTTGGGAGGCTGAGGCAGGTGGACCACCTGAGGTCAGGACCTCAACACCAACCTGGCCAACATGGCAAAACTCCATCTCTACTAAAAATACAAAAATTAACCAGGCGTGGTGGTAGGCGCCTGTAATCCCATCTACTAGGGTGGCTGAGGCAAGAGAATTGCTTGAACCCTGGAGGTGGAGGTTCTAGTGAGTTGAGACTGTGCCACTGCACTCCAGCCTGGTGACAAAAGGAGACTCTGTCTTGAGAAAAAAAAAAAGGAAAAGGAAAAGAAGAGAAAAAAAAGAAAAAGAAATGAAAAAGGAGACATTACAAAACTGATGCTGCAAAAATTCAAAGGATCATAACTGGCTCCTATGAGAAACTCCATGCCTAGAAATTGGAAAATCCAGAAAAAAATGGACTAATTCCTAGACACATACAACCTCCCAAGATTGAATCACGAAGAAATCCATAACCCGAACAGACCAATAAGAAGCAACAAGATCAAAGCCATATTAAAAGTCTTCCAGTAAAGAACACCCAGAACTGATGGCTTCACTACTGAATTCTACCCAACATTTAAAGAAGGACTAATACCAATCCTACTCAAACTATTTTGAAAAATAGAGGAGGAGGGAATAGTTCCAAACTCATTCTATGAGACCAATATTACCCTGATACCAAAATCAGACAAAGACACATCAAAAAAAGAAAACTACAGGGCAAAACCGCTGATGAATATTGATGCAGAAATTATCAACAGACTAGTAGCAAATCAAATTCAACAATACATTAGAAAGAATAATCATCACGACCAAGTGAGATTTATCTCTGGGATGGAAAGATGGTTCAACATATGCAAATCAACTGATGTGATAAATCATATCAACGGAAAGAAGGTTACAAACCATATAATCATTTCAATTGATGCTGAAAAGCATTTAATAAAACTCAGTATGTCACCATGATACAAACCCTCAAAACACCGGGGAAAGAAGGAACATACTTCAATGTAATAAAAGCCATATACCACAGACCCACAGCTAGTATTGAAGTGGCCTCCTTGTCTGGGGTAACACCTGGAATTCTTGGTCTCACAGACAAGGAAATCAAGGACATGGGCACAACAAAAGTGAGGTTTAGAGCAGAAAGTTAATAGAAGAAACAAAGAGAACAGCTTTCTACTACAGACAGGGGTCCCAGAAAAACGTCTGCCATCCTGCAGTGAAATGCAGGGGGTTTTATGGATGAACTAGTGGGGAGGCAGTATCTGATCATCTACATAGGGTACAAACAACCGGTTAGGACCAGGTGTACCACCTACATAGGGCGTGAATCTCTCCCAGGCCCCACCTTAACCTTTTATTATGCAGGCAAGTCCTCAGCTTGAGCTACTCCATGTTGCTCACTTCCTTCTCACTGTGCATGTGCTAAAAAAGGGGAGGTGAAAAGCCCATGGTGGACATGCCTGGCCCCACGTGGTCTTTTCTATTTCTGCAGCTGTTGGCATCCCCCTATGAAAGCTCAACATTTTATCTCCATGTACCATCTCAAACACAGGATTTAAATTTTCAAAAAAGATAAAATTCTCAAGAGTATTAAAGATCCAGAAATAAATTTAACAAAAACGTGCAAGGATTCTTTACAGAAAACTGTAAAACTTTATTAAGAGAATGTTATCAGTCAAATTTCCAGATTAAGAATAACATTCTTGGTTTCAGTCTTCATTTGTCTTGGTGTAAACCTATGGTTGCGTATCACCTATAACATAAATATAAAACTAGGGCCCGTTACTCAGGAGATTTTTATTCATATGACATTAGAGGTATACAACTACCGTGTTGATGAACTAATATCAGAACCCTGAGGGTGACCCTTTAGCTTACATCCAGTTAGCCTCTGAATAAACTCTGAAGGTAGACTTCCAGGCATATTAACAATATTTTTAATTCATGTCACTTTTTCTAGTAGAACAAGGAAACAAAGAGACTGTTCAACTTCAGAATGAATTAAATCAAGTGAGTCTATTTTGTATATATAAGTGGAAAGCAAAAAAAAAATACACATATACTTTCAATGAAAATTCAACGAAACAATATCCTAAAGGAAAAAGATATTTTCAAATTATCATTCAAATATTTTGATATGAAATAACACTATGAATATAGAAATGCTTAGAACTCCCTAAGTGAAGGAAATAGAATAGTATTACATTTGTTTTGTGTCTCTTATGAAAAAGTGTAAAAATGTTACTTTGGACTAGTTTAGCCATTATGTACTTGCTTTAAGTAGGGCAAACATTTGTCACTATTTTCACCGGTTCTCCTGCCTCTTTACATGCCTAAAAGCAGTTCAGTTTATACAGTAAACTGAATACCCGCGCTAGCTTTAAGCCATTGCCATCACAGTTAACATTGCAATATAAACTGATGCTTATTATAAACATCTTACGTATTTGTTAAAAACAGGCCTCTATAAAAATATCTGAAAATTATTGGCTGTTGGTTAAATGACTTACATTCAAAAGTCAGAACATGTTTTCATATCTTTTAAAATGGCACATAAAATCATATATATTTATCATGCATAACATGATGCTTTAAAATATATATACACATTGTGAAATGGCTATATCAAACTAATTAATATCTGCATTACTTCACATAGCTGTGAAGACACTCGATATCTTCTCTCTTAGCATGTTTCATATCTTTCATATCGTAATCCAATTAGCTTTGACCCAATTTTTCTCCATCTCTTGAAGTCCTGGCCTCAAGTGATCTTTCTGCCTCGGCCTTCAAAGTGCTGGAATTAAAAGCATCAGCCAGCACACCTGGCCCTCTCTCTCTGATAGTGTGTAAGGCAGCCATCTGGGATCTGAACTACCTTCAAAGAATCTTTAGACGTGAAGTATGATATTAAAGTTGCAGTAATTTTACCTCTGTGTCACACAAAATATAATATTGTGAAAATAGACACCCTATAGTTTGCATCTTAATTGAACAACATACCTGCTTCCAGCACTTTATAGGATCAAAAGTGGGCAGAGTCCCCTCCCTGACATCAGGACCATCTCCAGGCTCATCCTTTATCTTAAGCAGAGCCAATTCCTTTTGAAAAGCTTCCACGTCAGGCCCTTAAAAGATAAAAAGGTCCTCAGTTTACAAATTAAAACATGAACTATGAAGAGGAAATGATAATGTTTATTCCCTCATCATTATGAAATAAAAACCTGTAGGTTAATCATTTAAGGAGTCTGTTGCCAGGAAAACAGGAAAGCGGTGATGTTCAAACATTGCCCTTTCCTTTCCCAAGGCTGGCCCTAGACAACTTACTTGCCCCTTTTGTACTCATTTGCTCTTATTCTTATCACATTAAATCAGTGATTTGTTTGAGTTATTCTGACTAGACTATGAGCTTTAGGCAAAAATTTGGCACTGACATCTCCAGCCCTTAGCATACTACGTGGCATGAAAAAGCATTAATAAATGTGCGTTAAACAGTTTCTTAAAAAATACATGAGATGTCCACAGATGGCAGACTAGGAAGCTGCAAGCTGCCATTCTTCCACAGAAACATAAAACAAAACAAAGCTAAACAAAAAACAGAAAATGGCTGAACAAACCATACAGGAGCTCTGGAAAACACTCAAAGGTTTACAGCAACTATGCAAATACCCAATCAATAAAAAGCCTCTATCAAAATGGTAGGAAAGTTTTGTGGCTTTTTATGTGTCCTTGTCCCACCACTCCCCACAGCAGCAGCAGGAAATGTTTAGGATCCCTTCCTAATGTTTTCTGTCCTCCTGTTACTGGTATGTCATAAAATATAATGCATAAATATACCTCCACCACCCATAAGCATTATTCTCCACTCTCCCTTCACCTTGAACAGCAGGTGCTCCTTCATTTTCAATCTCCCCACTAGGTGCAATACCCTGATTTTCATTTGGTGGTTCCTCTTCTTGACGTTTTTCCTCAGTGGACTGCTGGACCTAAGGGTGTGTGTGTAGGAACAAAAAGTCAATAACATAAATACACAAATGCATATGTGCATCAAATCATAAATCTAAAGACATAAAAATATATATATACACAGAGAGAGAGAGAGAGAGAGAAAGAGAGAGAAATATCCATATCCATACAGGTAACACCAGAATATAATGTTCCTGAACCAAAGTTTCCTTCATGAGATGCCATCATCATTTTTTATCAGCATGGAACATCTGTATCAGTGCATGTACACTAGCTCAAAACTATTATTAAAAATAAACTGTGTTAATAGAAAATATCAAATGTTAAAGGACTCACAATCACAGATCCAACTGACTGGGAAGACTCTCGGTCATTTCCTCTTTCTGAGGATTGGGATCTTGTTCTTACATGCTCACTCATATTTCCCACTGAAAATAGAATATTTTTATTTGGAAAAAGTGTGTAGCTTAGCCATATATATGAATATTCCATGGCAAAATGGTGATTTGTACTTTTTTAATTTTGAAAATATTTTCAAAATAATTCACAGAGCAGTGATAAGTACGCATGTTTTCCAGTCAAACTACGGACAGATTTGTTTGTGTCATAGTCGAAGAGGCACAGAAATCACCTTAACGCCATAGCAAAACACAGAGGACTTTTCTGAGTTTTGGTTTCACAATGAGACTTTCCATCATGAAGACATTTAGGAAAAAACGGACAGAAAAGTCAAACCGAAATGACTACTGCTTTCGTCCCACTTTGATTTACCAGGCCCATTTCCCCCCCTACATCCCCCCTACCAAAATCAAGTTTTGTTGGAACGCACAGCCTCACCCATTCCTTCCCATGACGTCCACGGGGGAGGTGAGAAATTGTTAAACAGAGTGAATGTTATGCTCCTCAATGGACACCTCTGCCAGGCACTCTACAGACCTCAGAGCCGTAGTCACCAGCCCACAGCGTTCCCAGTTCCCAGGCCCCTTCCTTACCGACCACGCTGTCCTTCCCTCATCCCTACCGAGGAGTCTGGAAACTGTCCTCTCTCCGATGGTTCCAGTTTGGGGGACTCAGATACCTCTAACAGCACCCCCAGCACTCGCCCCACCTTCACGTGATCCCTCCCCTCCACGGCCCACCTTCATCCCTGGTTCCAGCCCAGCCACTATGTCAGACCCATAGCAGCCTCGCGACTTGGAAGGAACCGAACGACGACCGCGAGGCCCCTTTCACTCAGAAGCCACAGACTGTGCTGCAGGACCCGTTCAAAGCCCGCTGGCTCCTCCTCACATTCACTCACAACTAAATTCCCAGGAAGACCGCTCTGGGGACCTACCTGCTGAGCCTCAGTCAGTGAGAGAGAATCAAAATCGCGGAAATAAAGAAAACACAACCTCTCCTCGCAAAGCTCTGCGTGGACAGAAGGTAGGCAACAAGGCGCATGCGTAACAACAGTCATGCGTAGCAACAGAAATCCACAGCAACAGATTTGTGTAGCGTGTGCAGTGAGTGAGGCATTCACCACGTGACTGAAGTTTTCCTGCCTCTGTGGAGAACCTAGACTACAAGCTCTCCTGGCACCAAAACTGAACTTACAAAACATTTTTCTTTTTCCCCCTGCCCAAACTTTCTTTCACTTCCAATGGCTTTGGAGAATATGAGCCCCAGGTTACTCTAAGGGAAGAATGTGTTTCAGAAAAATTTACCATCATATAAATAAATATTAAATATTTTAATACGTATTTTATATCTGCTTTCATAAATCATTTTCTTGCCTCCTTCATGAGTTTGCTGTCATGCTTGCAATGAACTTACCCACTCCAATACGATAAGACATTCATAGTTTTTGGTTGCATTGTTGTACATTCAAAATCATTGATCCATCTGAACAAAATTAATGTGATAGGGACTCAACATTTTTGTTGAATCCCTGTTTCACTCAGTGTTTTGAAATGGCTCTTTTATCGTCACCTACATCCCCACTCAATTTGGTGTGTAACTCTCTACTTTTAATTTTCTTCTATTGAGTTATTTATAACTGCACCACTACTATATTTTTTAATTGCTGTAGCTTGATTATATTTGAAATGTCAAAGAATGCTTGCCCTCCCTCATTCCTTTCTCTTTTTCTATCTATTCTGACACGTTTGTCTTTCAGATGAACTTCAGAACCATTTGGTCAGGTGCTAAAATATTCCTGCTGAGATACTAGTTATTATTTTTAAATTACATCTTAGGGACAATAACCATCTTTCTATTTTAGAATCTCTCTATCCAAGAAAAAGCCACTACTCAATACCTCAAGTCTTTTACGTATCCCTCGCAATGATTGTTATTTACTTCATATTAGTTCTTCACATTCAAATTAAATTTATTCTTGGGCACTTTTATTGTTCCATTCCATTGCTGACAGGTGATTGCTTTCACCCCACTATGTTTTTCACAGAAGTCAAACTATCTCTGTTTGCAAACAATATGATTCTACACCTAGACAATCCCAGACTCTCTGCCCAAAGGCTTCTTGATCTGATAAACAACTTCAAGAAAGTTTCAGGATACAAAATGAATGTACAAAACCCAGGAGTATTTCTATATACCAACAACCTTCTAAGCTCAAAGTCAATTCAGAAACACAATCCCATTCACAATTGCCACAAAAAGAATAAAATACCTAGGAATACAGCTAGCTAGGGAGGAGAAAAATCTCTTCTATGAGAACTACAAAATACTACTCAAAGAAATCAGAGATGACACAAACAAATGGAAAAACATTCCATGCTCATGAACAGGAAAAACAATATTGTCAAAATGGTCAAACTGACCAAAGCAATTTATACACTCAATGATATTCCTACTAAACCACCAATGATTTAGGAAAAAAATCATTCACAGATTTAGGAAAAAAAAAAACTATTTTCAAATTTATATGGGATGGTTGGTGGGGATCTGGCAAGATGGCCAAATGGGAACAGCTGCGGTCTGCAGCTCCCAGCGAGACCAACACAGAAGGTGGAGGACTTCTGCATTTCCATCTGAGGTACTGAGTTCACCTCACTGAGACTGGTTAGGCAGCTGGTGCAGCCCCTAGAGGGCGAGCAAAAGCAGGGTGAGACATTGCTCCACCTGGGAAGTACAAGGAGCCAGGGTTCTCCCTCTCCCAGCCAAGGGAAGCCATGAGGGACTGTGCTGTACTGCCCAGATACTATGTTTCTCCCACAGTTTTTGCAGTCCACAGACCAGGAGATTCCCTCACGTGCCAACACCATCAGTGCCCTAGGTTTCAAGCACAAAACTGAGCAGCTGTTTGGGCAGACACTGAGCTAGCTGCAGGAGTTTTATTTATTTATTCATTTATTTATTTATTTTATTTCATACCCCAGTGGCACCTGGAACCCCATCGTGACAGAACCCTTCACTCCCCTGGAAAGGGGTCTGAAGCCAGGGAGCCAAGTAGTGTCACTCAGTGGGTCCCACTCCCATGGAGCCCAAGAAGCTATGAAATACTGGCTTGAATGTGTCACTGCCAGCACAGCAATCTGAGGTCAACCTGGGACGATGGAGCTTGGTGGGGCAAGAGGCATCCACCATTACTAAGGCTTGAGTAGGCGATTTTCCCCTGACACTGTCAAGGAAGCTGGGAAGTCCAGACTCGGTGTAACTTACCACAGGGCGACAAAGCGGCTGCGGCCAGACTGCCTCTCTAGATTCTTCCTCACTGGGCAAGGCATCTGTGAAAGAAAGTCAACAGCCCCAGTCAGGGTCTTATAGATAAAACTCTCATCTCCCTAGGACAGAGCACCTCAGGGAAGGGGCGGCTGTGGGCACAGCTTCAGTGGACTTAAACGTTCTTACCTGCCAGCTCTGAAGACAGAAGTGCATCCTGAAAAGGTATTGCAGGGCAGCGCTCGAGCTCTGCTAAGGGAAAGACTGCCTCCTCAAGTGGATCCCTGACCCACCTGCCTCCTGACTGGCAGACACCTCCCAGCAGGGGTCGATAGACATCTCATACAGGAGAGTTCTGGCTGGCAGAGGAAGGAGCAGGCAGCAATCTTTGCTGTACTGCAACCTCTACTGGTGATACCCAGGCAAATAGGGTCTTGAGTGGACCTCCAGAAAACTGCAGCAGATCTACAGAAGAAGGGCCTGACTGTTAGAAGAAAAGGTAACAAAGAGAAAGCAATAACATCAACACCAACAAAAAGGACCCCCACACAAAAACAACATCCAAGGGAAGGGAGAGCATTAGGACAAATACGTAATGCATGTGGAGCTTAAAGCCAAGATGATGGGTTGATAGGTGCAGCAAACTACCATGGCATATGTATACCCATGTAACAAATCTGCATATTTTGCACATGTATGCCAGAACTTAAAGTACAATAAAAAAGAAAAACAAAAAAGAACAGTGCCCAGTACATCACATTACAAGAAATCTTAAGAGACATCCTTCTTATAGAAGGAAAAATAAAAACAGGTAGAAATTTTGATCTAAACAAAGGAATTAAGAGCACCCAAAATGGCAATAATGTTAAGTATGTAAGATTATTTTCTTCTAATTAATGGTTGTACTCATGTATGTATGTTTCTGCACTATTTTTTTTTTTTCAAAGTGAAAGCAAGTTGATTAACAAAGTAAAGGAATAAAAGAATGGCTAATCCGGCGGAGCAAGATGGCCGAATAGGAACAGCTCCAGTCTCCAGCTCCCAGCGCAAGTGACACAGAAGACAGGAGATTTCTGCATTTTCAACTGAGGTACTGGGTTCATCTCACTAGGGAGTGCTAGACAATCGGTGCTGGTCAGCTGCTGCAGCATGACCAGCGAGAGCTGAAGCAGGGCGAGGCATCGCCTCACCTGGGAAGTGCAAGGGGGAAGGGAATCCCATTTCCTAGCCAGGGGTACTGAGACACACAAAACCTGGAAAACTGGGTAACTCCCACCCCAATACTGCGCTGTACCAAGGGTCTTAGCAAACGGGCACACCAGGAGATTATATCCCACACCTGGCCGGGAGGGTCCCATGCCCGCCCACAGAGCCTCCCTCATTGCTAGCACAGCAGTCTGCAATCTAACTGCAAGGCAGCAGCGAGGCTGGGGGAGGGGCACCCGCAATTGCTGAGGCTTAAGTAGCTAAACAAAGCCGCTGAGAATCTCCAACTGGGTGGAGCTCACAGCAGCTCAAGGAAACCTGCCTGTCTCTGTAGACTCCACCTCTGGGGACAGGGCACAGCTAATCAACAACAACAACAAAGCAGCAGAAACCTCTGCAGATGCAAATGACTCTGTCTGACAGCTTTGAAGAGAGCAGTGGATATCCCAACATGGAGGGTCAGATCTGAGAACGGAGAGACTGCCTGCTCAAGTGGGTCCCTGACCCCTGAGTAGCCTAAATGGGAGACATCCCCCAATAGGGGCAGACCGACACCCCACAATTCACACGGTGGAGTACATCTCTGAGAGGAAGCTTCCAAAGCAAGAATCAGATGGGTACACTCGCTGTTCAGCAATATTCTATCTTCTGCAGCCTCTGCTGCTGATACCCAGGCAAACAGGGTCTGGAGTGGACTTCAAGCAATCTCCAACAGACCTAAAGCTGAGGGTTCTCACTGTTAGAAGGAAAACTAACTAACAGGAAGGACACCCACACAAAAACCCCCTCAGTACCTCACCATCATCAAAGATCAGAGGCAGATAAAAAGACAAAGATGGGGAAAAAGCAGGGCAGAAAAGCTGGAAATTCAAAAAATAAGAGCGCATCTTCCCCTGAAAAAGAACGCAGCTCATCGCCAGCAACGGATCAAAGGTGGACAGAGAATGACTTTGACGAGATGAGAGAAGAAGGCTTCAGTCCATCAAACGTCTCAGAGCTAAAGCAGGAATTACAACGCAGCAGAAAGAAACTAAAAATCTTGAAAAAAGAGTGGAAGAATTGATAACTAGAATAACTAATGCAGAGAAGGTCATAAATGAAATAATAGAGATGAAAACCATGACACGAGAAATACGTGACAAATGCACAAGCTTCAGTAACTGACTCGATCAACTGGAAGAAAGAGTATCAGTGATTGAGGATCAAATGAATGAAATGAAGCGAGAAGAGAAATCGAAAGAAAAAAGAAGAAAAAGAAATGAACAAAGCCTGCAAGAAGTATGGGATTACGTAAAAAGACCAAATCTACGTCTGATTGTGAGGGGGAAAATGGAACCAAGTTGGAAAACACTCTTCAGGATATCATCCAGGAGAACTTCCCCAACCTAGTAGGGCAGACCAACGTTCAAATTCAGGAAATACAGAGAATGCCACAAAGATACTCCTCGAGAAGCCGTAACCTAGTAGGGCAGGCAAACATTCAAATTCAGGAAATACAGAGAATGCCACAAAGGTACTCCTCGAGAAGAGCAACTCCAAGACACATAACTGCCAGATTCACCAAAGTTGAAATGAAGG